>NW_021703769.1:69968744-70485837 GCF_005190385.1 Monodon monoceros | reverse complement strand
AGGCCGCCCACCCCCCGGGAGTCCAGGCCCAGCACGGGGAAGGGGGGCGGTGCCCCGAGCCCGGGCCCCGCGCGGCCCGCGCCCCCGGCCCCCGCTGAGCCCCGGGGGCCCCGCCGTGGCCGAGGCCATGTTCCCCGTGTTCCCTTGCACGCTGCTGGCCCCCCCCTTCCCCGTGCTGGGCCTGGACTCCCGGGGGGTGGGCGGCCTCATGAACTCCTTCCCGCCACCTCAGGGTCACGCCCAGAACCCCCTGCAGGTCGGGGCTGAGCTCCAGTCCCGCTTCTTTGCCTCCCAGGGCTGCGCCCAGAGTCCATTCCAGGTGAGTAGGGGCCGGCCGTGGCGGGCCGGGCTGGGAGGGCGCCGACCTGCGGCCGCGGCCCACACGGCGCCTTGTTTTCGCAGGCCGCGCCGGCGCCCCCACCCACGCCCCAGGCCCCGGCGGCCGAGCCCCTCCAGGTGGACTTGCTCCCGGTTCTTGCCGCCGCCCAGGAGTCCGCCGCCGCCGCCGCCGCGGCCGCCGCCGCTGCCGCCGCCGCCGCCGTTGCTGCTGCGCCCCCGGCCCCGGCCACCGCCTCCACTGTGGACACAGCGGCTCTGAAGCAGCCCCCGGCGCCCCCTCCGCCGCCCCCTCCGGTGTCGGCGCCCGCCGCTGAGGCCGCGCCCCCTGTCTCTGCCGCCACCATCGCCGCAGCCGCGGCCACCGCCGTCGTTGCCCCAACCTCGACGGTCGCCGTGGCCCCGGTCGCATCTGCCTTGGAGAAGAAGACAAAGAGCAAGGGGCCCTACATCTGTGCCCTGTGCGCCAAGGAGTTCAAGAACGGCTACAATCTCCGGAGGCACGAGGCCATCCACACGGGAGCCAAAGCCGGCCGGGTCCCTTCGGGTGCTATGAAGATGCCCACCATGGTGCCCCTGAGCCTCCTGAGCGTGCCTCAGCTGAGCGGAGCCGGCGGGGGAGGGGGAGAAGCGGGTGCCGGCGGCGGAGCGGCCGCAGTGGCCGCCGGTGGCGTGGTGACCACGACCGCCTCGGGAAAGCGCATCCGGAAGAACCACGCCTGCGAGATGTGCGGCAAGGCTTTCCGCGACGTCTACCACCTGAACCGACACAAGCTGTCGCACTCGGACGAGAAGCCCTACCAGTGCCCGGTGTGCCAGCAGCGCTTCAAGCGCAAGGACCGCATGAGCTACCACGTGCGCTCACATGACGGCGCTGTGCACAAGCCCTACAACTGCTCCCACTGTGGCAAGAGCTTCTCCCGGTGTGCACGGGGCTTCGGCCGCCCACTAGGCGGGTGGGGAGGGAGGGACGGTCGGCGGTGGAGGTGGCCTGGCCTTGGCTGGTGGGGAGGGAGGGAGGGAGGTTTCTGAGAATGGGGACAGGGAGCCACTCCCAGGGAGGAGGGCGGACAGCCTCTCCTGGTTACCAGGGAGCAGGGGGTGGTGCTTAGCAAAGGAGGTGGGTTCTTGGGTTGTAGGACAGCCTCGAGTGGGAGGAGGCCGAGGCAGCCCTGCACCAGAGGAGGGATTTCCTGCCTTACCAGGACTCTGAAACCCCGGGCTTGGGAGAAAATGTAGGGACCCAGGGAAAGGCTTGCTGTACAGTGTTAGGCAGACTCGGGGACACCTCCACACTCCACGGCCCTAACCCCAACCCCAACGTATCCCCAGGCCGGATCACCTCAACAGTCACGTCAGACAAGTGCACTCAACAGAACGGCCCTTCAAATGTGAGGTAGGAAGCCCGCCTCCTCCTGTCCTGGTTTTCATGATTTTGATCCTCATTGTAGTTGTCTGAGTTCAGCCTCTCAGACCCCCTTTTTCTCTCTCTTCTTTTTGCTTTTTCACTCCATTTTTTCATCCCTTCTTCAAGGCCTCATCATCTCACTCCCATTTCCTACAGATCAAAGATCCCCAAGGCTCTGATTCCTTTAACCTCTTGCCCCCCTCTCCCTACTACCCGAAGCTTTAACTCTCCTGACACCCCCCACGCCCCTCCCCCCTCCCCAGAAATGTGAGGCAGCTTTTGCTACGAAGGATCGGCTGCGGGCCCACACAGTACGACACGAGGAGAAGGTGCCATGTCATGTGTGTGGCAAGATGTTGAGCTCGGCTTATATTTCGGACCACATGAAGGTGCACAGCCAGGGCCCTCACCATGTCTGTGAGCTCTGCAACAAAGGTACACGCTGAGAGGTGCCGGGGGTGGGGTGGGGGACAAAGGGTGGGGACAAAACCAGAGGCCCTTCCACAGATGTGGGTTAAAGGTGCTGTAGCCAAGAGCTCGTGGCATCTAGAGCCCTTTAGAAAGCAAATGAAGCAACATTGGGATGACTAAACATCATCACTAAGTTCGAAGAGGTCATGGCTTGAGGAGATGATCTACCAGAAAGAGTCCACCTCTGGGTGTGTGTGGGGAGATGGGAGGGGGACACAACTGCTTTGGGGAAGGAGTGGTCAAGAGAGCCAGTTCCCAAGGGTCAGAAGGCAAGGTTTCAGCTGTGCAGCCACAAGTTCTTGTCTTCAGCTCCTGGGGCAGGTGGAGTACAATGGCAGGGATTTAACAAGTACTCGCCCTGCCTCAGTAGTAGAGAAAGCTGCTTTTAAACAAATTCACTTCTTCACTGAGTAACCGGTCTGAGACTACATGGGGCACTGGAGGGAGGGGACACAGCCGTCTCTGCTGAGGGTCAACTCTTCAAGTGGCTAGGAATCAGTGTCCGGTCACCCCAGGAGAGATCCCCCAGCCACAGAGGATGGGTTCTGTGGATACCAAGGCCCAAAAGCCAACACCACTCAACCAGTTCTCAAGCTCAGGGAGGAGCTATGCCCCACCAGCCCCAGCAGAGTAGTTGGCCCCAGGCTACCAAGGATATGGTGGGAGGAGGACAGGGCCATCTGAGGAGGGTGTCCCCAGCCTAGGAGAACAACCCCGTCTCTGGGGTCTCCGCCTGGCTGACCCCCACCCCCCCATCCCAATCCACCCCCCCCATAGGCTTCACCACGGCAGCATACCTGCGCATCCACGCGGTGAAGGACCATGGGCTCCAGGCCCCGCGGGCTGACCGCATCCTGTGCAAGCTGTGCAGCGTGCACTGCAAGACCCCTGCCCAGCTGGCCGGCCACATGCAGACCCATCTGGGGGGGGCCGCCCCCCCTGTCCCGGGAGACGCCCCCCAGCCACAGCCCACCTGCTGAGGGGGACCCCCGCACCCACCAGGCAAGGCGTGGGGCATGGCTGGGGGGGGTGGGAAGGGGCGTGTGGGACGAGGGGGCTCAAAGGGCCCAATAGGGGATCTTAGGAAGGCCAGGGATGCCCATCTATCACCCAAGTTAGGGAGACTTCTGGGGACAGGGAGGGCCTTTCAGGAGAACTGGGTAAGGATGCGGGCCAAAATCTCTGGGGACCAAACAGGAATTGAGCAACGGCTGTGTCCCACGGGAGGTTGTCTGGGAAAGAGTCTGGGGCAAGGGGCAAGGTTCTTGCCATTCAGATTGCACTGTGATTTGGTGTTTCTCACCTTACAGGTACAGGTGAGGTCTGTCCAATGGCGGCAGCGGCGGCGGCGGCGGCGGCGGCAGCGGCAGTGGCAGCCCCTCCCACAGCTGTGGGCTCCCTCTCGGGGGCCGAGGGGGTGCCTGTGAGCTCTCAGCCACTTCCCTCCCAGCCCTGGTGAGCTCCAAGTTGGTGGGGGGGAGAGGGGAGAATGGAGGAAAGTCCCTTGGTACCATCTCCTCTTCCCCTCTCTCTTCCCACCAATTCCTCACTATTTCCCCCATCAACCAAGGAGCCTCCAGAAGGAAAGGAGGAAGAAGTGTTTTTCTTAGGGGAATTCGCTAGGTTTTAATGATTTGTTTCTCCTGCTCCTCTCTTCTCCCTATCAGACCTGACCCCACACACACCTGTCCCCTCGGTTGTGTTGAGGCCCCCTGGACAGTGGGCAGGGGTGGCAGAGGACAGGAGTGGCCACTGCCCTCACCCCCTCTCCTCTCTGTAACCCCCTGCCCTGCCCTTCCAGGGATTTGTGAGCCTTTCCCTCGATGGTCCTTCTTGCTCTCCTCCTTCCAGTGTCCCCCTACTGTTTGCTGCCCCTCCCTGGGGAGTTGGTGCTTTTTTTTTTTTTTTTTCCAGGGGGAGGGAGGAGAGGAAGGAGGGAAATCAAAAATTCTGTCCCAGAGAGGGGGAAAGGTGAGATTTGAGGAGGGGCAGAAACAGGGAAGGCAGAGGTTATACTTTCATAAGGTGGGATGGTTTGGGGTCAGGCCCTAAACATCATCCTGCTTGAGAATCTGTCAGGGGAAAACAAGTCAAGGGGAGCAAAAGAAGGAGCCACTAGGGCCAGAGGCAGGACAAGAGATGGAATCTTAGGGGGCCAGGGTAAATGGGGGGATCCAGGGACTAGAGGTGCTTCCTGGGGGTGGGGGGAATGCAGCCACAGTGTCTCCCCCTTCCCTCTTCCACCCCAGCTCCATCCCTGGCCTTTTCTTTTCATCCCTTCCCCCTTGACAGAAGCTGTGGCCCTGGCCATGTCATCGTGTTCCTGTGTCCCCTGCATGTTCCCCACCCTTCACCCCCTCCTTTTGCGCGGACCCCATTACAATAAATTTTAAATAAAAACCTGTCTCTGACTCAATGAATGAATTGCTCTCACCAAGCTCCCTATCCCCACCCCTAAGGGGATTCTTAGGCCTGTTGTCTGTCCCAGTCCTGCTCTGCCCTGTGCAGCTCTGGGGCTCTGGCTCCTTCCTCCCCAGAGGCAGTATCAGTGGCTGCAGTCCAGATTCAGGGTGGGGCTGAGGCTCCGGTGACTGTGGAGAGCACGTTCCAGGACTCCGGAGTCTCTGGGGAATACCCAGTCAGCACAGGCCCAGAATAGCCCCTGGAGGTTTGAAGAGGCCTGGGTCAGAAACCCAAACAGTTGTGGGACATAAATGCTGCTTTCCCCCATCCAGGCCGATTGCCTGCTGCTCAGCCAAATACCTGCACACCCTTAAGGCCCTGAGAGTTGATGGGTGATGTAGCTGCGAAAAGACTGGGCAACTCTGAGCCCTAAGACTGGGAACAATGAGGTTGAGAATAAAAACTGCACTTTTCCCCATTTGTTCTCTTCATTCTTGGTGTGGTCCAACCTGCTTTTACTCGGGCTCTGCCGCAGCCCCCTCCTGCTGTTCCAGACTGCTCTTGCAGCCTCTACCCTGCCCCCTGCAATTCCCTTCCCAGTCCTTGCTCTGACCCTTACAAGGACCTTTTCTTGAGCCTTCCAGTACCCATTTCTGCTGCTGCTTCCTTGGGGGTAGAGGGCCTTCCTGTTCGGCAGGCTCCCTTTTCTTGAAACCCCACCCCGGTCGTCCTCTGCAGCCTCCCCAAGTCTTGCCTCATCTCCTCTTCTTTCTGCTTGTAGGGGTGCCTCCACCTGGTCCTGCCTGTCCCACTGGTCCTGTCTTCTCGCAGACCCCTCTCCGTTTCCCCCAACCCCCTGCCTCTGCCAGGACCCCCGGTGACCGTTGGCGGGAGGGGGCTGGGGCATGGGAAGGAGGCACCCCCAGGTGGCGCGCGGGGGAAGGGCCAGGGAGCGGCGCTAGTGGTCCCCCGGCCGGTTGCCCAGGTAACGCGGGGCCTGGCACGCGTGGCTCCCTCCGGCTGGCCGAGAGGGGCGGGAGGCGTGCAAGGGGCGGGGGCGGTGCGCGGCAGCGGAGCGTAGGGGAGGGGACCTGAGAGGAGGGGAGGAGGGGATGAGCAGAGGGGAGGGGAGACCCGCCGCCTCCCTCCCTCGCTCGCTGACTTGCTCCCTCCCGGGCTGCGGCTGCTGCAACCGCGGCGGTGGCGGTGGCGGTGGCGGCGGCGGCGGCAGCAGCGGGAGCAGTTTGGAGGCCGGCGTCGAGGTGAGACGGGAATGGACTGAGGCTGCGGGTAGGAGTGGACGGACAGAGAGCGGACGCCGGGAGGGCTGTACGGGAATTCGGGCGCCTGGCGGACTGGCTGGTGGTGCTGGGCGCACCACGCCAATGGGAGGAAGCGGCGCCGGTCCCCCGGGCGCGAGGAAGTCCCTGGGAGAGGGGCTGGGAAGGGGCTCAGAGGAGATGCCCAGGTCCCCCAGGGAGGGGCGCGGGCGTCTACGCCCCAAAGGCGCATCAAGCAAACCGCACCGCTGGGCGCCCAGGGAGGAAGGGAGGATGGATGCAGGGGGAGTGGAATGCGAGTTTCGGGGTTCTCTGCCCAGTCTGCCTATCGGAGTGCATGAGTCTCTGAACAGCTTGTTGATTTTGGGGTGCTGTGGTATCTACTAGGATCTGAGAGTCTGGATCTTGTTGGGTGGACCCAGGAAGAGACCATGGGGAGGATCCTGTTTACAAAAGGGTTCATCTTCCCAGGGCTCGCTAACCAGAAGACTGAGCAGAGCACTCCTCCCCAGAGATGTCCCACCCCAAAGCAAAGGAAAGCCCAACTTTTCTTCCTTTCCCCAGAGGCAGCCCAAGGCTGGCCCTGAGATAGGAGCATTGCCCTCTTGGGCTGCAGTGCTGAGAGCTACCTCTTCCCTCCTCACACTAAGCCTGTCTCCTCCTCTTCCAGGATTTGCTGCTGTCTCTGCTGCTCTATCCTTCCCACAGAGGCCCTCTCCCCTCTCCTATCTCAAGATGGCAGCCAGCAGCTCTGAGGTCTCTGAGATGAAGGGGGTAGAGGAGGGTCCCCAGACCCAGGGAGAAGGGCCTGGCCATTCTGAAGCCGGAACTGGTCCTCCCCAGATCCCAGCTGGGGTCCCAGATAAGCCAGAGACCCTGCAGCCAGGCCTAGACATCACTGGGGCCCCTGTGGACCCAGAGCCCAAGGCTGGGCTGGCTCCAGAAACCACAGAGATCCCAACCGTGGCCCCAGAAACAGCTCAGGCCAGAGACCTCAGCTCAAACCCAGGAGGGGAATCAAAGGCCAAGTCCAGCACCGAAGAAACATGCCAAGAGCTAGCATCCAAACCAGAAGTGAGCAAAGAGGCCACTGCAAACCAGGGGTCCAACCTGGAATCCGCAGCCCCACTTGAGCCAGCCTCAGAGCCTGCTCCCCAGCTGGACCCCCAGCTGGACCCCCAGCCAGACCCTCAGCCAGACCCCCAGCCAGCTTCCCAGCCCACCTCCAAGCCAGTCCTTCAGCCAGAGCCCCCTACCCAGGAGGACCCCACCTCTGAGGTCCTGACTGAAAACGTGGGAGAAAAGCAGGAGAATGGGGCAGTGGTTCCCCTGCAGGCTGGTGATGGTGATGGGGAAGAGGGTCCAGCCCTCCAGCCTCACTCACCACCCTCAACAAAAACCCCCCCAGCCAATGGGGCTCCACCCCGTGTGCTGCAGCAGCTGGTTGAGGAGGATAGACTAGGAAGGGCTCACAGTGGGCATTCAGGATCTCCCCGAGGTAGCCTGAGCCGCCACCCTAGTTCCCAGCTGGCAGGGTCTGGGGTGGAGGGGGGTGAAGGCACCCAGAAACCTCGGGACTACATCATCCTCGCCATCCTGTCCTGCTTCTGCCCCATGTGGCCTGTCAACATCGTGGCCTTCGCTTATGCCGTCATGGTGAGCCCCAAGGGACCCTGGCCCAGGCCTGCTGTGGCTCCCAGCTTCCTGCCAGTGCTGGGACAGAGCCCCAGGAGTAACCTTGCCTTCCCTCCCCTTTCTGCATGGACCTCACTTCCCAATTACAGGGCCTTTCCTTGCCTCTTCCTAGGATTTCACCTTCTGAGCCCTACCTCTTCAGGTGGGAGGGAAGTTGAGACATTTCACACAGCCTTACTGACCTGTGCCCTCCTCCTGCTGCCTCTCCAATCCCCTTCCTCCCTTAACCACTGCTACAAACTGGCCTGTCTCCTTTGGACGACTCTCACACCTGATCCCGGCTGGGCTGGTGCCCCCACCCCTCACCCTAACCCCAGTCCCGGAACAGCCTGCAGCAGGGGGACGTGGATGGGGCCCAGCGTCTGGGTCGCGTGGCCAAGCTCTTAAGCATCGTGGCGCTGGTAGGGGGGGTCCTCATCATCATCGCCTCCTGCGTCATCAACTTAGGCGGTGAGTGGGGGTCTGGGACAGGCTGGGAGGAATGGAAGGGTTGGCAAGGGCAGCTTTACTAACCCCTGCCCCTGATCTCTCCTGTCTGTCCTCCCTACTTCTTTGTCTCTCCTTGTCTCCCCTCCCCCCCCAACTGTCTCTGTCTGTCCCTCCCTCTCCTCTCCCACAGTGTATAAGTGAGGGGCTCTGCCCTGCATTCCAAGACTTTTTTTCCTGTTGGGAGCTGCCTTGGGCCCATCCTCCCCTGCGGGGAGCCCAATCCATGGCCCAGGCCCGCACCCATAGGGACCAAGGGAGCCTGAGAGGCCTTGTTTACAGCTTCTTTCCTGCTCCTGCATCCTGCCAGGCTCCTCTGCCAACCGTAGGCCTCCCTTCTCCCTGCACTGTTTCCAACTTCCCTGCACTCCTGCCTGCATCCCCTCCAGCCTCTTGGCTTCCCTATCCCTGCACTTCTGGAAACCTCCTTGCACTTCTGGAAACCTCCCTGAACATCTCCCAAACTCTCTTTGCTCTCAGCCTCCCAGCATCTCTCCCCACCTTCCTGCACCACAACCTCCCGAGAATTTCCTGCACCTCAACCCTGGTCTCCCTTTCCCAACTTTCATTGTCTCAGCATCCTCCCTCATTCCTTTCTTCCTTCTCTCCTTATTCATCTCCCTTTCCCTCTCCACATCCTCCACCCCCTTCCTCTTCCTGCCTCCTCATTGCCCCTCAGCATCCTCTCCTCCACCCTCCTCCACCGTTCATTCTGCAAAAACTCCAGCACTTAGATCAGGCTGGGGGAGGGGAGCAGTGTCAGGAGAGGGCTCCCTAGCCCGGGCTCCGACTGTTCCCAGCTGGGACCACCCAGGTCCGGACGCCCCCATGGTGCCTCGGGGTCGCAGCGCTGGCAAGCCAGGCCTCGTTTGGAGACTTGTGCAGGGGTGGCCAGTACTGTTCCGAACACGCACCTGGGAGAAGGGAGGGGCGCTGCTGTTGACTCTCCCCGGTCAGCCTGAGTTGACCTACCCCACCTGGGCTTTTTAAACCCAGTCAGAGAACTCGTTGGGGCTGGGGTCATTCACGTGCTTTGTAACGAAAGAACCCAAAAAATAGGACCAAAGCTCCCAGCTGCAGGGAGCAAGGGAGGGGCGGAGAGGTCTATGATTATTTTTTAAGAGGACGAGAGAGGTTTGGGGGGCGGGGACCGAACCACAACGCGGTTCCGAGTTGGCGGGGTTTTTTTTCCCCCTAAAAAAAGAAAAGTGTAGGGAAAAAACCTAAAAGTCTAAAAGCAAAACAAAACAAAAGGATACGCCAAACAGATTCTCCCTTTTTGTATGCCGGATGCTGCATGAGTCTGAAACACCAATAAACGGAGACTGCATGAGACTCGCCTCCAGCCTCAGTTGGTCCGTACGTGCGTGCGCCGCTGGGGCCCGAGGTACTGCCTCCTTTTGGGCAGAACCTATTGGGTGGTTTGCGCATGCGCCGCCCAGGTGGCCATCTTTACTATGGGCCGAAGCCTATCATTCCGGAGCGCCTATCTGCGCGTGTGCAAGCCTTCCCTTGCTGTCCTCTTCCAAGTAGCTTTGACTAAAACTGAGCCTCCCGCGCGATCTCTGTGCGCCTGCGTACTGTGACCGTGCGCAGCCTGGGAGGCGGGTCTTAGCTCCTAGGTGCGTATGGCAGCTGAGGTGGTGAAACTTCGAGGTTTGGGGAGAGGGTGCCGGATCCAGGTGTAGAAAGGGGCGGTATCAAGGCGAGAAGAGCGGGTCCGCCCCTCTCCCGCCTGGAAAGTGGTTTCTGCCGGCCCCTGGGAACACCGGAGTACCGGATCTCGATCCGTGGGGGCGGGGTCCTTGGAGCGGACGGAGCGCCCCCTCTTGGGAACAGGCGGTCCATTCGCAGGGACTGCTGTTGGAGCCTGATTGGTTAGAGAGACATTCCCTAAACCTCTGGGGAGCCCAACCCTTGGGGTTGGGGGATCCCCAGTTCATTACTCCTGCATCTCCTATCATCGCAGGGCCCCTTCCCTAGTGACATATGTCCCTTGTCCGGGGCCATGGAGACATTGCAGCCACCACGGCGGCGCCTCTGTCTGAAGAAGGGGAAGTGACCTCCGGCCTCCAGGCTCTGGCCGTGGAGGATACCGGAGGCCCCTCTGCTTCGGCCGATCAAGCCGAGGAAGAGGGGGAAGGAGGCCGGGAGGAGGCTGAGCATGAGGGGTCCGGGGCCGAGGAGGTGCAGGGAGAAGCCCCCAGCACTGAGGGGGAAGAGCATGCCAAGGGAGAATCCGAGGACTGGTGCGTGCCCTGCAGCGATGAAGAGGTGGAGCTGCCCGCGGATGGGCAGTCCTGGATGCCACCCCCCTCGGAAATCCAAAGGCTCTATGAACTGCTGGCTGCCCACGGCACTCTGGAGCTACAGGCTGAGATCCTGCCCCGCCGGCCACCCACACCTGAGGCCCAGAGTGAAGAGGAGAGATCCGATGAGGAGCCAGAGACCAAAGAGGAGGAAGAGGAAAAGTGAGGGCACACCCTTACACCTTGTCCTTGAGGCTGCTCCCCTGATGCCGGGAGGAAGTAGGGAGGGGAGGTGGGACCCAGGAGCATGGGAAGTGGAGGGAGGGAAGAGAGCCGGAGAGGAAGAGCCAGCAGGCTGTGGAGAAGTGGGGGTGTTTGGGGGGGACCACCCTCACCTTTCACTCTCTGTCCCCCTGTCCCAGACCGTACATGCCCACAGAATTTGACTTTGATGATGAGCCAATGACACCAAAGGACTCCCTGATTGACCGGAGACGCACCCCAGGTACAGACAAGAGGGGAGAATTGGGGTGGTGGTGAAGGGCCTCTGCTTCCACTTACTCAGAAAGTGACTCCCTAAAAGATGCCTTTGCTTGGTGCCTTGATATCTACAGAACTTGTTTCAGGAGAGAGCATGCCCCCAGTGGTGCCATCCTTCCAGCTTTGGTGGTCCCCTATCTTCCGCAGATAATTCCATCATGCTTCCCATTCCTTTGATCTCAGTCCCCCCCCCAGAAGGCCAAGTCGTTATCATTATTATCTAGATCCACATCCCTACACTACTGTGTACATCTCCTAATCTGACCCAGTTTCCCATCCCGTGTGCCTTCCTAGAATTTACCCTCGGAGCCATTCTCTTTTTGTTTGCTTGTTTTTTTAATAAATTTCTTTATTTATTTTTGGCTGCTTTGTGTCTTTGTTGCTGCACACGGACTTTCTCTAGTTGCGGCGAGTGGGGGCTACTCTGTTGCGGTGTGCGGGCTTCTCATTGCGGTGGCTTCTCTTGTTGCAGAGCACGGGCTCTAGGCACACGGGCTTCAGTAATTGTGGCACGCGGGCTGTAGAGCATACGCTCAGTAGTTGTGGCACACGGGCTGTAGAGCATACGCTCAGTAGTTGTGGCACACGGGCTTAATTGCTCCGCGGCATGTGGGATCTTCCCGGACCAGGGCTCAAACCCATGTCCCCTGCATTGGCAGGCAGATTCTTAACCACTGTGCCACCAGGGAAGTGCCCCCTCGGAGCCAGTGTTGATTTCTCTTTCTTTTACCCCAGCATTCAAGCCAGCAGCAAGTCTTGTTAGCTCTGCCTGCACCCTTATCCAAGCCACCATCTCTCTTGCCTAGATAGTTGTGGTAGCTCCTAACTGGTCTTCCTGTCGCCAGCCTCAGCAGCCAGAGACGGGTTTATGTTTCAAAACATAAATTGTGTCACTTCTCTGTTTTAAATTCTCCAAAGGATTCCATTTCTGGGGGGCGGGGGTGGGGTGGTGTATGAGTGTGTCAATTGAGAATCCAACCCCGCCCTCCCCCCAGGGCTTCCATGTAAACTAAAAGATCCAAACCCCTTATCGTGGCCTGTAGGTCGTATCTTTGGCCTTATCTTTCCTGTCTCCCTCAGCTCTACATTTCTCATTGGACAGACCTCCCTGTTCTTGCCCTGGGGCTTTTGCACTTGCTCGTCCCCTACCTGGGATGCTTCTCCCCAGTCTTCATATTTCTAGCCCCTTCTCATAATTCAGATCTTCACTGCCCACCCCATCTGAGGCCCCATCCCTAAACCTCAGAACCTCCAGGACAGGCCTGGAAATCTCTGTTCGATGAGCTCCCCAAGTGATTAGTAAGATCCAGGCAGGTCTGGTGCACACTGCCTCACTCGCTTCCACATTTCTCTCATTCCCCTTCTCCAGGAAGCTCAGCCCGGAGCCAGAAACGGGAAGCGCGCCTGGACAAGGTCCTCTCAGACATGAAGCGACACAAGAAGCTGGAGGAGCAGATCCTTCGTACTGGCAGGGACCTCTTCAGCCTGGACTCAGAGGATGCCAGCCCCACCAGCCCCCCGCTCCGGTCCTCAGGAAGTAGTCTCTTCCCCCGGCAGCGGAAATACTGAGCGCTGCTGCCCTTAGGGTGCAGAGTCTGCCTGCTGGGGCCTTGGCCCTTCTTCCCTAACCCAGGCTGCTGGGAAACTTGGGAAGAGGAGAGACACTCCAAGCTCCCAACACAGCACCTTGCCAGAAAGAGGACATACGTGTATGTGTTTATGTTTTCTATTGAACATCTCTTTGGAGACCTGGGCTAAATTTTCTGAATCTAAAATAAAAAATACCAAGTTATCTTCTCTTAGAGGAGGGACTGCAGCTGGAACCGAAACAGCTGTGGAGAGGCAAAATTGTACGCACCCAGATTGGGAAATTAAAGCCAGATGGGGTAGAAGTGAACTCGGTCAGCACCTGCCCCCTGCCTCGGGCCGAGGACCCTCCCCAGTCTCATGCCAGTGCTGCCAGCTGGCTCTGAGGTGGGAATTCCTGCACTGAGTGAGCCGCAGTGCCTCCAGCTGCAGTAGAAGCCGCCCAGAGGAGAAAAAAACAAAACCAAACAAATGAGAACCAGCTGCAAGGGCCCTTTAAATGCCTAAGCCTCACCCCCCCGAATCTGCCCTGCCCTGACGGGAAGTCATCTCTAGGGCTGGGTGAAGGAGTTTCCTGATCTGAGGACTCTGTTGCAGCCAGCCACACTTCTGGATGTGAGTACTTCATACAGGCCTCAAAGCCCCAAACCAGTTGGTGGGACCTTGTGTCCTTCAAGACCCTCTCTAGCTCTGTCCTGCCTTCTAGGGCTTGCTTCATCTGGGGCAGGTGGTCTCTGAACCAGAACTGGGAGAAGATGGGTGGAAGCTTAGCCTTGGGAGGCTTTGCTTTCCTTGGAGTTTTTTCTGGCTTCTGAAGTAAAGGTAGATCAACTTGTCATCTTGCCAACACCCTCACCCCTCCAAATCTCAGGCCTCTCTGACCTTAAGCTCCCCCATCAGCAGTAGGGGCAGAGGAAACTTAAGGGGTCCATTTAGAGTCCCTCCTGGAGTGAGATTGGTCCCTGCTAGACTCCCCCTGGGGACCTGAGCTCTGGCCTGTCCCTTTGAGCTTTTAAAATGTGACTTGTCCCCGTTGAGATTCCTCAACTCTGCAGACATCGAGGCTTTCCTATTACCCCACTCGGGGCTATGCCAGCTGTAATAGGCTAATGCCACTCAGGGCCTTGCAGATCATTTGAGAAATCATTGGCAGAGTAATCTTAAGGTAGGCTTGATTTCCAGAGGCATGGAGTTCGGTGAGCAAGGCTCTTTTTCTTTTTTTTTCTCTTTGGGACTGGGAAGTGAAAACAGGAAGCTCTCTTGGACCCGCCGTGCTTCTAAGATTCTGGTGATCTTAGCAGCATGGAGGGTTGGGGGATAGTAGTAGAGGCAGGTGTGCCCTGTTTTCTCTGCTCCCTGTCTGGGTGGGCCCCTAGATATTATGGGGAGAAAGGCTGGCTGTCACGGGTGCCAACTGACTGCCAGAAACTTCTGCCTGTTTCCACCCTTGGCACACAGTATACTCTGCCTCCCCTGAGGGTGAGGCTTTCTGGACAGGGCAGCTCTCTAAAGCCATGGGCACGTAGGGGCAGCCACCTTGAATGGCTGGCCCAGGGAAAGCCAGAGAGCTCTAAGGTTACTCTGGCCTCCTTGTTGGGTGCTGCTCTCCTAGGTTACCGAAAATACCTTTGAACTGCAATGGCACTATCTCCTGGAGTGTACCCAGCCGCTCCCAGGTCCTTAAGTTCTTGTTCTAGTTTAGAATCTTATTGCCATTGTTGCCAGAGACCACACTACTTCTTGGTCTGGGGGCTCTGCGGTCACGATACCTGAGGTGGAATTCCGGCTCCGTCCTTTGATCATTGTGTGATCCTGAGCAAATTCCTTAATTTGTAGGTTCTTATGGGGATGAAATGAGTTAATTAAAAGCATTTAACACAATACCTGGCACAGATTAAGTTCTTAATAAGTGGGAGCTGTTATGGGGGGGCACTTGCCAAAGATAGAAATTCCAGAGTCGTTCCTGGAAACCTTAGCCTAGTGCGTCTGGGGTGAGGCCTAGGCGTCAATACGACCAGCTGAGTCCTATGATTGGGCGATTTTAGAAAACAGGGGTTCTGCAACCTGGTTCCTGGGTCACTTCCAATCTAGCCAATCTTCACCTTCAATGACTGGCATTAATTGGCAGCATCTGGAGGTAGGATAGAACTAGGACAAGCATCATCCGGAGCTGGCAGGGCTGTTCTGTCCCCAGAAAAAGCTGCTGCTCCCGAAAAGTGGCCCAGTTGGGCTAGAGCTCAGATAAGATTTTCCTAGGAAGAAAAGGTCCTAAAACTTTGCAGCTACTAAAGAAGTGATTTATGTGAAACAAATTCTCAAGAATTTCCACTATAGTCCCCCGAAGCAGGAAATCATTTCCCTAAATTGGGAAGCTGTCTGGTAAAAACAGCCTCTCTGCAGTCCCTGAGAAATGTGACTCTTGCATCCTCTAAACAAAGACTAGAATGTTTAAAATCAGTGAAGGGAAACTGCAAAGATGAGTTCCCTGTCTGTGCTGAATTTCCTGTGCATTTTCCTAAACCTAAGTGTGATAGACGTGATGGTGGCAAGGCTGTCTCCAACCTTTCCTCCAACTTCAGGCCTGCCCAGGCCTTGGGACAAGGGGACTTGTGCTGGCTGGGGGTCTACTTGGACCTGAGGGTGAGGAGCTGGGGGAAAATACATGACATTCCCTGCTTTTGAGGAACAGTTTGCCATCTGGGTTCATCTTTGGTCTTCCTCCTCCAGGCCATCGTTTGTCGCGCTCCTACTGTGTATTAGACATGCTCCAGTCTCTAACCCCTTTAACCCCAGGAAACAGTCACTTTTATTCCCACTCCAGTCTAAGAGAGTAAGGCTTGGAGGCTAGCACGTGGCCCGAGGTCATATCGGCAGTGACAGAGCTCAGTCTTTGCTATATATTAGAGTCAGTGGAAGAACTTTTCTATATAGCAATGCTAGGACCCCACTCCAGACCAGTTAAATCAATCCCCAGAGATGGGTGGTTTGAAAAGATCTCCAGGTGATTCTGATGTACAGCTAGGCAGGGTCGAGAGGCTCTTATAGACCAGAGCTGCTCATAGTTTAATGTATGCCCAAATCACTGGGGATCTAGTTAAAATGCCGGCTAATTCAGCAGCTCTGGGGTCGGGGGAACCCAAGGTTCTGCATTATTAACAGGCTTCCAGGTGATGCTGACACTGCAGACCTATACCCAGTGTGGCTTGTCGCCTGGGCATCTGCTGTTTAAGATTCACTGTCAGCCACTCACAACTGACACTGAAACTCTGATACGTAATGATATGACTCATTCATTAATTAAATTTTGCTCTAGCAAGTTTACTCTTGAGCCAGAACAGGGCCAGAATTGCCTCTTCACTAGAGGATGAAGCCAGCTTCTTCTCACAGGCTGTTCTGTTCTCCGTTCATCCCTCCCTTCTTGGTGTGTGGGATGCGGTGGGGGAGCCACTGGTCTCTGAGACTTTGGGTAAAAGTTGGCTGGTTCTGGCAGGAGCCTCATGACACATGAGGATCAGTGTGATCAGGCAAGGTTGGACAGGCACCCAGAGAGCAGACTATGGGGCAGATCTTGGAAGCAGACACCGAAGGGAGGTGTCGGTGAATTTAGGGAGTTGGGGCCAAACTCGGGGCTGGGCAGGACCTTCCACAGGTCAACATGATCCTTAGCCGTTGTCTTTTGAGGGCCCTGGTATGTTGGAAGTGAAATGCTCTAACTGTACACGTTATCTGGTAAACCACGGACGTCTAAATCTGAGACACAAACATGCTGCCTGAGTCGGGTGGTCTCCCTGGTCTGAGAGGCCTCTAGTGAGGCTCAGTTCTGGGGATGGCAAGACTGAAAAGGCAAAACCTGTTCTTGGGTGAACTTAGCAGGTGAACTTACATGGAAAGCACAGCTTTAGGGCTGGGTAGGTGGGTGATCAGGGAGGTGAGTCAGGGTCCTGGTACTGAAACAAGGGTAGTTGGCAAGGGCATGGCCTCGGTATAAGGCAGGAGCCCAGCCTGATTAGCTTTAGGGATGACTCTCAGCTGAGTCAGTGAGCTGGGCGAAGCTCTCGGCCCCCCCTGACTGGGCCCAGCTGGGGTGACAGATGGTCGAGAGGCCTCAGCTGTAGGGGGTGAGTGATCGTCCAAAGGAGCCATTGGAGGCTGTTCTCAGAGCCTGCTTCCCAGCCTCGTGTGGCCTTCTAGAGTTTAAATCTTCCCTGTGGGGCTGCACAGACCCTCCTCTTGCAGCCCTAGCCCTTCCTCTCCCCCATCTGGCTTCCTGGCCAGGCTTCCGCCCTGCAGAGAACCAGGAAGAGGCTTCACTGGGCTGTCGGATGCTCCTTTGCTATTCTAGGCCCACAGCTGGGGTGACACAAAAACCTGCCACCTTCCTGATCCGTAAACAAGTGAGGGTTAAGGCCGAGATGCCAGATGGGGTAGGGAGCCTCTGGTGCTAGGTCACATCCCCCAACTGGATAGGGAAGCTGGCCCTCAGCTGTAAGCCACACACATAGTGCTGCTAAGAGCCAGCCTCTGTTCCAAGTGCTTTATGATTAACTCAGTCCTCATACGTTGGGTTGATGACCTATCCATCCCCAGTTCACAGGCCAGGAAACGGGTATAGGGAGGGCAAGGGACTTGTCTGAGATCACCCATCCAGTAAGGGTTAGAACCAAGATCCAGGCAGTCCTAGCCCCGGGGTGGGGGTGGGGTGCTCTTGGGGGGCCCTCTCCTGGGGAATGGAAGCACAGCCGAGCAGGATGGGCAGTAGAGAGGAAGGAAAGCCAAGGTCCAGGTAAGAGTGGGAACAGAAAGCAGAAAACTAGCACCTGGATTTTCAAACACTCCCTGAAATCAACAGAAGAGGGAGCTCTGATACTAGAAAAGTTAAGGGAAATTAACTTGACAAACAGGCAACAGAAAAGTATCAAGGTCAAATCCCATACAAAGTTGCAAGAAAAAGAATGAGGAGCAGAATAATAACCCCCTGATGTAGAAAGTGTACCAAGAAAACAGATCAAAACTGTAACCTCTTTGAAAATGAGGTAAGACATTAGGAAACAATACCAGGCAAAGCAGCAAATCAGAATTGTAAATAAGCCCAGGTAGTCTGGCTGAATCCATGCCCCTCACCATTGTACTGCACTGCCACTGGAGAGAAACAGGACCAGGCATTCCATCGGGATTCTCATCCTGATGGTACCACCAACTTGCTGTGTGGCCTTGCATGACTCTTTGTCCCTACCTGGGACTCAGCTAATTAGATCCACACTGTCTAATATGGGATCAACCAGCCACATTTGACTACTTAAATTAAAATTAAACACGAGCTCCCGAGCGGTCTTGAGCTCACACCCGGCTTCTCAGCCTTAACCTGCGTGCCGCCGTCACGGTTATGCTAGGCACTGCTGCCTGCCGCTGCGCTGCTCGGTAGCAGCAGTCAGTCTCCCGGACCAGCCCCCCGGGTCCCGCCGCTGTTACCCAGTCAATTCGCTGCTACTCCCATGGGTCACATGAGACAGATGGAGGAGTTTGCTGCTCGCTGGGTGACATACTTCAATAAGCCAGATATTGATGCTTGGGAATTGCGTAAAGGGATGAACACGATTGTTGGCTGTGATCTGGTTCCGGAGCCCCAAATCATTGATGTTGCTTTGCAGACATGCAGACGCTTAAATGATTTTGCTAGTGCAGTTCGCATCCTAGAGGTTGTTAAGGACAAAGCAGAACCTCATAAGGAAATCTACCCCTATGTCAACCAGGAACTTAGACCAACTTTAAAAGAACTGAAAATCTCCACTCCAGAGGAACTGGGTCTTGACAAAGTGTAAACCCCATGGATGGGATTCCCGAGAATTTACTGATAGTGTTACTTGATTGTAAACAATCACCTGGAAACATTGATGATGACATATTACCTTATTTGAACAAGTTTTCCTTTGTTAAGTACCAAACCATATAACATAACTTGGACTTTAATAAAAAGGAAATGAGTTTGAACTGAAAAAAAATTAACTAATTAATTAAAATTTTAGTTCCTCAGTGACACTGTCCACATTTCAGAGTTCGATAGCTGCATGTGGTCAGTCCAAAGACAGCACAGATTAAGAATATTTCCATCATTGTAGAAAGTCCTTTTGGATGATGCTGAGTTGGAAGGTTTTAGAGAGGAGCCACACAGGTGATGTTAGTGCATCACCGCCAGGGGTAAGACAACTGGGAGTGGTGGAGACTGTGGTTAAGCAGGAAAGCTTGTGGCCCGTCTAAAGGGCTCGGCTGCTATGTGGCTCTCGTCAGTTTGCCACGTGGGAATGTAAGGCCTGGCTCCTCATTCTTCAAGAGAAGCAGGAATTGGAAGTTTGTGGTAACTCACAATTTCTAAACAAAAGAAATTTTACAGATTGTGTGGATCAAGTAAAACTCTTGGGCCTTGATTCTGTAATTTTGTGGCTCCAGCCTCTTTTTCCTGTGCCAAGCCACTCCCCCTTCCTCCTTCTCACTTCACATTTGTCACCCAGTTTGGAAGCTGTATGGATGGTGGACTAGATGGGGTACCACTCCTTTTTGGTGGTGGCTTCAAAAATGTTGGACCGGGACTTCCCTGGTGGCCCAGTGGTTAAGACTCTGCACTTCCAATGCAGGCGTGGCCAAAAACTTTAAAAAAAAAAAAAAAAAAGTTGGACCAAAGTCTCGGAGGGCAAGGCTTTGAATCACTTAGTAAACTTGGCTCCCTTTGTGGGACTCCAGGGGACATGTCCAAAGTCCAAGGCATGCTGGAGGCAGGGATGGGGTTTAAGTAGGTGGTGTGACATTCCTGAACAGGCCAAGCACTGGAGGTAACCAGCCAGGATTCAGAAGCAGTTAGGGTGGGGGTGGACAGAATGCAGTACTCATTCACTCGCTTTCTCCTTCCCACCCACCACTACCCATGATGGCAGGGAGTCACAGGTGGCAACAGACCACAGAGAACTGGGGAGGAAAGGACTAGAATACTCCGGTGTTTCTTTTTTTTTTAATTTTTATTTATTTGTTTATTTTTGGCTGCATTGGGTCTTCTTTGCTGCGCGCAGGCTTTCTCTAGTTGTGGCGAGCGGGGGCTACTCTTCACTGTGGTGCATGGGCTTCTCATTGCGGTGGCTTCTCTTGTTGTGGAGCACGGGCTCTAGGCGCGCGGGCCTCAGTAGTTGTGGCTCGCGGGCAGTAGAGCACAGGCTCAGTAGTTGTGGTGCACGGGCTTAGTTGCTCCGTGGCATGTGGAATCTTCCTGGACCAGGGCTCGACCCCGTGTCCCCTGCATTGCCAGGCAGATTCTTAACCACTGCGCCACCAGGGAAGTCCCCTTTGAGGTGTTTCTAATCCAGCTGATTCTATGGGAGCATCATTTCCATCAGGGACCCCTTCCTTGAGAGGCGGCCCACATCTAACAGTTCATCCCAGGATTGCTTAAAGCGCAAGGGGGGAGGGCTGCAAAGATCATGCAAACATTCTTGGGCTATGGGCTAATGTTTGCATACAGCTGGGGCCCTTGGGATCCCATGAAATAAAGGAGCCTGCCCCTGGAGGAGCCAGGGAGCTCTTCAGAGCCTCTGCCCCCCACCGTGCTGGGGAAGACACACAGCACCGCCAGAGGCTGACCACCTCTCCCAGCTTGGTGTGCTTCCGCCTCCTACACTATGGGGGTTGGAGATTGGGGAAGTTTTGATCTTAAGCCCCTCCCAGTACTTCAGGAAGCTTGGGGGAGGTAAAGTAGATGGGAATGAGGGAAAGGAGTTGGCGGAGAACCCTGGGCTTCTGTGGTTAACTGCATCAAGCATCTCTTGGTAGGGATGAGGTCTGGATAGGCTGCCCTGGGTGGGAAGAAAGGAACAGATGGGTGTGGGGACAGTGAAGGATGGCATAATCTGAGCCTGAGGAGGAAGGGCCCATTCCCCCAGCGCCAGCCAGTCTTCATGCCCACCTCATCCCAAGCCCCCTGGACTCATCTTTTGTCTTCTCCCCATCTGTCTTTCACACTCTGTGCTTCCCTGGGCTCAGGAGTCACCATGGCAACCGAAGAGTCCATCATCCGCATCCCGCCGTACCACTACATCCATGTGCTGGACCAGAACAGCAACGTGTCCCGCGTGGAGGTCGGGCCAAAGACTTACATCCGGCAGGACAATGAAAGGTTGGTGTTGGGACCGGGCTATGTGGGCACCTGGGGCCAAGGAGGGCCTGGTAGCCTGGCTGCCATGATCGTCCATCTCCTCCTTCCTGCTCTCTGGCTTGGGTGACAGGAAGCTTTCTTTCCCATTCGCCGCCTCCTTCGGGAATAGGAACGGGGGGTCCCCTGGGTCCTCACACTGCTTCTCACCCTCCAACAGGGTCCTGTTTGCCCCCAAGCACATGGTGACGATCCCCCCACGCCACTACTGCACAGTAACCAACCCGGTGGCCCGGGACGCCCAGAACGCCGTGCTGTTCGACGTCACAGGACAAGTACGGCTCCGCCACGCTGACCTAGAGATCCGGCTGGCCCAGGACCCCTTCCCCCTGTATCCAGGGGAGGTGCTGGAAAAGGTACCTGCTCACCTTCCCCGTACCCACTCTACCTGTCCTGCTACCTTGACCTAGGGCTCAGCACTGCTTTCTGGAGGGAAAACAAACTGGAGCCGTGGGAGGGGGTGGGAGGTGACACTTGCTGGTTCTCACTGGGACAGAATTGACTTGTTGCCCCTCCACTCACCTTCCCCAAACATCCCCTTCCTCTTCACATGCCCAGGTCAGACCTTTGAGAGCTGTCGGCCCATCTCCGGACCTAATCTTCCAGGCTCCAGAGCCTGCCTGAAGCTCCTGGCCAGTCTGACACTAAATGACTTGTGCCAAGAGTAAGGGTTTCATTCTCTCAAACAGTGCCAGATGCCGGTGGGCGGTGACAGCAGTGGTGGACCAGGTGAGGCCCAGGCTCGTGTCGCCTGTGGCTGCTCCACGGGAAGCCATCGCAGACCTGTAGTGCCAGCCAGGCCCTCGTCCATGTTGCCCTAAAGCCCTGGGCCGGAGTGAGAGGGCACCCCGCCTTTATTTCTATAGCGTTTCTTTACCTTCACCTCCTTGCCGTTTTACACTGTTCACTCTGGACTCCTCTACTAAGCAGTGCTTCTTGATCCTGGGAGCATAAGAGCATGGCCCGGGAGCTCTGAGGCATTCCTGTCCACTTAGCTGCAGGCACTTTGGGGAAAAGGTATGTGGAGATACTAAGTGATAAAGAATGATTCGGATGTTAACCCTTAAGGAATCGGGGTGAAGGGTGTAAGGGAATTCTTTGTATTATTCTTGCAACTCTTATGAAGTCTCAACCTGTCACAAATTGAAAATCACCCATATCCAGGTTCTGCCTTAGACAAACTAAATCCCTCTCTTGGAGGGAACTGTGGGGGGTGGTCTGGCACCAGAATTTTTTTTTTCCGGCCACATGGCATGTGGGATCTTATTTCCCTGACCAGGGATGGAACCGGTGCCCCCTGGAGTGGAAGCATGGAGTCTTAACCACTGGACCGCCAGGGAAAGCACCCCTCCCCTTTTTGGGGGGGTGGGCACCAGCATTTAAAAGCTCCCTAGGGTGGAGAGAACTTCCCTCATCGCTGCCTCTTTAACCTCTGCTTCCCCGGCAGCCCCGGCTCACAACGGCTTATACTCAGACCCCACGTGCTCCAGGCCAGGAGGGCAGGGCCTTCCCTTCCTCTGAGCCCAGTGCCACCAAGATGTTCCTTTACTACCAGAGAGTCGGCACTCGCCCTCCTTGGAGGCACTGGCCCCTACCCACACCACTTTCTTTCCCTTCACTGAGGCGCCACCTGGCTTGGGCCTCCCTTCCCCGGCCCTCCTGGGAGCCTCACTAATGTCCATGCGATAACCCTGTCAACATCTTGGCCTTCTTGACCTCAAGTCTGACCCTCACATCTTCTGCTTCAGTCCTGCCCAGTGCCATGTCCACTCTGGACTGGGTGGTTTATTCCCGCACCTGCCCCACCTCTGAAGTTTTTTTGTTTTTAGCTAAAATATTTATATTTTTTATTGAGGTAAAGTTGATCTACAGTGTCGTGTTAGTTTCACGTGTACAGCACAGTGATTCAGTTATACATACGTATATATCTATCTTACAGATTCTTCTCCCTTGTAGGTTATTACAAAATGTTGAGTATAGTTCCCTGTGCTATGCAGTAGGTCCTTGTTGCCCTGCCTCTGAAATTAAACCCAGCTCCTCCTTAACCATCAGTCTCCCCTTCCTAGTCCTCCTGTGCTGTCATGTTGCCTCCAGGCTTTTGAATCCCACTTCTCTCCTGTCCCTCAGATTCTCTTCCTCGTCTCTCCCTACCCCAGCGAAACCCTGTTGTTTTAACACACGCTCTTCGTGTGCTAGACCTGCGCCCAAACCCTGTCCTCGATCGGTATTACCCCCACCTGATCTTTCTGTCCTCTCACTCAGGTAGATCCACCCCAGCAGTATTATAAGTAGCTAGTGGGGTAAGTGGTTCATTCCAGCCCAAGCCCTGCTCGTTAATGTTTCCTTCCCAACCAGCTTTCTCTCCTTTCTTTTCCCCCCTGCATGCCTCTAAATATTGATCATTCTCGGCTCTCTTCCTGTTTTCTGCTCTCTCACTCTCAAACAACTTGGTCACCTACTTAGAAATTGAGGCCATCTGGAAGGATCTGGGTCTGTGTCCCCTTTCCTTCCCTGTGTCTCCTTTCTACCTGTTGGAGCCTCTAGGAGGTTCCCCTCCATCCGTGGACCCAGGAAGACGCATCCTTCTATTTCTTGATCTTATCCCCACCTAGAGCTTCTCTCTCCTGCCTTTAACTTTTCTGTTACTGGTGCCTTTCTCTTGGCCAATAAACGTGCTCTGCCTCTTCCATCCTTTTCTGGCCTTGAAGGCTTACTTGTTCACACTTTTCATCTAAAGAATGCATTCATAAGACTGTAAGGTCCTCTCTGACTTCCACCACCAGTATCTGCTCTCCATCCCCAGAGGTATCTACTGTCATCCATTCAGGGTATACACTTCCAGATACGTCTGTGCATCCATGTAAGTGTGTATCCAAAAAAGTATTGGTTATAACTTATTTGCATAAGAGCTAGCACATTGTCACTTGCCAGTGTATTTTGAATGAACTTCTCATCTTGGTGCATAAGTCATTTCTTGTTTAATTGTTTGTAATTCCATATGATAGAGGTTCAGCCCTTCTCCTGAGTTACCATTTAGGATGTGTCCAATTTATAAGGAAAAACAGTGCTGTGGTGAATATCCTTGTATGTGTGTGCCCTTGTGCATGCTAGTTTCTTTTTTTTTCTTTTTTTATAAATTTATTTATTTGTTTTTTATTTTTGGCTGTGTTGGGTCTTCATTGCTGTGCTCAGGCTTTCTCTAGTTGCGGCGAGCGGGGACTACTCTTCATTGCGGTGCTCGGGCTTCTCATTGCGGTGGCTTCTGTTGCAGAGCACGGGCTCTAGGCACACAGGCTTCAGTAGTTGTGGCACGTGGGCTTCAGGAGTTGTGGCTCGTGGGCTCTAGAGTGCAGGCTCAGTAGTTGTGGCGCACAGGCTTAGTTGCTCCGCGGCATGTGGGATCTTCCTGGGCCAGGGCTCGAACCCGTGTCCCCTGCATTGGCAGGCGGATTCTTAACCACTGCGCCACCAGGGAAGCCCTAGTTTCTTTTTTGTTTTAAGAGTAGAAACTAATAAGAATTTCTGGGTCCCAGGATATGCACACTAAATTTGTATGGTCTTTTATGAATGGCCCTGTCAATCTAATTTTCAGCTGTCTGCTTTCTCTTTCCTATTTAGTTTTTTTTTTTAATTGGGGTATAGTTGCTTTACAATCTTTCCTATTTACTTTGACAACTTGTACCTGATGTTCTCTGCCCTGTTGCCTCACAAGCGCCTGCATCTGGCCCCCCACCTCCGCTGACCCCACTTTGGCAAAACCCCAAGACATCCTAAGTGCAGGCCCAGTGGACTGTCATTCTGTGTCTCACAGACCCTCTCGGCCATGTCCACTGTTGATCTGCCCTCTTACTAAAACTTGTCTGTGCTTTACTCTGTGGATGTCTTGTTTTTTCCATCCTCTCCCCGTCCCCTCTGCCTTCAGGTTCTGTCCTGAATACCCTGTGCCTTCTTTTTTTTTTTTTTTTTTTTTCATAGCCTGATCACTTCATCTGTGTTGAAGACACCCAACTCTATACCTTAGCTGGGAACTACAGGCTGTGAGTCCCCTAGCTGCCTATAGGAAGCCCTCTCCTAGATGTCCCACAGTCGCCTCATACTGGCTATCCAAGCCTAACACTTCCCCTTACCCCCAAATCTGTTCTTGTCCCGTATTCCCAGTCTCACTTGGTGATACTACTGGACCTAGTCACTCAAGCTGGAAGCCTGTAACAGCATGTGGGACAAACTGGAGGGAGACAAAGGAGGCAGCCAGGAGACCAGTTAGGAAGATATTTCCATCATCCAGGCGAGAGGTGTTGGCGGCTTAGGTGAGGGTGTGGCAGGGATAGATAAAGGCAGACCTGGATTTGCAGTGGACAGACAGGAAGTGATGATGGAGTAGATGTGAGAAATGAAAACCGTACTGGTCTACATGCTCTTCCCAGAATGCTCACACCTTCCTCCTCCTCCTTCTACACCTTTATGTCAAAAGCCAGCTCTTCCTCTGAGCCCCAGTTCAAATGCTACTCTCTGAGGGCCTTTCCCAACTTCTTCACCTGGACTTCTGCAACCTCTTCCCCTTGACCCGGTCCACAGTCTGCTTGGAGGCATTGGTCTGTGTTTGTCTTATCACCCACTGGAACCTCAACTCCACGAAGATGGGGGTATGTCTTGACTCCACCACAACGAGCCAAGTGCTGTGCACATAGAAGATGTCCAGGCAAAGGCTTGCCCGGGCAGTAAACGTCCAGCTCTGCCTCTCCAACCCAGAGTGTGGTCGGTGGATGAAGTAGTTATCTGAGCTTCTCCTCCCAGGGGGCTACTCTAGTTGGAGTAAGGAGTGGCAGGTAGCCTTTAATAAGGCTGAGGTTCAAATCCTGATTCTGTTTCTTACTAGTTGTGTGACCTTGATCATGTCCCTTAGCCTCTATGAGCCTCTTTCCTTGCCTTTCTGCTTCCCTCGGATCAAAGATCAAGTGAAATCCTATTTGTAGAAAATATTTGTACAAACCTCTAAAAAAGGTTTGGCAGCTTGTGGCTGGGTCCCCCTTCCTGATGGAAGGAGATGTGATGGCTGGAGTACAATGGCTGTCTTGTGACCATGAGGCAACCTTGAAAACAAAGACTCATGCTTCAAATGTGCCTGTTATAGAAGTTTATACCTTCCCACCACCTTATACTTCCTGAGAGCCCCAGTGCACACTGGGCCATGAGATGCTCACTTACTCAGCTTCTCAGATGTTTCTCCCACATCTCCCATCAAGCCCTCTACCCAGTTTCCCACCTGGATTTCTAGTTCATAACAAGATCTGAGCACTTCTGCAGAGGAAGGTGTGTCCTTGCCCATCAGCAGTGGCAGCCTCTTGCTCTCAACTCCATCTTAGCTCTTCAGACCAGATGGCTTGGGGGCCACACCTACCTTGTGCATTCCACTCGGAGTCTTATTTTGGGACATGGAGAGATCGATGCTGTGGACTCTGACCTTCACGGTGTCAGGTTTGACTCCAGGGGTCCCAGCTCTGAATACCCCGCGACCCCCCTTCTTCCCCTGTTAGGACATCACCCCACTGCAGGTGGTTCTGCCCAACACCGCCCTCCACCTTAAGGCGCTGCTGGATTTTGAGGATAAGAACGGAGACAAGGTGGTGGCAGGAGATGAGTGGCTATTTGAAGGACCTGGTAAGTACTTCCTCTCCAGCCGGGTCAGGGTCAGAGGTTTCCTGCCCTCCCATTCTAGCCCTGATGTCTTCTGACATTCAACACCCATCTCATCTTCCCTTCCCAGGCACGTATATCCCCCGGAAGGAGGTGGAGGTTGTGGAGATCATTCAGGCAACAATCATCAAGCAGAACCAGGCCCTGCGGCTGAGGGCCCGCAAGGAATGCTGGGACCGGGAGGGGAAGGAGAGAGTGACAGGTGGGGTCTTGAAGGGATGCTGACGGTGGGTGGGGGGGGGTTGGGAGGGGGCAGGCCGTGCCTCGACCACAGGGAAAGTGGGGAAGTTTGGGGGTAGCCACTTGTAGCCTGGAGGAAATGCTTCCCTGGTATCTCTTGCCAGCTGTTCTGGGCTGCCCCCTGCTGCTTCCCCCCACCCCCTTCAGGAGGCTCTACCCGGATCCTGTGATCACGATCAAGCTAACATGGCTTTTCCTTCCCCCCAACCCTTTACCATGAGCTGGGGGCAGCCGCCATGTCTGTTTCTAGGTCAACAAAGCAGGTGTTCATATACAACTAGCAATTGTGTTTGACAAACGTGATGTATTAACTGAGGTCTTCACAAAGGCTGTGCTTACTGAGCCAGATGCGGTTCAAATGCTTTACAAACGGCAACTTCTTTAGTCCTCCAACAACCTTGAGGCACCACGACTCCCATTTTCCATATGACATCACTGAGGCCTGGGTTTATGGCCAGGAAGGGCCAGACTGGAACTTTTCCCCCGGCACTCTTGCTTCTCCAGTAGGCTCAATGACCTCTGCAGCTATAATAGAGGCAGTTCTGCCCATTTTAGGGGAAGGAAAAAAGTTGGTCTTTGGAGCTTAGAGAAGGCCTAGCAGAGTATTGGAAGGGCTTTTTTTTTTTAATCTTTCTGGGGTAGGGATTGGTTTTCCTCTGGCCTCAAAAAAGGAAAACAATGACTCCTGTCAGGCCTTGAGCATAGGGGCAGTGGCATCTCAAAGTGGCCCACAAAGTTCTGCGGGTCCCCTGTTGTCTAGGCTGCAGGAAGGGGCAGCTGGGGAACAGGCTGGGTGACCTTTGGCCCTTGCCTCTCTGCCCCTGGCCCAGGAGAAGAATGGCTGGTCCGTTCCGTGGGTGCGTACCTTCCCGCAGTGTTTGAGGAGGTTCTCGATGTGGTGGGTGCTGTGATCCTTACGGAAAAGGTTTGTGCTCTGGAGGACCCTGGGTGGGAGACTCTCAGAGTGGCAGAGAATGGCGTCAGAGAATGTGAAAATAAGATCACCTGAGGAGTGTCCTGGGTCACCTGAAAGGGTTTAAGAAGTCCTCTTGGATTGGTAGGCACTGTCACTTAGACCTGGATCATTTAGTGGCCAGTAGGGTTCCCAGATCCCCCAAGGAAGTTAGAGGTGGGTTTATTCAAACCCCCCGACATCTCGCTCTACAGACAGCCCTGCACCTCCGGGCGCGACAGAACTTCCGAGACTTCAGGGGAGTGACCCGCCGCTCTGGGGAGGAGTGGCTGGTGACCACGCAGGACACAGACGCCCATGTACCAGATGTCTATGAGGAGGTGATGGGGGTCGTGTCCATCACCACCTTGGGTCCCCACAACTACTGTGTGATTCTCGACCCGGTGGGACCAGATGGCAAGAACCAGCTGGGGCAAAAGCGTGTGGTCAAGGTGAGTGTCTCCACGTCACCCAGAGGTGAATGCCTTTGGAGTGGCCTAAGGCCCTTGGACTCCAGTCCCTGCCCTCCTCCCACCCTCGGTACGTGTTCTAGAAACACCAAGCTTGTTTGGGCTGCCTCTGTGCACACTTGTCTCTATCCCTTGAGGCGCTGTCTCATTGATCTTTCTGGCATCCCTGACCTGAGGTCACACATGGCCTCTCTTGTGAGTGCCTCCCTGGCCCTGCACTGTGTCTGTAAACCTGGAAACTCTCTCTAATATTTCACATCCCTCTGTTCTGGAAACTTTGTCATCCTGTGCCAAACAAATCTCTTGGTTTACCCTTCTCTGCATCCTCTACCTCATCCCCTCTCTGAACTATATGTGGGACTAGCAGGGCTGGGCAGACCTTTCCTGTGAAGATCGTAGATATTTTAGGCTCTGTGAGCCACATGGTCTCTGTTGCAACTACTCAACTCTGTTGTTGTGCCGTGAAAGCAGCGCAGACGGCTTGTAAACGAACCACTGCCGCTGTGTTCGTGTAACATTTTATTTGCAAAAACAGGAGGTAGAATAAATGGGAACAACCCGTCAGTCTATCAGCTGATAAATGGATGAGGAATATGTTGTATCCATACAGTGGAATATCAGTCAAAAGAATGATAGGTAATCTTTCTGGGCTCGAGGGCACTCATGTTCTTGAAATAATTCAAAAATGTACAAATCAAAAATGAAGTCCTAATATGTGCTACAACATGGACAAACTTGACAGCATCATGCTAGGCAATAGAAGCCAGACGTGAAAGACCACATAGTGTATGATTCCGTTTACGTGCAATGTCCAGAGTAGGTCAGTCCATGCGTAGTGGGTGGGGTGGGGCTGGGCAGTAACTGCTACTGTGTATATAGGGTTTCTTTTCAGGACGATGATGTTCTGGGGTTAGGGAGTAGTGATGTTGGGCAGCTCTGGATATACCAAAACAACTGAATTGTATACTTTAAATAGGTGTATTTTATAATATGTGGGTTATATCAAATATATATATACACATATATGTATTTATATTATATATTAAAAATAGGCAGCAGGCCAGATTTGGCCCAAAGATCAGAGATTACCAACTCTGGACTACACCATCCCAAGGCAACAAAGCATGGGAGAAATAAAGCAATAATAGGTTAATTCTTAACTATTGAGCTTGTGAGAACCCAGACCTTGACAGTTTATACAGAACTTTTCAGGGCAGGTTTTTTGTTTGTTTCTTAATTTATTAATGTATTTATTTATGGCTGCATTGGGTCTTTGTTGCTGCACACGGGCTTCTCATTGCGGTGGCTTCTCTTGGTTGTGGAGCACGGGCTCTAGGCGCACGGGCTTCAGTAGTTGTGGCATGCGGGCTCAGTAGTTGTGGCTCACAGGCTTAGTTGCTCCGCGGCATGTGGAATCTTCCTGGGCCAGGACTTGAACCCGTGTCCCCTGCATTGGCAGGCGGATTCTTAACCACTGCGCCACCAGGGAAGTCCCAGGGCAGGTTTGACCAGATCTACAGGCATTTGTAGAGTGCCTCAAAGTCTAGATAATGATTCATTGTATGACGTAAGGGTGGGGAGGGTGCTTTTGGGGGCTCCTGTCCTCAGCACAAGCCCATGGTCACATGGAGCTGAAGGAGGTACCATCAGAGGCACCCACAGCCCTGGGTGGCGACTGCTTCTGACCCGCTTCTCCCCACTAGGGAGAGAAGTCTTTCTTCCTCCAGCCCGGGGAGAAGCTGGAACGAGGCATCCAGAACGTATACGTGCTGTCGGAACAGCAGGGGCTGCTACTGAGGGCCCTGCGGCCCCTGGAGGAGGGGGAGGGCGAGGAGAAGGTCTCCCACCAGGCGGGGGATCGCTGGCTCATCCGTGGACCCCTGGAGTACGTGCCACCTGCCAAGGTGGAGGTGGTAGAAGAGCGTCAGGCCATCCCGCTGGATGAGAACGAGGGCATCTACGTGCAGGACGTCAAAACCGGAAGGGTAAGCACTGAGGGATGGGCGCCATCGCTGCCATGTGGCCCTGGTGGTGGCTTGGTCTGGGCAAGTGGGTGATGCTGGTGGGGAGATGCATGGTGGAGGTGACAGAAGGGATTCAACAGTGTCGCTAGTAGCATCCAAGCCAGCCGGCTGCTAAATATGAGGGCATTCTCTGGAGTTTTTGCCTTCCCTTTGTCTTAAGAATCTAATTTCAAATGTTAGAGCTCTCAAGCAAGAAGATGAACCAGATTTCAGGATGGAAACTTAGTCCCCAGTGCAGATCTGGCTTCCGGCATAAAGGTCTGACTGGGATGTGGCCTAGGAACAGTAAGACCTGACCTCCCTCCCATACCCTTTTCCTGGTGGAATCCCTCCTCTCTGCCTCTCACCTAGACCTTGATCTTGGTCAGACCTAGGACCACATCTCCAACCTCTTTAAGAATCCAACCTACAAGCAGAGCTCAGAATCCTAGGAAATGTTAGTGTGTGCTACCTAGTTCCTAGGATTGCATCTGTCCCTGGGATGCCCTCCAGGCTGCCCCATGAAGGAAGATTCCAGAAGAAATGATATCGGGAACTTACTATACGTCAAATTCTTGACACTAGACATGTGAGATGTCATTCATTCCTCTACCCTGTGAGGCTGCCACTATCAGGTCCATTTTGCACACGGGTGAGAGAGCTGCCTAAGGTGACGGAACTTGCAGAGAGTGAACTTGAACGCAGCCTCCTTCCAGAGACCACATTTAACCACGATGCTGTCCTACCTCCTGGACCAGTTCCGCTTTAGGGATGCTGGGTAGGACTCTTCCCCTCCTCCCTTTGCCGGTGACATTCCTCCTCGTCTTGCTCTCTCGAGGTGCGTGCTGTGATCGGGAGCACCTACATGCTGACCCAAGATGAAGTCCTGTGGGAGAAGGAGCTGCCTCCAGGGGTGGAGGGGCTGCTGAACAAGGGGCAGGACCCTCTGGCGGACAGGGGTGAGAAAGAGACATGCAAGACTCCTAGGCCCTCCGCTCCCCGGAACAAGACCCACGTGGTCAGCTACCGTGTACCCCACAATGCCGCGGTGCAGGTGTACGACTACCGGGAGAAGAAAGCCCGGTGAGCGGCGGCCTGGGGGCTGCGCCGTGTGGGGCTGCGGCTGGAGGGCCTCTCCGGGCCTCTGACTCCCGGCTCCCTCTGCAGCGTGGTCTTTGGGCCAGAGCTGGTGTCGCTGGGTCCCGAGGAGCAGTTCACGGTGTTGTCCCTCTCGGCTGGGCGACCCAAGTGTCCCCACGCCCGCCGCGTGCTCTGCCTGCTGCTGGGGCCTGACTTCTTCACGGACATCATCACCATCGAAACCGCAGACCACGCCAGGCTCCAGCTGCAGCTTGCCTACAACTGGTAAGGGGTAGAGGGGAGGGCCAGGGCCCCTGCTGTTGCAGCCCCGGGGGCACCCTGAAGAGAAGAGATGCCGCCTCGAGTGCTGAGCTCACAATCAGGGCAGAACGCCTGACTCCAAGCCACGGTCAAGGAGGAAACCCAGGGGTTCATGCAAATCCAGTCTGACGCCCAGGGGGAGTGACAGGAAAGATGAGGGCTCACCTGGGGGTAGAATGTGGGGGGAAACGGCAGGAGGACACTCAGCTAAACTCCTAGCGTGACTTCAGCCAAACGTGTAACTACAAGGTTTAAAAAGATGAATCAAACCCAACTGGTGGGAGTGGCCGGGTGGTCAAGAGCAAGTACTCTGAGGCTGATGGGTGTGCTAGCTGTGGGCCTGGGCAAGTATTGGGTGCTTTCCTCCGTTTCCCAGTCTGTAAAATGACGTTAAGGACATAACCATCAACCTAATGGGGCTGTGGAAAGGATGCTGTGAGAATTGGAACTGTGACTGGTCCATAGTTAGAGCTCAAATGGCAGGGATGAGAATTGGGGTGGGGGAGATAAGTCAGATGCAGAAGCAGTACTCAACAACTCCCAAGCACGCGTTTCTCACCTCTCGGCTGAGTGGCCAGGACTGTGACAAAGGCAGATGGGCACTGATATCTTTGGGGGCACAGACCCTGGAGCCACACTGCCTGGGTTCAACTTTCTGGCTTGGCACCTGTTGTGTGACTTAGGGTCTGTCGCTTAACCTCTCTGGACCTCTATTTCCTTGTCTATGTTGGGGGTAATGCTCATTCCCACCTCATAGGGCGGCTGAGCAAATAAAATGGGAACATGTAAGTTTCTTAGGACTTCACCTGACACATAGCAGACGCTAATTAGCGTTCTCTATCGTGAGACCCTTCCCAACCACAGAAGGTGGGTGTCAGTGTCCTTTTTTTTTTTTTTGTGGTACGCGGGCCTCTCACTGCTGTGGCCTCTCCCGCTGCGGAGCACAGGCTCCGGGCGCGCAGGCTCAGCGGCCATGGCTCACGGGCCCAGCCGCTCCGCGGCATGTGGGATCTTCCCGGACCGGGGCACGAACTCGTGTCCCCTGCATCGGCAGGCGGACTCTCAACCACTGCGCCACCAGGGAAGCCCTCAGTGTCCTTTTTGAAGGTGAGAGAGTTGTCTTTGCTCACAGGCACTTTGAGCTGAGTGACCGGAAGGACCCCCAAGAGACGGCCAAGCTCTTCTCAGTGCCCGACTTCGTGGGTGATGCCTGCAAGGCCATTGCGTCCCGGGTGCGAGGGGCCGTGGCCTCTGTCACCTTTGATGACTTCCATAAGAACTCGGCCCGCATCATTCGCACTGCTGTCTTTGGCTTTGAGACACCAGAAACCAAGGGTTCTGACAGCATGGCCCTGACCCAGCCCCGGGACCGGGCTGTCTTCCCCCAAAATGGGCTGGTGGTCAGCAGTGTGGACGTGCAGTCGGTGGAGCCCGTGGACCAGAGGACCCGGGACGCCCTGCAGCGCAGCGTCCAGCTGGCCATTGAGATCACCACCAACTCCCAGGAAGCAGCTGCCAAGTGAGTGAGGCCTGGGGGCCTGGCTCTCCACGATGCCCACTGTGGGCCCGACCTCTCCAGGGTCCCTGTCTCTAGCCTGCTGCCAGGACCTGGGTAACACGGCACCCTGGTGGTCAGCCTGCTGTCCTCCTTACCCAGCAGATAGCCTGGGCTACTTAAGGTGGGAATAGATGGCACCCCTGCTTCTGTGGCTTCTCACCTTGCTTGTGCTGGAACCCAGATTCGTATCTGTGGCCCTCCAGGCACTCTGGGGTCCAGCCTAGCCTCCCCCTCCTCACCTTCCAGCCTTCTCCCCAGGCTCACATGCTCCAGGCCCACCAGCTCCTTTCTGCTCTTCAGGGTGGGAACTCAGCACTGGCTGTTCCCTCTGGCCAGAATGTTCTCTCCTCCTTCTGGCCTCCAAAGGTCACCTCGTCGGAGAGCCCTTTTCTTTTTTACCCCAACTGAAGCAGCACCCTCTTTGCCCAGTCATGTTATTGTAGCACCCATTTTTCAAGGAGATTGTCACTGTCTGAAATCATCCCTGTTTACCTGTCCTTTTTTCCCCACTGGAAAGTAACTCGTGTGAAAGCAGGAGTCGCGGTCACAGCCACGTGCCCCTGCACCTAGAATCGCACTTGGCTTGCACAGTGCACATGCTGTGCTTTCATTTGCACGTCAAGGGCCTCCCATGGGCCAGTGGTCCCTGCCCTTGGAGCGCCTGTTCCAGCTCTGGCCCCATGCCAGCGTCTTACCTATCCCCTCTCCCACCCAGGCACGAGGCTCAGAGACTAGAACAAGAAGCCCGCGGCCGGCTTGAGAGACAGAAGATCTTAGACCAATCAGAAGCTGAAAAAGCTCGCAGGGAGCTCTTGGAGCTGGAGGCTCTGAGGTGGGTGCAGAACTAGAAGAAAAGATGGCAGGGGGTCTTGGAAGAGCAGCGGATGGGAGGGGTGTGTGTGTGTGTGTGTGTGCGTCCGTGCGCAGGTGTCCTCGTGCTGCTGTAGCATCAGTCAAGGGCAGAGGAGGGCAGGGCTGGGCTTCCTCCTGGGTCTCTCTGACTCTGCGCCGTCTCCAGCACCGCAGTGGAGAGCACTGGGACCGCCAAGGCAGAGGCTGAGTCCCGAGCAGAGGCGGCGCGCATCGAGGGAGAAGGCGCCGTGCTCCAGGCCAAGCTCAAGGCAGAGGCCTTGGCCATTGAGACGGTGAGTGGGGGAGATGCCCGTGGAAGGGTATGGCCTTGGGGTCTGGAAGAAACCCGATCGCTTCAGTCCCTGAAGCCATGTGGGAAACCAAGTACCCTAACAGAAAGCCCTGTCCAAATATTTTGTGGTTTACAGTCTTTTGCCCTATTTCAATTCACTTAATACCTGCTTCGAAGGTAAGGATGATGACTACACCCATCTTACAGACATGTGCTCCAACACTGGCCCACTTTATGCTAGGTATTGCCTGTGTTTTACATGCAAGATCTTATTTAATGCTTGAAATCCCATTACGGGTAGGAGTTCTCTCCATCTTACAGAGGAGGGAACCGAGGCTTGAATTAAGGGGCTCCCAGGGTCACTAGCTAAAAGGTGGCATAGCCAGGCTTCACCCCTAACCGATGGTAAGTTTACCATTCCATCCCCTCCATCTGAATTCCCTCAGGCTTGCTGGCTGGGGCACTTGCTGGACATGTCCAGGGGCCACACGATGAAAAGAATGCTGGGTTTTCCCCTTCCAGGAGGCTGAGCTCCAGCGAGTAAAGAAAGTGCGAGAGCTCGAACTGATCTATGCCCGGGCCCAGCTGGAGCTGGAGGTGAGCAAGGCCCAGCAGCTGGCTGAGGTAGAGGTGAAGAAGTTCAAGCAGATGACAGAGGCCCTGGGTCCCAGCACCATCAGGGACCTTGCTGTGGCAGGACCGGAGATGCAGGTGAGGTGGGGGGAGAGTGCAGGCATGGGTGTGCGTGTATATGTCTTTGTGTGTATGTCTTGGGACCATATTTGGAACCAAGAATGCAGAGCCGGGGAGGCAAACACAACACCTAGAAAAATGTCGGGGACAGAGGGGCGAGGGGAGGTGGTAACATGGACTGTCTCTGTATCCCATGTCATTCGAGCATGGTGTCCTATCAGGCACAGTCCTAGACTCAGCAGTGAGTGGGAGCTCCTGCGAGAGCAGTAAACTGATGGGACATCAGTCTATGACAAGCCCTTCGAAAGAAGTCAACAGGGTGATATGGTGAAGGGGGAGGTGACATGTCAAGTTAGCTGGGGAAGGAGGGCCTCTCTGAAGAGGGGATACTTAAGTGCTCTGTAGAGTCGACAAGAGCTTCCCAGGAGAGGGTCCAAGTGCAAAGAATGAAACCTGGTGCATTTAAGGAACAGGAAGGACTGGACGGCTGCAACCTGGCTGAAAGCTCCCAGAGCTTTCAGGCCCGCGAGGCCTGGGAGGGGATGCAACCCTCAGGCTTCCCTTATGTTCCTTGCTTGTCACTGACCAGTCCTATGAGGATGGCTTGGGCTACAATGTCAGACCAGAGAGGGGGGCAGCCCACCCTGGAGAGGCGGCCGAGGGGATGATAAGAAGGGACCAGGGTCTGACTATCTTTTCACCTGCCTCTTGCTCCTTCCAGGTAAAACTGCTCCAGAGCCTGGGCCTAAAATCAGCCCTCATCACCGATGGCTCTGCCCCCATCAACCTCTTCAACACAGCTTTGGGTCTGCTGGGGCTCGGGTCTGAGGCCCAGCCCACAACCAAGAAGGCAGCTTCGGCGCCCAGTGCCCAAGAGGGCTTGCTTCTCCCCTCCACTGCTGGCCCTCTAACTCTTGGAAGCAACCAGGTCATGCCTTAGCTCCCTACTGCACTGCCAAATAAAACTGACACTTCTGGGCATTTAAACCCTCTTCTGTTGCCATAAGTCTGCATCACAAGGGAGTTTAATGGTGGTGGGGGAGAGGTACCCCTGAAATCTTGATAATTACTAGAGGCTACCCTCATCTGTAATGTGGAGCGGAAACTGAGGCAGGAAGAAGACTAACCCAGTCAGGCTGATGGGAGTGTGGGCCCCAAATCTGGCTCAACAGCCAGACCATCCTTTCGGCAGTCAGCTTTCCTAGACGCCAGCTGGGGGAGATGATGCCACAGGTGAGAGGATGGGCCTGTACCCCTTGGGATGGTTCCTGTGCCATCTCTTCCCACTGCCCTTTCGTCCCAGACCCCAGCTTGGCCTGGGAGTTCTGGAGTCTTAACCCTCTGGCTGTGGGTGTATCCATCCTGGCTTCCCCGCCTCCAGCACTTGGGAGGCTTTCTCTGGCGCCACCTGCTGGTTGAATCACACACCTGCACGTGGTGTCTGTGCATGTGTCCCTTCTCGGATGGGGGTGTCAGATCTGAGAGGAAGTTACTGCACCAGGGCCATAGGAACTGGAGCACCTCCCTGGGCTTCTGAATTGGGGTCTTCGGAGCATTGAGGAAGGGGTGCCCCCTTCTCACCCTCCCCCATGACCAGTGAGGGGCCCTTATTTGGGGGACGGATCCAGGTACAATCAGTCTGGGCACACAAATGGAGGCTGCAGGGTGCACCAGCCCTCCCACCCAGGTACAGCTGTAGGTGCCAGGCCTGCCTGGTCTCTGCTGAGGAAGCAAAAAAGTCTCGGGGTAGAGAGAGAAGCTTGGGTGTACTAGCTGTGCAACGAGAATGCAACCTCCCTGATCTTTTCCTCATCTGTGAAATGGGCCAGCAGTTCCCCTCCTAAGCAGGGTTGAAGCTTTTTTAGGGTCTTATTCCTTTTCCCCCACTGGGCCCTGGCCCCATGAGCTCTTGTCTCCTTCCGGCTCGAGTTGCATTGGTGACCAGTAGCTCCACTCAAGTCTGAGCTGGTTCGGGCAGGGGGCTGTCTTTAGCCCACAGCACTTGGTGGTGCCATCTCAGTGTGGATGGAATAGGCAAAGGGGTCAGCTCATCCACCCCTGCTCCCTACAAATCCCCTACATCTTCCCTTAGGAGAGGTAACTGATTTAAAGCTCTTCATCTGGTACCTGGCATGTGCTAAGTGCTGTGTTAGCACTGTTTATAGCCAAGCGCCTCTGGGGATAAGTGACAGCAGGTAAGGTTGCCCATGGAGGGTGAGTTCCTTCCTGTCTCAGCCATGGCTCCCGTGGCCATCCTTTGACCTTGTCATTACTAATAACCACAGCACCTCTGAAATCAACTCCTGCCGCCTCATCCTTGCCTTCCAACAAATCTTCCTCCGACTCCAGGCTTCAGTGACCTTGTTCTCAACCACTTTCTCGACGTTGAACCCCACACCCCTCTCCTTTCAATCTTGCCCAGCTTAGATTTTGTCGTCTGTTGTGTAATTCACTCACTGTCAGTCAAAACCTCCCTCAGAACAGGGAACCCTCCTGCGCTGTTGGTGGGAATGTAAGTTGGCGAAGCCACTATGGAGAACAGTTTGGAGGTTCCTCAGAAACTAAAAACAGAATTAACCTGTGGTCCAGCAATCGCACTCCTGGGCATATATCCAGACAAAAATATAATTCAAAAAGCTACATGCACCCCTATGTCCCTAGCAGCGCTATGCACAATAGCCAAGACATGGAAGCAACCTGAATGTCCGTCGACAGGTGATTGGATAAAAAGGTGTGGTCCATGTATACAATGGAATACTACTCAGCCATAAAAAAGAGTGAAATGCCATCTGCAGCAACATGGATGCAACTAGAGATCATCATAAGTGAAGTCAGTAAGAGAAAGACATATACCATACGATATCACTTATATGTGGAATCTAAAATAGGACACAAATGAACCTATGAGACAGAAACAGACTCGTGGACACAGAACAGACTTGTGGTTGCCAAGGCGGAGGGGGTTGGGGAGGGATGGTGTGTGAGGTTGGGGGTAGCAGATGTAAGCTTTTATATACAGGATGTATAAACAAGGTCTTGCTGTATAGCACAGAGAACTATATTCAATATCCTATGATAAACCATAATGGAGAAGAATTTTAAAAGAATGCATCTATATGTATAACTGAATCGCTTTGCTGTACAGCAGAAATTAACATCATATTGATTCAGAGCTGCCTGTGAAGCACAAGCCACAGGGGAGGACTCAGCTGCAGGGAACAGCAGCGCAGCTCTGGGGGCCACGGAAGAAGTACAGAAACCAGGCTTCACGGACTACACAGTTTTGCCTAGATCTGCCCCTACACGGAGCAGCCAGGAATAATTTCAAGGCCACATAAGGGCTGAGTTTTGAGTGCTGGCAGATCCCCGCTGACATCCCACTGAGGATGTTTGATTGTCCCCCTGTATTCCAAACCAGATGTCTTTGGATGGCAATCTCCTTTCTCTCACCCTGGGGTGGCCAGAGGGGAAGCTGGATTAGATGTAGGGGGGCAATAGGGTAAAGGTTTAAAAAATTATATTCCATGACTGATTGCCTAAGATTATGTATGAGGAGTGATCATAAGTAATGAGAGCTAGAAAAATAAAAATGAATCAACTATACTTCAATTAAAAAAAAAACCTCCCTCACTCCTCGCCTCTTCCCCACCCCACGATGCTCAGTGGAAAAAGCCCCATCCCGACTTGAACCAGCTACTGCCCCCTCCACCCTCCCTGACCAGCTGTGTGCTCCTGGAGGAAGAACACCCCACCTACTGACTGATCTCATTTGAAACTCACGGCAACGAATCTCGAGAGACCTAACGGCTTCTGACTCTGCTTGTCTAGCTTGCGTGAGATCCCCTTCAGAACAGCTGTTCACACCCCCTCTCCTCTCCACCTCCCACACCCCTGCCCACTTTCTCTCACCTCTTTGAGAAAATAGAAGCACACGGGGCAGGAAGGCCCTTTCCAGCATCACATGTAACAAACGACCCCATCTGGACTCTGTCGTCCCTCCTCTTCCCACTGAGGACGTGTCCCGCTGACCCCAGCTCGCCCCCTTTTCCTCAGGTCCTCAGGGTCCACTCCTCCGTCCCCATCTCCTTTCTCTCCTGCACCGTCTGCTTCTCCCTGTCTCCTGGATCGGTGTCGCCGGTATATAAACATGCTCTGCTCCCTCCCATGGAGAACCACCTCTCTCAGCCCTACATTCCCTCCAGCTGCCACATGTCCTCCCTCACGGCCAAAGTCCTCAGTTTCCCTGCCTCACCTCTCATTATCTCCTCAAACCACTCCAATTAGCTTGTCTTCACCCCTTGCTTCGTGGAAATGGCTCTGTTCGGCATCACCAGTGATGTCCTTGTTGCTAAACCCAGCAGTTAGGTCCTCTCGTTCAGCCTCTCCCATCATTCAGCACAGTTGGCCACCCCTCTTCCACCCCAGGCTCCCATGACCTAGCCTGCTGCACTTTTCTGTCCACCTCCCTGGCTGTGTCTCAGTCTCCTTGGCCAGCCCTACTTTCTCTGCTCAGCCGCTAAATATGAATCACTCTGAGCCTTGTTTTTTTTTGGCCATGCCGGGCGGCTTGTGAGATCTTTGTTCCTTGACCAAGGATTGAACTCAGGCCCTCAGCAGTGAAAGCGCGGAGTCCTAACCACTGGACTGCCGGGGAATTCCCAGAGCCTTGTTCTCTTACTCAGCTACATTCTTGGCCAGTCTCATGGCTTTATATTCAAAAATCCATTTCTCCATCCCTGATCTCACCCCTGAGCTCTAAGCTCATTTCCAATTGATGACTTGACGTCTCCACATAGATCTCCAATGGCCATTGGGCTTGGCCACATATATGACCTATTCAGGCCAATGAAATCTAAGAGGGAGTGACATCACCATCCTTTTTCCTTGTCCATGTTAACCAGCAATATTCAAATATTGGCCTGGGTCCCACAGAAAAATGTCCAAGCGGAGCCACAGTTGACCTGCAATAGACATGCAGCAGGAGGGAGAAATGTTTCCTGTATTAAGTAACTGAGATTTGGCGGGGGAGCAGAGGGGGGGTGTTACCACAGCATAATCTAGCCTATCCTGACTACATGTACCTCATAAAGTTGTGAAATCCAATAAGGTAATAGAAGCTTTTTGCTTGAAGACAGGTTTTCACTGTCTCCCCAGCACTTATTGTATAGTGGGGGAGACAAGACATACCTCTGTGGTTGGAAAACAGGCCTTGCTGGAAATATAGTGGAGTTCCAGCTCACACCAGAGCCCAATTCTCAGTCAGTCCCTTGGTACCAAATTTATCCTTGAAGTTCCCTTAAATTGCCCATTAAATACAGAATGGCGTGACCTGTGCTGAAGATCAACACAGACTGTTTTCCTCCAGCACTGGAGCAAATGGCTTTTCTTTGGTTGAATACCAAATAAATTGATTTGTTGAAGTACGCCTTGTACAAGAAAAGTTTGTCTTTAAACAGCAAAACCACACTCTATATGGTAAGACACTGCCTACCAAATCTATCTGCTCTTCCTCCTAGTCCCACAACTAATCTCTTTCCCAACCTCCCCTGCATGTAGATGTGGCCACGTGACTTGAGTTGCAGCCAATGCAACGGGAGTGGCAGTAGCACGTGCCAATTCCCTGCCTTCCCATAAACCAGCCTCGTGCAGTCCTCCAGGTGCACCTCTGCCTGCATGAGATGAAGGCAAGCAGAGTGCTCTGTGTGTTGAAAATCACAGAACCGTAAGTCGGGAGGAGCCTGAGTCCCTGAATCTCTGCTTCAGGAGCTCCCAGTCAGGAGCTCCTGATTAGGCCTTAACATGTGTTAAAAATTATCTATCTATCTTGGGACTTCCCTGGTGGCGCAGTGGTTAAGAATCTGCCTAGCAATGCAGGGGACACGGGTTTGAGCCCTGGTCCCGGAAGATCCCACATGCCGTGGAGCAACTAAGCCCGTGTGCCACAACTACCGAGTTTGCGCTCTACAGCCCACAAGCCACAGCTACTGAGCCCGTGTGTCACAACTACTGAGCCCGCGCACCTAGAGCCTGTGCTCTGCAACAAGAGAAGCCACCGCAATGAGAAACTGCAACCAAAAAAAAAAGCCCACGTGCAGTAAAATAAATAAATTAAAAAAAAAAAAAGATATTGTTACGCCAAGGCTGCACTATTGTCTCTTGACATCTCCTCCCTTGTTTCCCCTTCTCTGATTAGCAACTGTTTGAACCTGCCCTTTGGAACTCAGGGAAGGTCACGGAGGCTGAATGAAGCCTATTTCCTACAAACAAGAAACAGGAGACACGGAAAGGATTTGTACCTGGGAGCCCCACAGGGTCCTGCTGGGTTTCATTAGCGGACCAGCAAATATAAAAAATGAATTTTAAAATACAGAATACGTGTAGACGTGAAGAATTTATTTAGACACAGAATCAGTGAGTAGCAGTGGTTGCCTCTGGGGAGAACTGGGAGCTTAAAGTGGCAGACTTGTCATCCTTTTGTAATGTGTGCAATTTACTATTTTTACATGTGAATAACTTACCTATTATTTTGAAAGATTCCTTCAGCGCCTCCATGTGGCCCTCAGGGTGAAGTCCAAAAGCCCTCCTGGGTTCCTCAGACTGCTGCAGGCTTCCACCCCACCTCTCTTCAGCTCTCCAGCCACCAACCCCCAGTGCTCCGCGTTCCAGCAAATCAATCCGCTTCCTTTTGGCAACTGCTCAGGGCGCTCTCTGGCCTCCCAGCTTCCTCAGCTGAGAATCAATCCTCTCCTCTGCATTAACCCTTCCCGCCCCAATTACTATTACCAGTTTTCTACTTAAGACACCCAAAGCACTACAGCACATTCTAACCCTATCCCCCAACAAGCACCTCCCTAACTGCATCATCTCCTTCCTGGCTATCCTGCGGCCTCCTTTCCACTGAATCCCCTGGGCCTAGAGCAGTTGAGGCTCAATACACATCTTTTTTTTTTCTTTGGCAGTGGCACACGGCTTGTGGGATTTTAGTTCCCTGACCAGGGATCCAATCTGTGCCCCCTGCAGCGCAAGCGTGGAGCCCTAACCAATGGACAGCCAGGGAAGTCCCTCAATACACACCGGATAAATTTCAGCCCTCTCAGACATGAGGCCCTCTTGGCTAAACTATTACAAGGATAAAATAAGTAACATCTGCAAAGAAGCCCCAGCACAGGGTCTGGCATATGGCAGGCTCAATGCAGTCTTAAAAAGAAAGCTGGTGCCAGACAGCTTTCTGCTCAGATAGCAGGGATAGCTGTCAGGGACAGATGCCTGGAACAATGTCTCCTATGATAAGTACCCCAAAAAATGTTTAAGAGGGAACAGTGATTCTCAGTGTAACTGGGAAGAAGAATCAATCAGCTGGAGTTTATTAAAACTTCAGACTTCTGGGGCCATCCCTAGAATTTCCAACTCTGAAAGTCTGGCACAGGGTCCAAGAAGCTGAATTTTCAAGAAATATCCCACAGGTGGTCTAAGGACCACATTCTGAGAAACCAACCGATCTATTTGTGAGTATTTAAGCCGCTACGATATGTCAGGTCAAGGTTAATCTTCTTCGTAGGGATAGAGAAAGAACAAGAAGAGTCTGTGCCCTCGTGGAGTTTACATTTTAGTGAGGGTAGAAAATATCAGGTACACAAGTAAAGGTAGACAGCCAGTGACGGTGTCGTAAAGAAAATAAAGCAGGTGGGCGGAGGACATGGAATGCGCTTGGGTGGCAGGGAGGGGATCTCTCTGAGGTCACTGAGGAATGACAGGAAGGAGCCAGCCAGTAAACTACTGCGGCCAAAGTATCCAGATGGATCCTCATTTTTCCCCAAGCTCCCCTCGACCCAGGCCCTGGTCCAAGACTATCTCAAAGGAAACCAAGTCCAGAACAGTGATGCTCCCGCCTTTATAATCAAGGCTTTCGGAGCCAGGACAGAGATTGCAATGGGGATCTCGACAGCACCTTCTCTCTGGGCCATGGAACCCACAGGCTTCCTCTATCTAGCCAGGGGCAGAGGTCTGAACCCCTGCCTTTTGGGAAACCTGGCCCCTGCCCCACCTCCCTTACTCAAGTGTCCCTAAGGTCTCAGCCAAGCCAGATCCCAGGGCTGAGCCAGCAGGTGTGACTATGCCCGATCCTCAGACAGCTCTCTTCGGGCCCCGGGAGCACTGCCCATGTGGGTGGGGCCTCCTGAGCATCCTTCCTGATTTGAAGTCCAGGTCCCTGGGGATCACAGGGGTGGGACTGGTCCCCAGGATTACGGAGAACATGACATCACCAAAGAGGCTGGTCCCCCTCCCCAGCAGGCTGGACAACACATTGGGAAGACATGTGCCTGGGACCTCCTAGGAGGGACAGGGGTGCCGCGTGGCACAGTGAGACTCCCAGGGCAGGTGGGTAGCCAGGGGCTGGAGGTTCCAGGATCACTTCTTCTTGGCACGATCTGCTGCGTCCAGGGCAGCCATGTTGCGGGCGGCTGTGATCAGGTGGATGACACTGATGAGGGACTTGAGCAAGGCAATAGGGGCTGTGATCCAGAGGCCCATTCGGAAAAGACCTACAGAGCCAACTGTGGGAAGGGAGCAGGGGCGATACAGAGAAAACAGGATGCGGGTGAGGGAGGGGCCTTTGACTCCCCGGGCAGGCCCGACCCCTTCCCACCCTCCTGCCCAGCCCCTCATCTCCTACCTAAAGGTCCCTCGGAGAAATTGAACAGGTAGAGGAGGCAGTAGAAGAGCTCATTTCCAGCACACAGGGTAAACAGAGCGGGCTGCACAGACAGCAAAAAGGCTGCTTAAGCAAGAGGGTAGGGTAGTGCCCCCGATCCCCCAACTAAGGGCCGGGGGGCCAGGAACTGTACTGGGGAAAGAGGGGTGCAGGGCGGTACAGGTAGGATGTGGGTGGGCATAGGGGGAACAGGGCAGATCAGGGAACCTGCCCAAGGCCCTTCACCCTCCCCTTCCACACGGAGCTGTGGGCAGCACTCACCACAAGGTTACGAACCAACAGGAAGATATTTTTACCGGGCTGCCCCCTTGAAGCCCTGGGCCTTACCTGGAGGTGTTACACCCTCGAGCCTCGAGCCTCGAGTGTAAAGACTACACTCCTTCTCACAGCCTAAGGCCTTTTGAGAGCTGGCTCTGCACACCTCTCTGGCTTCTTCCTCCCTCCCTCTCCCCTCAAGCCACTCAGTTCCTTCTCCCTGGGCACACCTGGGCCTCAGGCCCACTTGCTTTCTCCAGCAATTCACAGGGCTCAGCCCAGGAGCCCTTCCCACCAATCCCACCCTGGGCCCAGGGCTCAGCCCAGGACTTGCCCGTAAGCTAAGTGAATAGGGAGGGGCAGCAAATGCTCACTCTGGAGGTGTAGTAGATGCGAAGCACTGGATTTCCAGACAGGTCAATCACCTTGTGACTTTCACTGCCTCGGACCACGGAACTTGGGGAGAAAGTAGGCGGAATCCATGAGCTTTCATTACTACGAATGCCCACCTAATCCACATTTCAACCCACACAAAGTAGGTACTGGGATTGCCTCTGTTGAACAGAGGAGGGACTGGGGCACAGCTGAGGGCCACTGTCTTGCCCGAAGTCACACTACCTAGCTGGGTAGCTGGGGGAAGAATCAGGATTCAAAAGCCTCACGCCCCTTCCCAAGGGATGTTAACTCTTTGGAATCCTCAGAAGGGTTTTAGGGATTACTTAATCCAACCGTAAAACAGGACTGACGCTAATTCAGAGAAGATTTGCCCAGGGTCCTTCAACAAAGCAGAGCTAAAAAGGAGACCTCCCAAGAAGCCTGAAGACACCTCCCATATGGTCTCACCCCTCCCCACTGTAGTGTCTTCTTCAACCGGTCAACACCCCCAGAATCACTGACCTGTGGAGGTGCAGCCAGTGGCTGGCAACGTCCAAGCTCATGCTGAGCTGGAAAAGAAGGGTGGCGCGAGGGTACAGCAGGGCCAGGTTGACCAGCAGACACATTGTGGAGCACCGGTCTGTCAGCATGTCCAGCATGGCCCCAAATCGGGTTCCTGAAAAATGGCAACTATTAGGTGGATGGGGGCTGTAAGGGGGCAATGCATCTGTGACAGAGGCCGTATTTAGTGTATCACTCTAATGCAGAGCCTAAGAGAGAAAAGGCCCACAATCCACTGCCTGGGGAGGAAAGCAGACTGCTATCGTTGGAGTATGAAGGTCAAAAGGCAAGGGTCACCGTATCATAAAACAAGGAAGCATGGCAGTGTAGAGAAAACAGTGTAGAAGGGAGTGAGAAAGCTAGCATGGGAAGTCTTAGAGGTGGGTCTGAAGAACAGATTAAAAAAATTAATCATCTCTCCAGAAACCATCTCCCTTCCCTCTCCATCCTCCCTCTAAACATGCTTTCTGGAATCCTTATGGCTTGTGCCTGGCATACAGCAGATGCCCCCAAAACACCTGTTAAATGGATTTTTATTCAGAGAGGCCTCCAGCACTTGCACTGCCATGCTGGGTCTTGGTATCCCACACCCCTCGCTATCAATGAGTTCTTCTCCACAGCGAGCTTAAATCCCTTCTGCTACAAAATCAGGCCATTCTGTTCTGCTTTCTACAGAGATGGGAATGACAGAGCCCTCTGATTCCCGAGTACCCGCCTACCCCGAGGTCCTAAGGAAGCAGGAAAAGGGGGCAGAGGGTTGTTGGGTCTCAAGGCTGGCTGAGAAAAGGTGTCTGTCACCTTGATTAAGGGCTCGAGCAGCGTGTCCATCGAAAGCGTCCAGAAGTCCGCTGAGCAGGTAGAAGGAGGAGGCCGTGAGAGGGCAGCAGGGCATGAAGTAGAAAGAAATGATGGCGAAGACAATCCGGGCATAACCTTGGGATTGAGACGGCAGGGGGAGACAGGGCAGGATCAGGGAGCCTGCCCAAGGTCCCTAGCCCTCCCGTTCGGCCCGGAGCCGCGGGTAGCACTCACCGATGAGGTTAGGCACAAACAGGAAGATATTTTCGCCTGGCATCGCGGAGGTCCCCTGGCCGCCCTGGGCCTTATCTGGAGGTGCCAGCTCTCTCCCAGCTCCGGCGGAAGGCTCACCCTCCAGCCCGGCTCATCGGCCGCGCCCACTGCGCGCAGGTCCCCACTGCGCGCAGGTCCCCGCTGCCCCTGCCAGGTCCCAGATGTTAAAGCTCTTTGCCTGCCGTAGCATGGGCCGACACAGCTGTGCGTGGGGCACAGAGGGCGCGCACACCCAGCCCTTCCCCTGAGCAGACGCTGGCCTCCGCCTGCCCCGCCGGCTCTCCTGCCTCCAGCTGCGGCCCCTGCTCCTCCAGCTGTGCTTAGCTTCCGGAACCTACTCTTCAGGGTTCGTCCTTGCAAAATTGGAGAAAGGAAGAAGAGGCTTAAGAAATGGCTGCGTCCCCTTTAAGACCTGCCCGCTTCCTTTTCCTTTTCTTCCCTCCTCCCCTTTCCATCGGTTCGTACCAAAGTACAGAGGGAGGAGAGGGGGCAAAGAACCGTCAACGCTGAGCAAAGGAAGGAACTTAAAAGGAGAGGTCAAAAGAGAAGGAGGCCTAGGTAAATTTCTCTACTTTCCTTTCTGCGGAGGATATGACTCCTGAAGACAAAGATAAGGAGAAAAGATCCCGCCCTCCCGATTCTTTGCACCCCCGAGAGGCCAGGTTATTTGGCACAGCCCACACTTTTTCTTCCCCGCCCCCTCTCTCTGCCCCCATTTGCTCTCACAGGCTCCAGGCAAAAAGATGACAGCCAGAGAGGTTGGAGGGCGGCCTCGGGTGGGCTTGCTTCTCGCGTGCCCCTAGTGGTGGGAGGGTTAGGTGTCAGGCTCCACCTTGATCTTCCCAAGTTTCTCAAGGCCACTGGCGCGGGGGTCACTGCCCCCAAGGAGGGACCTAAAGGGGGTGGAGGAGAGGCCGGAGGAGCGAATGCAACAAGCTGGGAAAATGCCCTCCCAGCTTTGGTTCTAGAATCCCTACTCTCCCTGAGGTGCTGCTGAACCTCCGCAGACGCCAAGGTTTTTATAGCAACGGGTAGCGGCGCCGCTCCCGGTTCCCCTCTTTCCAACCTTCCTCCCCAGCTCCCAAGTCCCCTGTCCCCCGGCCCATAAAAGGGCTCCTTATAGACCTCCCCGTCTCCCCTCCTGCCGAGTAGCCCAAGATTTCGACCCATCTGCCAGGTCGGGGGCGGCAAGTGGTCTGCCTTGTCTTGGGAAAGGTCTTGGGTGGGAAGAAGGGAAGAGAGGCCCCTGCTGGGCGAAGTGAGGGGGGCGGGAGGCGGGTGTTGTGGGAGTCTCACCTCCTCCCTCCCCCAGGAAGACTTAAGGCAACGATTTCTTTTCTTTTCTTTTTTCTTTTTTTCAGAGAGAGAACTGACACAGTTCTTCAAGGCCGCGGGGAATGGTGGTGTGTTGGGTTTGGGAGAAGTGGGCTGGTTTCTCAGCCTAACCTGAGCTTCCGCTGTCCCCAGGGGGATGGCATCCACTGCTACAAGGAATGTGGAGAAAATGGGCAGCGGGCAATCCCAAGCCACAGACTCTGCAGCCTGCTTGGGTGGAGGTCCGGTGAGCATTGGAGAGGAGTTCTTGGGGTGGGGGTGAAGTGAAGTGGAGAGCTCCTAGGCTTAGGGCACTGAGACCGCCAGCCTGGAAACTCTAGCCTCAACCCTGAGCCCAGAGCCCCCAGCACTACGCCCCTGAGGTCCCCAAAGGCTGCCCTCCACTTCCAGGACCTTCCAGGCCAAATTGCAAGACCCAGCCGTCCAATACCAGACTCCTTAGACCCAGAGCCCCCAGCCTGGGAGCCTCCAGACCCAGGACTCCCATGTAGGAACTCCCAGGCTGAGCCCCTCTGACTTTCCCTTTTCCAGAAGGTTTCCCATTCTGAGGAATTCCTGACACAGATCAGCACAGAACTCACTGACGAGGCCTTGTTTGTCGCTGCCTACCACATGAATCCTGTGCCCATCAAAGAAAAACAGACACAAGACCAAGGGACTCAGATATCCAAACACGGTGAACCCCACGCCAGGACCCTTCTGTCCAGAGACCCTCCGATACCACTAGTTCCAGTCCCTGCTTCCAGTTATGCCAGCCTCCTCATTCTTCCTGGGGCTTGGCAGGCACGCTCCCGCCTTTGGACAGATTATGTGTGAGGGGCCCCTGGGAACTCCAGGTGGAAATGCTCTGTAGACAGTTGGGAATATGGCTTCAGAACTCAGTGGCAAGGTCTGGGCTGGTGATAGAGATCTGATCTAGGAGGAAGTTGGCAGTTGAAGGGTGTGCAGTTGCCCTGGTGGGGGGTGGGGTGGGGGGATGGAGGGTTGTGCAGAGTGAGAAAGACGAGGGGCGCTGAGGATGGAGCCTTGGAGAACCTCTCCAAGTAAGGGGTTGGCAGAGGAGGAGAGAGGGGTTCATGAAGATGGTAGAGAAGGAACTGACAGCAATGTTTATTTTATTTTTTTTAATGACTTTAAATTTTATTTATTTATTTTTGGCTGTGTTGGGTCTTCGTTGCTGCACACGGGCTTTCTCTAGTTGCGGCGAGCGGGGGCTACTCTTCGTTGTGGTGTGCGGACTTCTCATTTCAGTGGCTTCTCTTGTTGCGGAGCACGGGCTCTAGGCGCGCGGGCTTCAGTCGTTGTGGCACACGGACTCAGTAGTTGCGGCTCGCAGGCTCTAGAGCACAGGCTTAGTTGCTCCGCAGCATGTGGGATCTTCCCGGACCAGGCATCTAACCCGTGTCCCCTGCATTGGTAGGCGGTTTCTCAACCAGTGCACCACCAGGGAAGTCTCAGCAAATGTTTATTGAGTGTCTGTTATGAATAGGGAATGATGGGTAGATTTGTGGATGGATGGAAAGAGAATGGTGGGTGGATGGATAGATGGATAGGTGGGGAATGGTGGATGGATAAATAGATGGATGGGGGATAGGGGTTGGATGGATAGGTGAAGGATGGAAAGATAAAAAGACATGAACCTTGAATCTAAAGTCAAAAGACTCTTACTCTTTTCTAGGGAGCTCTGCCTAGCAACTTGACATCTGGAGGATGATCCCAACTCTGGTGCTGCTCTTGGCCTCTCGTGCCCTCTCCCCGCTCTGTTCCTCTAGAACATGCACCAAAGCTCCTCTTTCACAACTCATTCAACAGTTTGGTTTGGGGGCGATTCCTGGTCATGAGCAACATCACCCCTGAAGCCTCCAAAGGGTTCTGGAACCATCACACACCTCTCCACCCTCAGCTAGCAAGGACACCACCAGAAATCAAAAACTTTAATAAAGTGACAGAGATCCTTCCCTCCTCTCAGGCTGGGCAGTGCTCTCTGCGGGGTGATGTGGGAGGAGTGCCCCTCCCCCTTTTTGCCAGATATGTGGGCATGTTATTTTATTTATTTATTTCCTATTCCTTTTTTTTTTAATCATCTTTATTGGAGTATAATTGTTTTACAATATTCCTATTCCTTTTTTTTTTTAACATCTATTGGAGTATAATTGCTTTACAATGGGGTGTTAAGTTTCTTGGGCATATTATTGGAATGGCTTTTTTTTCTTTTTGAGTGATTTTTCTTTTTTAATTTTTTTTTTTTCACAGCACCACATGGCATGTGGGATCTTACTTCCCAGACCAGGGATCAAACCGGCACCCTCTGCAGTGGAAATGGGGAGTCTTAACCACTGGACCACCAGGGAATTCCCCTGGAATGGCTTTTTTTTTTTTTTTTAAATAAATAAATTTATTTATTTATTTATCTACTTATGGCTGCGTTGGGGCTACTCTTCGTTGCGGTATGCAGGCTTCGCATTGCAGTGGCTTCTCTTGTTGTGGAGCACGGGCTCTAGGCGCACGGGCCTAGTAGTTGTGGCACGCGGGCTCTAGAGCACAGGCTCAGTAGTTGTAGTGCACGGGCTTATTGCTCCACAGCATATGGGATCTTCCTGGACCAGGGCTCGAACCCGTGTCCCCTGCATTGGCAGGTGGACTCTTAACCACTGTGCCACCAGGGAAGCCCCTGGAATGGCTTTAATTCAGGCAGATATCAACCTATTCTCCATCAACCTGTTGGCAGAGATGAGTTCATGGGTCCAGATGCAGCCTCCCAGCCAAACTCCAGCACCGTAAGGTGCCTGTGGCATCTGAGAGGGTCCACCTTTGCTTCTGAGGAGCCCCTCCGGCCACCAGTGTCAGTGTTGAGGTCTCCCCTCCACGTTTTGGAGCCGCATGGCTATGGAACATATCATGCCTGTTACTAACCAGAAGGCAGTGCAGTAGGCTTTGTGACGTTTGCATTTAAATCCCAGTCTGGCCACTTATTGGAGCCTCGTAAGGAAGTCAGTTCACATCTCCCAGCCTCTGTTTCCTTATCTGAAAAATGGGAATAATTGTCCCTGTCTCACAAGGGCCTTGTGAGAGTTAAAAACATAATGCATACAAAGTGCTCATCACAATGCCTGGCACAGAATAAATGCCAAAAAAACTTAGGCTATTATCAAGGTCGGTTTGCCTCGTGTTCTAAAATCCAATCCTCTTTTGAGTGTCCTAAAAATGTTTCATTATATTTAATTATAAAATTTTAATTAAGGAAAATTCAGTTGATTTGGAGAAAGACTTTAAGACAAACAGGCTGAGGCTTCCCTGGTGGCACAGTGGTTAAGAATCCGCCTGCCAATGCAGGGGACACGGGTTCGAGCCCTGGTCCGGGAAGATCCCACATGCCGCGGAGCAACTAAGCCCGTGCGCTACAACTACTGAGCCTGCACTCTAGAGCCCTTGAGCCACAACTACTGAGTCCGCATGCCACAATTACTGAAGCCCGCGCTCCTAGAGCCCATGCTCTGCAACAAGAGAAGCCACTGCAATGAGAGGCCCAAGCACCTCAACGAAGAGTAGCCCCCGCTCGCCACAACTAGAGAGAGCCTGCGCGCAGCAACGAGGACCCAATGCAGAAAAAAAAAAAAAAAAAAGACAAACAGGCTGTAAATTCTCTATAACGTTCAAAAGTAAAGTAGAAAAGGACACCCATGGGAAACCAAACAAGCTCATTGTTTATGAAAAGCTACAAATCTAATACTTGGTAGACACATAACAGCAGATATGCTTAAAATGCCACAAAGGGGGCTTCCCTGGTGGCGCAGTGGTTGAGAGTCTGCCTGCCGATGCAGGGGACACGAGTTCGTGCCCTGGTCCGGGAAGATCCCACATGCCACAGAGCAGCTGGGCCCGTGAGCCATGGCCGCTGAGCCTGAGCGTCTGGAGCCTGTGCTCCGCAACGGGAGAGGCCACAACAGTAAGAGGCCCGCGTACCGCAAAAAAAAAAAAAAAAAAAAAGCCAAAAAGGACTTCCCTGGTGGCGCAGTGGTTAAGGATCTGCCTGCCAATGCAGAGGACACGGGTTCGAGCCCTGGTCCGGGAAGATTCCATGTGCTGCAGAGCAACTAAGCCCGTGTGCCACAACTACTGAGCCTGCGCTCTAGAGCCCGCGAGCCACAACTACGGAAGCCCGCGCGCCTAGAGCCCGTGCTCCACAAGAAGAGAAGCCACCGCAATGAGAAGCCCGCGCACCAAACAAAGAGTAGCCGCTGCTCGTCACAACTAGAGAAAAGCACACGCGTAGCAACGAAGACCCAACGCAGCCAAAAATAAATAAATGCCAAAAAGATTGGGGGGAAAAATGGTACACTTGGATGGGTACAAGATTTCTCAAAAGGGGGTTGACTTTTAGGTCAACTGGTCATGAAACAAACTGAGCGCTGTTTGTCACCTGCCAAACAGTGAAGGCGGAGAGGCAGCTACTGTCATTTATCACCCAGCTAGAAGAGCCTGGAAACGCCAAGCCCTGTGGAGAGACTGCTGAGGCCAGGAGTGGGCCCAGCTGGTCCTCCAGAGGCTGAGCCCAAAGTCAGGCTTTTTGACCCCAGGCCAGCCCCTTCAACACTGCCCTGTGTGCAATCTTAAATTTCCATCTTTTTCCCCAAGTGTTCCTCTCTCCCCAGCCCTCTTTCCAGAGAGGCCACCATCACCATCTCCAGTGCTCTGTGACCCACCTTCCCACACCCCACCAGCCCAGTTACAAATGGAGATTTTCTGTTTATTGCTCAAAAACGAAAATCCAGAAGCAAAGGTGGGGAGACTGTGGGTAGGGGACATGGCAGGAAGGGGGTAGGGGCCTTGTCCCAGCTCTCCCCTTCATCCCTCTTCTTCTGACCCTCCAAGGGTCAGCGGTTAGGCCCAGGGACAGAGCATCTGGGAAGGGCAGAGCCTTCATGACCAAGGGAACAGCAGAGCTCTTGGGTAGTCCTTGTGGGATGCCCTGGGCTGGAGGGTCCCCAGGAGTTGCATCAGGGGCTGAGTTCCCCTCCTAGGGTCCAAAAGGGGGTAGAGTGAGTGGGGAGCAGGCCCCTTGTTTGGCAACTGAGAAGAGGACGCTTTGGGCACAGGATGCTGGTTTATTTACTGTAGGGTCCCCAGGGCCATCAAAGCCCCCTCGTGGGACCAGGAGATTATTTACACAGCAGGGAGGAAGGGAGCCAGAGGCCAGGTCCTGTACTCCTTCCTGCCCAGAATGAGGAGAGGAGGGGCGTCCTGGGTCCTGCAGCCTTAGTCTTGGTGTTCAGATGGAAACTTCATACTCTCGTGTATCCTGGAAACAGAGAGATGGCATCAGTCACTAGAATGGGATGGAGGTGGAGGAGGCATCCACAAGGAAGGGGAAAGACTCTGTGTTTTTAAAATAACATAGATCACTGGGAGTTTGGGGACCATGGGGTGGGAATGGGGCTGAATCTGGCCAATGGGTGTATTTGGTTCATCCTACAGTATCTTAAAGTCACATAAAAATCTAAATTTCTGGATTGTCTTGAACAGTTGGAAGGTCTGGCAGTTGGGCTTAGGTTTCCTCCATGGACTGGATGGGGTACAAGCTTTCCAGTTGGTCACAGTCCTTACCACTCCCGATTGGCCCACCTGACTTGGCTTTGTTCATTGACGTGGCCTTTGTAGGCAGCTGAGTTTGCAATTCCCAAGACAGATATTACAAAGACTTTGAGAGAAGGTTATAGAGTCCCAGGGGAGCTGAGGGATGTGGCACTCCAGGGGTAGGGGAAGGGCTCACCCCAGCTTCATACAGTGGATTGCTGAAGTCTGACTCCACCGTGATGGGGCTGTAGGAATGGGAGCCTGAGAAGCCGAAGAGGGATTTTCCCTGTAGCCTGGGAAAGGAAGGAGATAGAGGGGCTTATCGAGAAGTGAGCCCCCAACCCCCCCTCACCCGGGCTTCTGTGCCAGGCAGGCAGGACGTCTGCCCTGGCCAGCAGCTCCCTGAGTTATGTACTTACTTGGTGTAGTATATGTAAACGCCACTGCCGAGGACGATGACCAAGCCTAGGGGCAGCAGAATGGCCAAGGCGAGGTTCCCACCCTCTAGCTGCCGTGACGGGTCGGTGGTCTGGCTCACTGGAAGGAGGAGGAGAGGCCAGTGATCTGGGGCTGGGCCCAGCCCTGGGCTCTCCCAGCCTCCTGCCCTGGGCCCTGAACCCTGGGCCTCACCCCACCGGGGGCCTGGCCTCCTGCCCCCGGCCTCTGCCTTGCCCTCCCAACTTGGCCAGGCCTGGGTCTCCACCTGTGCCCTCACTGACCTTCCAGTTTTCGGTTGTCCAGGAGCTCCTCATAGGCCACTGCAGGGAGAGGAGGAGGAGGGGACGGGGTCTGAGCCAGGGAGGGAAGGAGGCTGGGTAGAGGGCCGGGAGCCCAGTGGGGCCGGGCTGGACAGCCTGGATTCTCTGCCCTCTGCTCAACCTAAACTCGATCCTTCCCTTGGGGACAGGGGAGGAACAGTCAGAGCAGGGCCTCGGTCCTCCTCCTCCAGACCCCTGGGCAGTCTAAACCAACCAGGTCTGTAGGATTTGTCAAAAATACGGAAACTGAGACCTATTCGGAGGGCAAGGGACTGCCAAACCAAAGCCCCCTCTACTACTTCCCTTAGGATAATTCCATGACCTTGAACTTCTCCAGGGCTTTTGGCTATACCTCTGATAATTAGAGCCCATAGAAAGTGGATGGGGAGCTCGGCAGGGTCTCGAATTTGCTACCTGACTTTCCCAGCCCTGTCACATCCTGGACACTGCTGTGCCCCCTCCTGCCCTGCCTGCCCAGGCACCTTTGCAGAGTGGGGGCTGGCTGGTCCACTGTGAGGGGTGCCCGGGCACACAGGTGATGGTGACCTCGCCAATGAGCTCAAAGCCCTCATAGCAGAAGAAGCGCAGAGACTCGCCCGCCTGGTAGTGATGCTTGTACAATGTCTGATAGCCGTTCTCTGGCACCCCGGGGTTCAGGCACGGCTCGTACTTCACTGCAGGGAAGAGGTCAGTCATGGGCCAGCTGCACCGTTGAGCAGGCCACCCAGCCACCCATCCTAGGGTGTCCCCAGACTCACAGGCGCACTTGGGGACCCGGTCGCTCCACTTGGGCGTGCCCGTGTCCCGGCTGTAGCAGGTGAGCACGGCCGCCCCCTCCAGGCTGTACCCCGGCAGACAGCGGTACTGGACGTGGGAGCCAACAGGAAAGCCGGCATCTGAGGTGGTGCGGTGCCCGTTGGTGATCTCACCAGGATCGGCACAAGTCATGACTGTTGGCAGGAGGGCAAAGTCAGGGGGAGCCAGGCCCTTAAAAGATCTGCCAGAAGCTTAGAGCTGGGAGACGCCTGAGTCGTGGGCCATCTCCTCTGGGCAACACTCTGCACACACCTCCCACTCCTTCCTCAGAATGAACAGAGCAGGAGTTGGAAAACTTAAAATTCAATGCATTTTACATAGCAGGTTTCTTCCAGAAAACAGAATGTTTGGGGCAACCTGGGCCCCCATCGTAGGGTGAAATTTGAAATATTGAACCACTCAACCAGAGCAAACCAGCTAAATCCCAACCGTGTCAGCCCTGCATGGCAAGTCATCAGCAGCAGAGCAGCTGCCCTCTTCAGAGGGGCCCAGACCTCCTGCTCCCCTCATTCCCGTCATCCCCAGCCCCTTCTGCTCACTTGTATTGCCTGCCTGGCCTCTGCGGGCATTTGTTTACAACCTTGCTGTGGAAGAATCCCAATCAAAGCCATTTCTTATATATAGACCTGAGCAAGGCACCTCGCTAAAATGTTTTACAAACATGATATCATACACCCTGATGATCTCAGAGAGGTCAGCGTCACTATCACCTCCCTTGGGGCTCAGGGCTCAGGGCAGTCAAATGACTGGTCTGTGGTCACTCAGCCAGGGAGTGGCAAAGCTGGAACTGTTCAGGGTCACAGCCAGGGAGCACTGGGCTGAGATTCAGAGACTTAGGGCTCAGCTCAGCTGAAGGCTCCATGTGCTGCCTTGGGCAGGGTCCCTACTGAGTCTTGGGCAGTTGGGCTACGCCCTATCCCCTCTGGGCCCCGCTTCCATCCCTTCTTGTCCCTGCCCCGTGCGGTCTGGGTTCCAGATTGGACATCCTGTGACTCCTTCCAGGGATGGGGAGCTGTGTCAACTAGAAAGTTTTCCTTGTGTCCAGTCCAAATCTGGCTTCCTGAAACTTATCCTCATTGGTCCCACCGTTGCTCCTAGGGGCCAGGTGAAAGACCTACAATCCTATATCCTGGTGACAGGCTTCCAGAAATTTGGAGGAAGTGACAAGATGCCACCCTTTTCTGCTCTTCTAAAAGATAAATTCTCCCAGCTCCTTTGAATGTCACCTCCTCTGTGAAATCTCCTGCTGTATCCCTGGGACAATTAACCCACCCCTCTTCCTACAGCCCTTCTTCATACTTATAGCAACTACTACTTACTCACTGTTTACCTGCACCAGGCACTAACGTGAAAAGCTTTTCATTTGCTTTTCACAATCCTCTATTCCTACTTCACTGAGGAAGAAGCCAAAGCCTCAGAGATGTTAAGTGCCTTGCCTGAAGTCACCCAGCGGTTACCACTCTAATATCCTGAGTAAGTATCTGTCCCTGTCCCAGACTGTGAGCTCTGTCAGGGTAGGGAGAGTCCCCAACACCTCCGCATAACTCCAGCCCCAACACATCATGGGACTTTAATAACGGAATTAAAATAAACCGACGGGCTTCCCTGGTGGTGCAGTGGTTAAGAATCCGCCTGCCAATGCAGGGGACACGGGTTCGAGCCCTGGTCCGGGAAGATCCCACATGCCGCAGAGCAACTAAGCCCGTGCGCCACAACTACTGAGCCTGTGCTCTAGAGCCCACGAGCCACAACTACGGAAGCCCACATGCCTAGAGCCCATGCTCCGCATCGAGAGAAGCCACCGCAATGAAAAGACTGCGCACCGCAGGATAACGAAGAGTATCCCTCGCTCGCCGCAACTAGAGAAAGCCCTCGTGCAGCAACGAAGACCCAACTCAGCAAAAAATAAATAAATAAATGAATAAATAAATAAATTTATTAAAAAAATAAAAGTAAATAAAATAAAATAAACCGAGCTCTCTGACAAGCCTAGGCCACTGCAAAGTGACTCCCCATAATGTCAAGGGTTGGGGACTGAGAGACTGGAGCAAGGCCTAGAACAAGAAAAGAGATGACGGGGCAGGCGGGGGGGGGGGGGGGGCAGGGGGGCAGGGGGGCGGGACTCAGACTGGGCAGAGGCAGGGCCAGGAGACGATGGGGGAGGAACCCAGAAGAACCAGGTTCAGGACCCAGAACAGTGCAAGAGAGAGGGATGCAGCCCTGGGAAGATGAGAGTGGGGACCAGAGGGTACAGTTTCGGGACACCGAGGAACAGAGGAGTGGAACCCACTGGACATATGGTTGGGGCCTGAGGAAGATCTAGGCAGGACCTCGAGCGAAGGGATGGGTCCAGACAGAACAGGGGCGGGAACAAGAACATACGGAGGCGGGGCGCATAGGGGGTGGGCGGAGCCCAAGCAGAGCCGTGAAACCCAGGTGGGCAGGGGCGGAGCCACGAGAGGATTAGGGCGGGGCCCGGGCTCACTCTTTCGGCAGGCGGGCGGCGCTGCGCTCCAGGACAGGTCCCACTGGCAGGTGAGAATGTCCGACCCAAGCAGCTCATAGCCAGGCTCGCACTGATAAGTAAGCACAGTGCCCCGGATCAGGTCCCCGTGGGAAGCCGTCCTCCAGCCCCATTCCGGGGGCGGCAGCTCGGGGCACGTGTCGTTCCTCGGGACCTCTGCAGGGGAGAGACGGCGAGTTTGGAGGCTGTCCTGCGACCCAGGGCGCCATTCCAGCCTCGGGGGCCTCTCTGACCTGGGGGACCCCTTCCCATCTCGGGACCCTAGGCCTCGGTACCTTTGAAGTGCAACACGAAACCCTGGCCCAGGCCCGGGTTTGGAGGTCCGGGCGGTGCCTGGAACTGCAGCGTGAGGTCGGGCCCAGAGGAGAGGAGGCGGCGGCGCGGTTGAGGCCCTCGCAGCTGGGCCAGGACTCGGGCACTGGGACCGTCCCCATCGAACAGTGTCAGCATATCCCCTTCGCGCACATTCAAGCTGGAGGGAGTGGGACCAGACACGGGGGCTGGGTTACGATCGGCCCCTCCCATCTGGTTCTGCCCAATCACTAACTCAGCTCATTAGCAACCTTGCCTACTCTCCAGTCCCGCCCTACATTCTCCAATCCCAGGCCTCAGTTTGGATCAGTTATGGGCTTCTCCTCCACGCTAGTCGCTCCAGGTTCCATTTGGTCTGTGGCTCCTCCCGGCTCCTGCTTCCCAATCCCCAACCCTGATCATTGTTGACGCCTCCCACTTCCCAGTCCCTCCTCCATCACCAGATGATGCACAGCCAGGCTCAACTCCAGCTCTGACCAATCACAGACCATGCTCATTACCACCCAGCCCAACTCTAGGCCCCAACCGAGTACATGCTTTTTGAGCCACGCCCACTTCTGGTTCTGTCCAGGCACATGACCGCCTCACACCAAAGTAGCTCACTGGATTTCCCGCACACCCATGCCCACCTTGTGTGATGCCGCTGATGCAACAGCTTGGGCCTGGGTCCCTGGAAATCACTCCAGGGGGGCCTCAGAAACAGCCAGAGTGAGACTTCAGGCCAGAGCCCCTTTTTCACAATAGTCCCCGAGGAAGGCTGCATTACCCCATTTACTTGTCCAAGGTTGCCTGACCAATAAGTGATTTGTACCTGGGTCTACCTGATGTCCCACATCCCTATCCTGAATCCTTAGCCACTTCTTTCATCCGAACATATATTCACCGAATCTCGTGTAGACACTCGAGCCAGCCAGGCTCATAATGCAGGCCAGTGTATTGTCATACCACACTTGGCTGAGCCCACACCCATTGCACCCTCTGCAGTACCCAAACATACATCTCAACTTGAAGCAAGATGCGCTTCTCTTCCTGGACATGCAGACCCCACACGCAATCTTGGCCGGGGCTATAGCTTTGGGGCCAATCCGGAGAGAGGACCACACCAGCTGGCTCTGACAGCTCCCCTCCACACATGGCTAGGATAGAAAGGGTGTCAGATTCAGGACCCAGGTGGGCATGCAGTCTCTATTTCGCTACGATCCTCACCACTCCCAACTGTGTGCACCAGACTGCCTCCCCGGTTTCCTATTATCTATTACCCACCTGATTCTTGCCACGTCTAGTCCTGTTGTGTCCAATCCCCCGCCCCACTCTTAACTAACCCCGCCCAGTCTCCAGCCTATGCATTACCACCCAATCCATGACTTAGCCCAATCTAGCTCTTGAAGATATTTGGGTTATGACCCCTGAACTCTGTAACAAGCCCATCAACTGCTCAGCTAAGAAAACTAAGCCTCTGAAAGGGACAGAGATTGATCCTGAGTTTACTAGGTTCTCCTTCCTGAACGGCCTTCCTAGGATCCCCAGCTCAGGGGGTAGTCTGTGAACTGAAGGATGTTCTGGGGAGGCAGGGAAGGCGGCACGCTCACCCTTGCAGGCTGGCTCTGTGTCATTCCAGTGGGGTTCTGTGGGATCCACACATTCGATGGCATTGGGGGGGCCAGGGGGCTCCAGGGCATATCCTGGGAGGCACGAGAAGGTGGCCAGTGCCCCTGGGCGGTATTCAGGGTCCGTGGTGGTGACATTGCCATGTGCCAGGAAGGGGGCAAAGCAGCGATCTTCCTCAAAGGCTAGAGAGGAGTCAGTCACAGGAATTAAGCATTAGGACAGGCCTCCAAGGATCTCAGACTGGGGAACCAGGCTGAATTCCAGTGTGGTTTGGCCCCCCAGTGGGCTATTTAAAATGGAAAGCCTTTGGGCTTAGCTTTCACTTTCCAGTTTCCCCCAAACCCTAACATTCCTCATTCACATATTTATGTTAGCTCCCCGGCCTCTGGACAGAAACCCCAAGGTCAGTCAAGTCCCAGCCACTATTCTACAGATGAGGACACCAGGTCCACAGACAAAAAGCCATGTGCTCCATGTCACACAGTAGGGCAGTGGCAGAACCAGACCTCAAGCCCGGATTCCTTGATTCCCAGCCAGATACACTTGGCTCTGGAAGCTGCAATGGAGTGGGGGGAAACGGTGCCTTTGGAGACCTGGCTCATGTAGGTGTGTTCGCTCCTCAAAAATAACCGTTGGTTTCTGATCAACCCTGATTATCCATACTGTGGCTAGAATCCAAAAGTGAGGCAAACACAAAAGCTACTCAGTTTTAACTTTGGTCTAAGTCAGCAAAAAAATTAACATTTGTAGAGTGTTTTAGTTTTTGCCCATCTGATCATATCTTAGACTCAGGTAAGGCTCAGGTGCCTATGATACAGAAAGAGTCTGAAACCCATGGAGCAGCAGTGGCCCACAACCATGGAGACAGGCCTCAAACCTAGAAATTCTCTTTGCACTCTCAGAATCTAAAATGCAATTTATTTTTCAGATCCACTCTTCTGTTTCACCATTACTTAACCTGATAAGGTGTCATGTCCAAATCCTATGCATCCATCAGGGCCAAGTGCCAATTCCCTTTCTCCCTTGATTCATACCAGAAACTAGCCCCTCCCATCTCTGAGCATTTTACTTGCTTTGTCTCTTTCCTGCTACTGTTTACACAAATCCTCTGCTCCAGCCACAGTGAAACTCTCTGTTTCCCAAACATAACAGGCTTTTCTCTACCTCTTTACTGTTGCTCACACTGTTCCTTTCACCTGAGATGCTCATTCCCAATCTTCCTCTTTTAAAATTCTCTCTATCCTGTAAGTCCCAGTTCAAATGCCTCCTCCCATGATCACTGACTTCCTTCCTTCCTACCTATCCAGCATCCAGTCCCCTTTGTCTGTTAACAGCACTCCTATTTTCATTTTGGGTCACATGTCCTCCCCACTTCCAGTCCATGAGATTCAGTTGGAGCCAACCAGGGATGGCCATGTGATGTGGATCTGCCAATCATAACACTACCTGCCCCTAGCTACAGTGATTGGCTCAGGCATAGATAGATGACCTAAGCCAGGGCAATGAAAGCCTTTCCTGGCATTTTTGTTAAAGCTCTTAGGAAAGTGGTATGCTTTCTCTCTGATGGGGTTGCTAAAGTTGTTGGTATGTAAATCTGTAACTGCTAGGTACACAACAGACTGAAAGTCTGCCTGAGAATGAAGCCAACCGAGAGGAAAGAATGGAGAGATTTAAGTAACTGGTCTCTTGGCTGTGTACCTGGATCCAGCCACACTTGAAGCTTAAGTAGAAAAGACCACCTCAGGGAATTAGAATGTGTCCTTGTCGATTTGGGATGGGGAGACAAGTCAGTTTTCAGGAATCCAAACGTGGAGATAAGCAGAGATGGATTATGTGCTTGTGACCATGCCTGGGCGTAGGAAGAGGGGAAGGTGCGGCAGGTGGGGCCTCAGGGGAAGGGCAGTTACCTTCAAATCGGAGGCTTAGCAGCAGGGGATTGGCAGGTGTCTCTGAAAGCAGCTCCACATAGAGGGACTGGGCATCACTGATGAGACCCCGCTCTGGGACATCATCCATGTCCGAGTCATAGATCACCGGGGATAGGGGACTGCCCCCTGAGCGCACCATCAGCCTGGGATGGACAGAGGTGGCCAGGAGCTCAGCTTCCCCTCAGAAGCTGCCTCACCTCTTGCCTGCTCTCCTAACTTAATTTCGTAGCTATTATTTTCAAACATTAACTATATGCCATGTACTCTTCTAAGCTTTTACACATTTTATCTCACTTAATTCTCACAAGAACCCTTGAGTTAGATACTATATTATCCCTCATTTTATAGATGAGAAAATTGAGGCACAGAAAGAGTAAGTAACCTGTCCAGCTACACATAGCAACTAATGTCAGAGCTGGGATACTAGTTTGCTAGATAAAGAGTGAGAATAATGATGATGACGTTGGCAAACACATTTATAGTGCTTACTGTGTGCTAGGCACCATTCCAAGCACTTTACATATCTTAATGCATTTGTCCTCACAGAAACCTTAAGAGGGAGGTACTATTATCTCCATTCTACAGATGAGAAAACTGAAGCACAGAGAGGTTAAGTGATTTGTCTCAGTTTGCACAGCTATACTGCCTAAGAAAGGGGAAGGACTAACCCGCATTTGACATAGATCCCAAATGGGATTCCCCCCGCGTCTGTCTGACTGTCTATTGCAGCCTCCCTATTTCCTTGAAGTGAGGACCTCTGACGCAAGGCCCAGACCCTCACCGGTCGTTGTCCTCATCCAGGGAGACTCTCTCAAAGTGTAGGTGCAGCCGGCGTCCCTCAGCTGCTTCGATGACCCAACGGCAGGTGAGGTTGGGCCCTGCCGCTCCCCCAGGCTCAGGGGACACGATGCGGCCAAGTGTAGCGTTGTGGATGGTGCCACCACAGGATGCTGTGGACGGTGCAGGGGGGCAGGTTAAGGTGACTTGTCCTTTTCCCATCTGCAGAGCTATTGCACCCACACCTTTGCCTGGGACCTGGCCTTGGGATGACCTCTGCCCTACAGGCTCACCCCAGGACTTTTTTCAGGCCACTACCAGGTGAGGAACCAGCCTTGGAATAGAAAAACCCTAGGATGGACACCCCCCTCCCCCAGGATGGAGATTCCATCAAAATGAAGACTCCCCAGATGTGGACACCCTGGGGTGGGGAGTTATGGGGAAGTCCCCCAAACTGAAGCTCTCAGATGGAAAATACTCAGGATAGGATCCCAGGATGAAGACTCCCCAAATGGGAACCCTCCAGGAATTCCCTGTGGTCCAGTGGTCAGGACTCTGCGCTTCCACTGCAGGGAGCACAGGTCTGATCCCTGGTCAGGGACCTAAATTCCCACAAGCCATGTGGCATGGCCAAAAAAAAAAAAAAAAAAAAAGGAACCCCCACCCCCCACCCCGAGGTGGCACTTCCCCAGATGGTGAGCCCCACCCAAGGATGGAGACTCCAAGGATTGAGACCCTCAAGGTGAAGAGCTCCAAATGGAGACCTCAGGATAGGGACTCTTCAGGGTAAAAACCCCTTCAAGATGGGTGTTCCCAAAGATAGAGACCCCCAAGGTAGGACCCTCCAGTGGGGCTCCCAGGACAGAAAACCACACCTATTGTGGTAGAGACTCACCCATGCAGCTGGGGGGTTCACTGCTCCAGGCTGGCCGGGTACCATTGAGGCAGATGAGGGTCTCCTCACCCTGCAGCTGATAGCCCGAATCACAGTGGAAGATGGCAGTGCCTCCAGGGTGAAGGTCTGTCACACTCACATCCCCATGGGCTGGCCGGGGAGGGAAGCCGCAGCTCAAGAGGTAGGCTGGATCAGGCAGGGCAGGAGAAAGAGGATTCACTCTCCCAGGCCATCCTCTCTCACTGGTTCCCCAGCATTTCCTCCCCTCTTTCCAGGTCCCCCTCACTCTCCAGGGCACAAACTGGCTCCATACTGGAGTCCTTACATGGACACACTGTCTCATGAAGAGGTAATGTCAACATCCCTTATCTCCCCTAATCTTTGTAATCTACCCACTTTGGCCCCCATTTTACAGATGAGAAACCTGAGCCTCAAAGAAGTTTTGGACCCTAGCACCCATTTACTGTGTGAACTCAGGCAAATCAATTGACCACTCTGAACCCCATTCAGCTCTAATAATAGCAAATAGTATTTGCAGAGCTTGTTCAGCTTCCAAAATGAGTTCACGCAGTGCTTTTGAGGTAGTCAGAGAAAGGCTGTGACCCACTTTCCAGGGGTGGAAGTTGAGGCTCCAAGTTATTAAGTGACTCAGATCATTTTCTCCCCTCCACACACACAGACTTTCTTCCACTGGGGTGTCACTGTGGTATTATACCCTCAGCTTTCATCCAGAGGAGTCACAAGAAACTCCTTTAGAAACAGACTATACTGTCATTAAAGACCTTAATACCCAGTGTCCCCTAAATGAATCCCCCAGTGAAAGTGAAGTGCTAGGGAAAGCTTTGCTTTCCTTAAGGAACTGGTTTGTCTTTTTTCCTGCAATGAGAACTGTGTAATCTCTCTTTTCATACTGGCTGCTAGGAAGCCCAGAACCAGGTTGAGCCTTGTCCCTAGTAACAATGGCTTGTCTATCCACATTCTACTTTTTTCAAATTTAATAAGCATTATCTGGTGCCAATTTTTCTCTTTTTTTTTCTTTTTTTTTTTTTGGCTGCGCCACACGGTTTGTGGGATTTTAATTCCCCAACCAGGGATTGAACCACGGCCCTTGGCAGTGAGAGCGTGGAGTCCTAACCACTGGACTGCCAGGGAACTCCCTCTTACTTATTCTATTTAATCTTATTGTTTGCATTCTTTTTTGAAAGCCTCCTGAAATTCTTGTGGAAACATATGAGATAAAACAAACAAATAGAAAGTGACTTGGTAATCAGTGATAGACTCTGAACTTGATTCTGACAGAGCTCTGTGTTTCTGTTTAAGACTAGGCAGAGTTCTTTAAGAAGGGCTTCCTGGAGGAAGTACATCGAAGCTGGGTCTTGTACGAGGGGCAGGCTCTGGTTAGCAGAGGGTCCAGCTTGCCTGGGCCTTTGCTTTTTCTGACTCTCCAGTCCTGAGTGATTCTGTAAGAGACCTGGTCTCTCCCTGTTTCAAAATTCAACAAGCATTTCCTTGGCTGGGTCCTAGGGTCAGAGGTGAAAAAGACTGAGGCCTTGCCTTCAGGAGTTCATGGTCTACTAAGATAGACATAAAAACAGCCTTTTAGAACACAGGGATTTAGGAATTCCCTGGCGGTCCAGTGGTTAGGACTTGGCGATTTCACTGCCGGGCAGGGGTTCAATCCTTGGTCAGGGAACTAAGATCCTGCAAGCCGAGCAGTGGACAAAACAAACAAATAAACAAAAAACAAACCAAAAAACCGCACAGTGATTTGAATAAACTTTAGCCTCTGTGATGGCTCTCCAAGACCAACAGAATCAAGTCTGAATGCTTTAGATTGACATTCAAGCTCCTTCCACAACCAGTTCCAGCCCAGCCCATCCAGCTTCAGTTCTCAGCACCCACGGCCCATACATCTCACACGATACAGTTCTGTGACTCCTTACAGTCCCACTTCCATAATTTTCCACACAATTTCCCCTACCTGAAAGGCTCTCTTCTCACTGTTCCTCATCTTTCAAGGAGTAACTTAAGTACCACCTCCTCCAGGAAGTCTTCCTGACCCCTCCCCTTTCCCACAGAGTTAGTTTTTTTTTTCTTTTTGCCTAAACACAATCCACATGCATAATTTTATCATCACATTAACACCTGCCTATTACCATTGTGAGACTGAATCAAATGTTTTTTATTTTGTCTCCTAAAAACCTAGCCTAGCTGATCAGTTGATGCCGCCAAGAGGCAATGTGGAACAGTGCAAAGAGCACTGGATTTGGAGATGGGCAGACCTAAGTTCCAGTTCTAGTTTCACAACTTATTAGCTGTATGGCCTTGAGCAGGTGACTTCACCTTTCATCTGTAAATGGCAATAACAATTCCTATCATTGAGGATTGGCCTTAAAGAAAAGAAACCTGGAATCAAGCACCTGGAACATAGAAAATACTCAGAAAATGTTAATCGCCCCCCCCCCAGCTTCAATTAATAAATGACCAGGGGTCAGGGACTTGGAGATCTGACTTCTGACTCTGCAATGAATTTGCTGGTGGCTGAGCAATCCATATGAGCTTTGAGGCTTTTTCTTCCTCTTAGAGATGGAGCTGACAATGGCCACCCCCAGGGCTGCTGTGAGAAGCAACCAAAACAAGAGTTGATGAAAGAGTTTTGTAAATGGGAAAGTTTGCTGGACTTGGGGTGAGGGGTGATGGAGCCTTTGACCTTCCAGAGAAGCTAATGAGGCCACTGTGGACTGGAGGGCCCAGCCAGTGCAAATTGGGAAGGGCTTAAACAGGGCCTCCATCCCAAAGGTGCCTGCAGAAGCCGCAGAGCAGGGAAGACGGAGGCAGGTAATGAAGGCCCATTTATGCAATAGCCCTGCTTCCTCAAATGTTCCAGTTCATCTAAAGAGTCCTATTTTCAATGCCCTAGGGAAGTGGCTGCTTAAAGGAGCCAGCAGGAAGCCATCCTATAATATCTGAAGCCCAGCCCTCAGCTCTGGGCCTTCAAGGCATGCCCTTGCTCCCCAACAACCGGGCCCTGACCACCAACTACATGTCCCCCGGCTCACTGGTCTCTCCACGAGTAGGTCTGCTGCTGGGCATCTCCACCGTGCATGCCTTACCTCCTGGGGCAAGTCTAGAGCAGAGGCCTCAGGAGAGGCTGGAGAGTGTGTGAGGAAGGGATACGGGTTGTCTGTGTCCTGGATAAAGTCACAAGGGATCTGGTGTCAGCAGAGCTCACAAGCGGGCAGCAAGGCCATGAGGTGAAGTGAAGGGGACACTGGCCCAACACACAGTTCCCTCTCTGTTTCTGAGCAAAGGAAGGGACTTTGGAGACGGCAGCAGTGTCTGGAATGGGACCTTGGGCTGGGCCCCTTGCCTCATGTACACGTATATGCTAGAATGTACATTGCATCGTGGGAAGGTTTCCATACACACAGGCAAATATGGATGTACACGTGTGTGTAGGCTGTCTGTGGGTGGGTGCTTGCAAATGCAAGCATGCGCAGATACATCCCCTCCTTCCTACCCCCAGAAGTCAGCAGGATCTTTTTAGGTCACAAATCTGAGGCTGTCACTATCTTGCTTAAAACATTTCGAAGTGTCTCCTCCTCCCCTGCAGGATAAAGTAGTCCAAGGACTCCTCACTGAAGCTGGTAAGGCCCTTTGTCATCCAAATACAACCTACCTCCCAGTCTAGCCTCTTGGCCTACTTCCCCAGCACTTTCTGTGCTTTACTGTAATAGCAATGACTGACATTTTCGAGCCCTCACTGTGTACCAGACACTATTTTAAGCACTTGACGTGTATTGATTCATTTGATCTTCCTAATAATACCACAAAGTAAGTATTATGATCCCCATTTTTCAGATAAGACAATGCGGCACAGAAAGGTTAAGTAACTCACCCCAGGTCACACAGCTAAGACAATTCTATCTTCCATGCTGAATTACCTCAACTCCTCAAGGGGGTCACATTTTTTTCTCCTCTCTGGGTCTTGGAATGTGTTTTTCCATCCATCTAGACATCTGCCTTCCTCTTTCTCTCCCTCCCACCCTTCCCCTAGCTAACTCATCTTAGGTGTCAGCTTAGTCATCACCTCCTCCAAGGAGGTGTCCCCATATTCCTTATAGGGGAAATTTAGGTCCCTTTGATAGTTGTTCTCTCTGACAGTGGTTCCTCCATCATAGGGATGGGGGTCCTTATCTCACTGAATTATAATTATCCTGATTATTTGTCCAACTCCCTACCTAGATTCTGAGTTCCCTTTACATCTGGCTTGTTTATTCTTCTCTCCAAGGATAACACAGGGCCTGTATGAAGTGGGCACTCAATAAACATTTGCTGAGTGAATGGATGAATTGTCACTTGGATGTGTGCACACCCAGGCACAGGTCTGTGAGTGTGTGAGATAAGTGTGTATAGGTCTCCTCCGAGGATTCTGCCCCCCATGGTCCTAGTCAGGAGGAAAAGGCCCCAACATTACCCTGTGCTTAGAAGGCTCCTGAAGATGTTCCCTGTGCCCAGTGTGGCCCCTGCCCTCCCACCAGCACTCCGAACTCCTCACCCTGATAGTGGATCCTGAAGCCACCACCCCTTGGGACCCGTGGGCTCTGGAAGTGCAGGAGCAGCCTGTTGGTTGGACTCCGAAGGACCTGTCCTTCTCCCAGCATGGAGGAATTTGCCAGGAGTCGGGGGGCCAGTCCTGGGGAACCCCCACCAGCCAGCACCAGGAGTTCCTCCTCCCGAGACAGGTTCAGCGTCTGCACCTAAAGAAGCCAGACCCAGACCCGCCAGGGAAGTCAGCCGGGGTGTGTGACCCCCTAAGCTCCCCCGCCCCTTGCCTTCCTTTTCCCTGTATGTAGCAGACCAAGAACCACGGTAACGTTGGCCAAGTTGTAGAACTTTAGGAGAGTCTGTGAGATCCTCAGAAAATAGGTCCATCTGAGTCAGAAAACAAGTTCTCTGGCTCCTAGGCCCAACCCGTGCACACCCCTGGGCCCGGAGGGAAGGGCTGGGAGGTTTCACAATCATATGCTTAAGTCCAGTTACCTGGATCTCAATGCCGTAGCCAGGGTAGACATGGATGCTGTATGTGCAGTCCAGGAGCCCCAAGGTTCGGCTGGCCGCGCTCCCTAAACCTGGAGACTCCACATGCCCTTCACCTTCGGAGATGTTGTTATTACACAGAACTAAAGAGATATAAGTGCTGGGGTTGAGAGAATCTCTGTGTTCTTGCCCTCCCAGCCAAGTAACCCTGGGGGTCCTCATCTGTCTTCTCCCCAGCACCCCTCACCATCTTTATCCAATGCTCACTCTCCCATCTGTGCCCAGAACTCCCTTCCTCAACTGTCGTAAGACATAAGACACATAGAACAGTGCTGGCACATAGTAAGGGTGTATCAACGCTAGCCTTTATTATAATTAAGCAGAAGGCCCTCTCCCATCTAGACCCCTTCTTCTTCCACACGTTCCCGGCAGCCTCTCCCCCATCCACACCTTCCTCTTCTCCCACATCCCCTTTCAATCGCCTCACCTGGGCTGGTCACCGTCGTGGTGACAGTTGTCGTGGTGATGATGGTGGTCGTGGTCTCCTCCTCTCCTCCCTCAGGCCCGAGGGGCAGGCCTGGGGAGGCGGGACCGGGAAGGGGCGGGGCCGTAGTTCCTGGGGGCGGGGTCAGCAGCTCCGGCGCGGTGGGGCCTGCCCCCCTGCCCTCCTTAGGGGTTATGGCTGTTGTCAGAGGCCCTGTGCCCGGCTCAGTGGCCCGTGGCAGGGAGGGTGCTGCAAGAGTCTGGCCGGCTGGAGGGGTGGCTAGTGTGGGGTCTGGATCAGATCCTGGGACAGTGCGAGGGAAGTCAGGAAACGGGAGGAGCACATTGATGGGCCTCGGTCGGGGATCAGGGCTAAGAGACACTGCGAGTTCCCCACTGAACCCAAAAGACCTCCCCCACGAGGCGCAGGACCCCCACCTCTCCCTTCCCCACCCAAACTTCCCCCCTCCTCCCAAGGCTTCCACAGCCTGCCCCCCAGCCCCTTCTTTTCTTCTCTCTGTCCAGGCCCTTCCACTCTGACAGTCTCCTTGAGCTTCTCTCTCTGTCTCCCCATTCAGATCTGGCTCTCTCTCCCGGTTACCCCTTTCTCTTTCCTCTTTTTATTTTGCACTCTCTAGAACTCTTGGTCTATGTTTAGTATTCTTATCCCTCTCTGATTTTATGACTCTAGGTCTACTACTCTCTGCATTTCTCTCTCTTTCTGTGTCTCTTTTCCACTCTATCTCTGATTCTGGCTCTCTGAGTTTCCATCTGTCTTTCTATCTGTCTGTTTTTCTGTGCTGTTTCTTGATCATTCTACCTCAATTTCTCTGGCTCTCTGACTGTCTATGTCCAGTTTTGACTCTCTCGAACCATCTCTCTCTGTCTCTCTGAATATCACTGGCCTGGCTCCCCATCTCCCTGAATTAATGTCCCTCCCTCTGCCTCTATGTTGCTCCTGCCACTCTGGGGGCCTCACCCGGCAGGTAGCCCATTTCTGGGCCTCTCCTCAGCAGGGCTCCATGGAGCAGCTCTGCCAAGGCCTCAGAGGCTACGGTGGGGGTCTCATTTCCAGGCTCCGGCAGTGCCTCCTCCTCCTTCAGGGGCAGACCTGGGAGATGAAGTTGTGCGAGCTCTTCCACTGCCCCACACTCCTTCCTTCTCCAGAAAGATCTTTTCCAGAGCTCTTATTCTCTCCTCAGTCAGCTGGGCCAGCAGGAGCTCAGAGGGTCCCAGACTGGGCTGAGAGCCAAGATTGGAGGAGGGGCTCCCAGCTGCCCATCACACTCCTATCCCTTCGTCTCTCCCTTTTCCCCCAGGCTGTGTGGGCCTTCGGTGAGCACCTCGGACAGAGCCAGCAGGGCAGAGAAGAGGCAGGGCGCTACCTTCATTTTCCCCTCAGTGATGCTCTCCCCCCAACCCCGGGCCTCTGCGGAGGGTCTGGCAGCACCTCCCAGCCCTTGCTTCTGCAGTGTCCAGCTTTTTCTCTGGGTTTCTGTCTCTGCAGTGTGGTCCTCCCTCTCTTTCTCTGCAGCCTCTGCCCCCTTCCCTGGAGTCTCGCTGGGGGGTCAGAGTTGGGGATTGACTATCTAGCCTCTGCGCACTGCCTCTGTTCATCTGTCTTTGTCCATACGTCCAAGAACATTCGTGTGTGCTGCGCCTGGCATCTCTCCCGGCACCTCCATCTCCCACCCTGGTACCCGGCCTGCTTCTGCCGCCTCCGCAGACATCCCCCCCACCCCGCCCCGCCACAACGTCCCCAGCCCTTCTTCCTGGATTTAACCCCTGAGACGCTGCTAAAAGCTCACCTCATTAATTTCCCCAACTCCTCAATATATGGGGCTAGGGGCTCCAGGTGCAAGCTGGAAAGCCCTGGCTTGCCCCTTCTCCGTCAGCTGTGCCCCTCCCCTCCCCCAGGAGCTCAGAAGGCGCAGGATGTTCGGAGAAAGGAAGGTATAGGACCCAGCTGGGGGCCTTCCCGGGGGCCCACCCCCACGCACGCAAGTCCTTACCCTGAATCCAGGGACAGCTCAGCAGAATTAGGAACAGCAGCTGGGGAGGTGGCGGATGCTGGGCCCTGGGAGCCCCCATGGCGACTCACACCAATTTCTCTCCTCTGCGCCTCTCCTAAATAATCTAGCTGTCACCTTTCCTCCGTCTTCTTTTATCTTTCCTATTAATTTTTTTTTTTCCTACTGGCAGCAAGGGAGACAATGTCTCTGCCTTTGGGACGGAGGGGCAGAACTGGGCTGGGGGTCTCCTGGAGCCCACCCCTCTTTGGCCGGTCTCCTCTGTCCTCAGCTCTCCTGTCTGCGGGAGAGGGGGCGCGGCTCCGGCTGCAGCGGGTGGGGCCAAGAAGGGCGAAGGAGCTGGGTCGCCTGGGTTACCCTCTGGCTCAGGCACCTGGGTCCGCCAGGCTGGCTGGATTCTAAGCCGGGGGAGTGGGTCGAGGCAAAACAGCTTCCGGGGACCTAGGGTGTGGTCGAGGATAGGGAGGGTCCCTACTGTGCTCTAGTGGGGCTTGGCGGGGAGAGGAGGGGGTTGCAGAACCTGGAGAGCCGAGGCTCGGGCACTGGAGCTGCGGGAGGGAGAGCTGAGAAAGGTTTCGAGCCCACGTCAGATCCTGGGGACGGGCGAAGGGAGGGGCTTGGGATTTATTTGGGGGCTGTGGGGGGAGGGAGGAGGAGGAAGTGCAGATGGAAGAAGGAGGGACCACATGAGCCAGGGTCTTAATCCTCACTCCCACGGCCCCTAGGGGAAGTGAAGACAACTCTGGTCCCAGCAGTAATTATGACCCCTCCCCCAACCATTCCAGCACATTTGGAAACTGAATGTTCTCTTCCCAGGGTGTTGAGGGGCAGCATAGCTGGGTTTGCGCTTGCTCAGCGCCCCCAATATGCCCCCGGCCCTCTTCCAGACCATTTCAGAGAAGCTCATGTAGAATGCGCTACCTCCCCCTCCAGAAGAATGACAAGTTCCTACGTTTGTGAGAAGTCTAAGGGGTGACAGGCCAGGATCTGGGGAGGGGAGAGCCCTCCTCTTACGTACAACATGACCCCAGCCAGCTGCCTGGCGGCTTCAACTTTAATTTTTTTCTCCTGGTCTCATCTCGCAAGACCGCTGGAGAGCCCTTTTCAGCACCACGAGAAAGGACAGCTCTTCTCGGCCCCGCCTGAGATGGCCCGGCCCGCGGCGCTGCAGGCGATTGGCTGAAGCCGCCTTCATTATCAATCGGGATCCCGCCGGGGTTGGCTCTTGTGAAGGCGAATGGGGGAGGTGGAGTCACAGGCCGACTGGTCGAAGGATCGGCTGACCCACGGACCGGCCGCAGCGTCCCTGTCCGCAGTCTGCGAGCGCCGGTCTTGTCCATCAGTTCGCGCGCTCGCCACGCCCCTTACTTGCCACGCCCCTCTCAGGCCCCGCCCTTTCGTTTCGCATTGCGGGGCGCTGGAGGTTGGCGCTGTGCCCCCTGAGCCCCACGTGGCGCCCCGTCGGGGCCGGGGGAGGCAAATCCGGAGACGACACCCCCGACCCGGCTGAGTTGCGGTGGCCACTGGGCGAGGGCGGGGGTAGCTAAGCTGAGAGGACTGTGGGGAGGGTGACGTCAGGGTGAGTGGGGGACAAGGAAGGAGCGAGTGGGGGAGGGGGGAGAGAGAGCGAGAGAACCCGTGGGTCGGGTCGAGAGAGAAGCGAGGGCAGGAAGGAGAGAGGGGGAGGAAGGAGAGAGAAATCGCTGCAGAGGACTGCTGGTTGCGGTTCCCAGGGCTGCGGGTCCAGGTGGGGTAGGAACTGCTGTCCGGGGAAGCTAGAAGGAAAGGCAGAGCGGGGAGGGAAAGAGAGAGCGAAAAGAGGGGCGGGGGTGGGGGGAGCGGTGGTGGAGGGAGGAGAGAAGAAAGGAGACGGGGAGACAGAGGGTGGGGAAAGGAGAGACTGACGGGAGAGGCAGGAAACTGGAGAGAGAGGAAACTGCCCTAAGGAGAAAGAAGAGGAGGAAAGAGGTGAAAGAGGAGGAGGAGAGAGTTGGAAGGAGAAAGAAGTAGAGGAGAGAGGAGAGAGAGGCAGAAGGAGAGGAAGGAAAGGAGAGTTAGAGGTGCATGAAGGAAGCGAGAAAGCAGGAGGTACAAGGTGGAGAGAGGACCTCGGAAGGAGAGGGAACCAAGAGTAGGAATGTGGAAGGGAAACAGCCCAGGGTGTAACCAGGGAGCAGCCATGGAAGGAACCGGTGGGGAACTGGGGGGACAAGGGAACTGGGGTCTGGAAGATGCCCCAGGCCTCTTGGCCAGGGCCTCCCTGCCCATCATGCCTGCATGGCCATTGCCTCTGGCCTCATCTGCCCTTACCCTGCTCCTTGGAGCTCTCACTTCCCTCTTCCTCTGGTACTGCTACCGCCTGGGCTCCCAAGATATGCAGGCCCTAGGGGCTGGGAGTCGGGCTGGGGCTGTCAGTGGTAGGCCTGGAGGGTGCTCTGAGGCTGGCAGACCAAGCCCACGGAGCTCTGGGGAGTCTGTGGAAGGACCTAGGACAGAAGGCCTAGTGAGCCGTCGCCTTCGGGCCTACGCCAGGCGCTACTCTTGGGCAGGGATGGGTAGGGTGAGGCGGGCGGCTCAGGGTAGCCCAGGCCCTGGGGGAGGGCCAGGGGTCCTGGGCATTCAGCGCCCAGGCCTGCTTTTCCTGCCAGACCTGCCCTCAGCCCCCTTCGTGCCACGGGATGCCCAGCGGCATGATGTGGAGCTCCTGGAGAGCAGCTTCCCTGCCATTTTGAGGGACTTTGGGGCTGTGAGCTGGGACTTCTCAGGGACTACCCCTCTGCCTCGGGGCTGGTCCCCACCACTGGGCCCTGGGTGCTACCAGCTCCTGCTATACCAAGCAGGCCGGTGCCAACCCAGCAACTGCCGCCGGTGCCCGGGGGCCTATCGGGCACTGAGGGGGCTGCGAAGCTTTATGAGTGCCAACACCTTCGGCAATGCTGGCTTTTCCGTCCTCCTGCCTGGGGCCCGGCTCGAGGGCCGCTGTGGGCCCACCAATGCCCGAGTCAGATGCCACCTGGGTAAGTGGATGCTACTTACAGACAGCTTCCTCGCCTCCACGATTCCCCCTCCAGACTCTCTTCTCTGCCATCATAGCTTTCTACACTGTGACTCTGATCATGCCTTTCTTCTCGGAAATCTTCCTTGACTCCCTGTCTCCCACAGCAGCATTTCCTGAGCTTCAGTGATCTGCAAACCATCTTCATAAGCTTTTCCATAGTCATTTACCACCTGTACTGTTTCTTCATATTGACTCCCCCCAATGTTTTGTTTTACTTATTGAAAAGGAATCTTTATAGAAAAATGATAATCAGTATTACTTGACCTAAATAGGGATTATTCATGAAAATAAGTTTAAACTTAAAAAAAGAAAGCTTTAAAAATTCTAGCGAAGTATCCTAGTCTGTGGCTGAAGCCTACACTCTCCTCCTTTAAAAAGGAGCAATGTCGGGAATTGCCTGGTGGTCCAGTGGTTAGGACTCTGTGCTTTCACTACTGAGGGCCTGGGTTCGATCCCTGGTCTGGGAACTAAGATCCCACAAGACGCAGGACGCGGCCTCAGAGGAAAAATAAACATAAAAAGGGCAATGTTAGGAGGGATGTTAAAGTTATGGTAGCACCAAACTGCGATTTTCTTTTCAATGTTTTAGAGATTGAAAGAAAATGGGGAGAAAAAAAGACTTGTCTTCTGATTGTTGTTTAATGCCATGACTTTGTTTTGCCTATAATCATCTCCTGTGCTACCAGTTGAATGTGTTCTACACTTCAAAGCACACTGGCTTTGAAGAGATCTGGAGCAAGGCCAGATCTTTTCTCCTTATCTCCTACCTGTTCCCTTCTTCCCCTTCTCTCCCACCATGCCCTAAATCATGAACGCCTTCTGGCTGATCCTGGCAGATGCCACACACATGCTCTTAACCTAGAATGTCTTTCCCCTTATCACCTCCTGGAAAACTCCTACGTAGCCTTCACGACTCACACTTTCAAATGCCCACCTCCTCTGGAATGTCTTCCTCTTCCCCATCGTTTAAGTTGGCTCCTCAGTTTCCTGCACCCCAGTGTGTGGTCCTTGGCAGGATGGAGCCATGTTTTATACCTTTTGGGGAGAGAGGGCCTAACACACAGTAGGTTCTTGAGTTAAACTGTCAGAAGCCCAAGAGGAGATGCTGCTTCTTTTAGGAAGCTTTCCCTCTTCTCTGAAACAGACTACATTGTGCTTTGCACTGCATTTTCTGTCTCCTAGCATTTCTTTCATCCAGTACTGTATTGTAATTTTACGTGGGTCACCTTCCAGAGAACGGAGAGGGACCACCATAGAACCTAGCATTTAAGACTCTCGGATCTGCTTTTTGACTGAATGGGGTGGGCCCCTTCGTTGGAGGCAGGAATGTTGGAGGCCCGGATCTCTTTCTACAGGCCTGAAGATCCCCCCTGGCTGTGAGCTGGTGGTCGGGGGTGAGCCCCAGTGCTGGGCTGAGGGACACTGTCTACTGGTGGACGACTCCTTCCTGCATACAGTGGCTCATAATGGTAATGGGGCTCCCATTCTGCTAGGAGGGATGAGTGACTAAAGAGTTAAGGGGAATAGACTAGAGGCTGCACAATCGGGCCCAACTGGCTTCCTGTCCTACACCACCATTTTCTAATTGCATGCCCTTGAACAAGTCACATGATTTCTCCAATCACCCGTGAAATAGGGCAACCGCCTTCTTTTACCAAGTGACTGCAAGGATTAAATAAGTTAATGTAAGCGCACAGCAAAGTGGTTCATAGCACGAGACCCTGGGCCTGGACCACCTGGGTTCCTGTCCTACCTCTGGCGTTAGCAGTGTGACCTTGGGCAAGTTATTTAACCTCTCTGTGCCTCAGTTACTTTGCGTAAAATGAGAACATTTATGGAACTGCCTCACAGTTTGTTCTGATGATTAAGAGTTAATACACATAAAGGATTAGAACGCTGTCTGGCACTTATTTACAAAGTGTTTGCGTTTGAGTATTTGGTGAGTGCTCTGGCATGTAAGTACTTAATGTCAGCTGCTCTGCTGTCTCCATCCCCACGTGCCCTAGGCTCTCCTGAAGATGGGCCTCGAGTGGTCTTCATCGTGGACCTTTGGCATCCCAATGTGGCTGGGGCCGAACGCCAGGCCCTCGACTTTGTCTTCGCACCAGACCCTTGAAGGAAGGTGTTCCCTTCAGACATCTGGGCTGGAGAGATGCTGCGCTCGGGGATGGCCTGAGTGGTAGCCAGGACCACCTCTCCATTGCAGGGGGTGGGGTGGGGCTGAGGGTGGGAACTGGCCAGTGAACACCGAAATATAGATTTTAAAATCCTCTCCTAACTCCTGACTACTTTCTTCCCAGCTACCAGCCCAGGGAAAGGCTGGGGGCAGGGGTCTGTGTCTTCTCCCATCCAACTAGCCAGGTACCTCCCTAACAAGCCATATACCTGGCCCTTTCTCTGGAAGCCAGCACCAGACCCTCAACTCAACTTTATTCCAATAATTTAATAGAAAATTATAATAATAAATAATATGAAAAAAATTGAGAAGATGCTGACCTGGTACAGGCCCAGGCCCACCTAGTACAAAGTTAAGGAGGTAGGGAGGATGTTGGGGAAGCAGGAGGGAGGCAAACTGCCCTGCACAATGGTGAGGAGGCGGCTCAGAATGTGGTGGGTGTTATTAAGGGCTGGCTTGACACTTTGGTGTGTACAATGTCCTAAAAAAAGACAAAGGGAATTCTAAATCCTTCTAAACCAGCTGGTGAGGGAAGAGGGCAGGACAAGGATGGGGAGGAGGCAACCAATGTAGGCCTTCTGAAGGCCTCTGAGGGGAGGGGCTGGAATGTACTCTGTGGTTAGCAATGAGGTGGGAATGGATGGAAAAGGGCCAAAGTGAACTGTACCATGCAATGAAGGGATGGAAGAAGGACCCACGACTTGGCCAGCAAAGCCGGGGCAAAGGTCTGGGAAGGGGAGGAAGAGAGAGAGGGACTGGGTCCCAGCGGCCAGAGGAAGACTCGGGGCAAAGCTCAGTCCTTGAAGACAATCTGTTGGCCGTGAGGACGCTCGTCGTGGGTGATGTGGCGCCGGACATGGATTCTGCGGACACGATGCTCTCGGTTCTCCTCGTCCTCCCCTCGGCCTGCCCCGCCACCTCCAGCTGCACCTCCTGTGGCCTCCAGAAGGGCTGGGTCTGGGCCTCGGGGAGTCTCGTAGATCAGGATGTTCAGGGTCTCCTCAAAGATCCGGGCCTCTGGGAATTCCACCTGCAAAAGGCCAGCAACCCCCAGCTCCCTCCCTCTGACTCGACTCCTACGAAGCCATCCCCTCCCCCAGGCTGCTCCTGCACTGTCTCTCCACTCCTATAGCCTCTGCAGTCACAGGTTCCTTTAGCCTGGACTGTCCTCTTTGCAACTTCTTTGCTCAGCTAAGTCACACTTATACTTCAAGGTCCAGCTCTGAAGTCAGGCAGAGAGTTATTTGTTTTCTGTCCTTTGTGGCCAAGTCTCTTGGTATATCTTTTTTTTTTTTTTTCTTGGTATATCTTTTCATTTGACAAATATTTACTGAGTGACTGCACTGTACCAGGTGTTGTTCTGGGCACTGGGAATATAGCAGTGAACAAAACAGGCAAAGTTCCTGTCCGCAGGAAGTTTACATTCTAGGGCGAGGACCCAGACATATATGTAATAAGATATAAAGTGTCAGATGATGATAAATGTTACGGAAAAATTATAGCAGGAAAAGGGTGTGGAGATGGCCACCGCCAGGAATGTTACAACTTTAAAGAGGGAGCTCAGAGAAGGCCTCACTGAGAAGGTGACATCTGACCAATAGCCAAAGGAAAGGAGGGAAGGAACCAGATGGAGAACTAGAGAAAGATCAGTCTGGGAAGGGAACAGCTCTGGGGTCAGGAACTCGCTTAGTGTATCTGAAGATCAGTGCAAGGCCAAAGCAACAAGGCAGAGTGAAGGAGAGTAGTACGGGATGAAGAGGCGGTTAGGGGTTCCCCTTGTGTGGCTTGGAGGGATATAAACAAAAAAACTTTAACAAGCTGCATTCTCATTACTGGTTTATCTTCCTGTCTTCCCAATTACAGAGGACGCTACTTGGAAACTGGATTATTCACTCATTCATGCATTCAATAAATGTTTCCTAGCTTCTGCGGCGTGATAAAGGCCTGGCTAATGCTACAGAGATGGGGGGGGAAAAAAGATTCAGCTCTACTCTCAAGAAGCTAACTCCTTGCTGCTGAAGTAAACACTCCTACTCCCCCATCCCCAGCAGACTACAATCAACATCGTGTTTGGCTGACAGGGGGGTATGACCAACTTTGTCTGGGGTTGTTGGGCTGAAAGTTCATGAGTGGTGTCCCAAAGAAAGTGATGCTTGGCTTAGGTCTTAAAGATTAAGCACAAGTCCATTAGGCAGACAGGAATGAGGAAAAGTAATTCCAAGAAGAGGGAATAGTGTGTGCAAAGGTAGGGGGGTGTGAAATAGCACTGGGTGCTTAAGAGACTTTCAAGATCTCCAGTGTATCTGAGGCACATCCTTCATGTCAAGGTCAGAAGGGACCAGGCTGATAAGATCTTCAGGGGCCAGACGTCATGACAGAGGGCTTGTACTTTACTCAGCATCTTATTCGCCTTGATTTCAAGCCTCTTGCAGTGCTCAGGACGTATCTGCTGCTGATTGCCATGTTAATGACTCAGGGCCTACAACCCCAGTGTGTTCTAAGCACCTGAAGTTTTAAGAACCTACTCTGGGTCATGGATCCTTCTGAAATTCTAATGACAACTATGGTCCTTCTATATAGAAGAATGCATACCCACTCCCAAAACTGCACACTCTTTCAAGATAGCCTTGAAACCCAACTGGCCTAGATTAAGAATCCCACTCTAATCCAACACCCTCCTTTCACAGGTAGAGAAGCAGAGACCCACAGAAGTCAGATGACTTGCCCAAGGTTACAGAACTAAGACCCCAGAACGTAGAACTCCGGTGATGGATTTCCCCGGCCTGATCTGCTGAGCTGCCTTTGTCCAGGGTGCTCGTCCTGCCCACCACCACAGCCCTCCCTGACCAGGCCCTGAACCCCTTCTGACCTTGGTCTGCTTCTTCTCCGTAGCATAGACAATGGAGGTGCAGCACACCTCGGCGATTTTGCGGCCCTGCCCGTAGAAAGACCAGCAGCAGATCTCATCCCCCAGAACATCCTTGAGGAAAAGCAGCCGCCCATGGAAGCGCAGGGCCAGTTTGTCAAACAGCTCGATGTTCTTAAGTAGGTTGTCATCTGAAGTGCTGAGGACCAGGGGGCCAAGAGGCTCAGCACAAATGGCTTCCTCCCTCTGTTCCCCCAAGCTTAGGGGCCCAGATATCTAGCACTCTAGTCCTACCTAGGAGTTTGGTGCCCAGAATGGAGCTTCCTCCACCCCTGGGGCCAGGCTAAGGAGGCCTCAGAATGGAAGCAGCATTTGCTCAGCAAATCCCAGCACAGCAGAGTGGCTACCCCATGCATGTTCTGGAGCCAAGCTACCTCACCTGGCATCCTAGCTCTACCACTTTTTAACTGAGTGACACTAAGCAAGTTACTTCACCTCTCGGTGCCTCAGTTGCCTCATCTGTAAAATGGAGATCACAACAATACCTACTTCAAACAATTGTGAGGATTATGTGAGTAAATATATGTAAAGCACTTAGAGCCATGCCTCTTATAAGAAATGCTAGTAATTATCATCTGATCCTCACCTGGACCCCAGTTTACTGATGATAAAACTGAAGCTCAGAAGTGAAAATGACCTGTCCAAAGTACCCAGTGGGTAAGTGGCAGAGCTAGAATTTGCATCCAGGCAGGATTCTTTTCGCCCCCCACCCCCCCGCCCCCATGCGGCCATAATCCCCCCCTTGGGCCAGGAGCAGAGCTGTGCTTGAGCCCAGGATTCCACCCAGTGCACCTCCCCGCCCCTGAGGGGGTCACCTGGTGTAGGAGTACTTGTTGTTACTGCGGTTGTGCAGGAGCTTCACCACGGGCTGTTGCGGGAGAAAGGATGGAGAAGGGTGGGGGTCAGGCTGCCGGGATAGGCCCCCAGCCTCCACCCTACAGGGCTCAGGGGCCTCACCTTGGAGGTGCTGGCCAGGAGCTGCTGCTCCTCCCGGGGAGATGTCACCGTGGGGATGAGGCACAGCGGGGACAGGTTCTCCCTTTTTTGCTGGAGAAGAAGTGGAAGGTGATTAACAGCACAACCAGAGGTCACTCACTCCCCAACCTAAAAGCCTTCAAAAACTGCTTGTTGCCTTTGGGAAAAAAAATCCAGACTCCTTAGTAGCCCACACAAGACTCTGCAGGATACGAACTCTGATCTCGTCTCTACCACTCTCCCCTGCCTGCTGGACTTCAGCCCCACCTGTTCCTTCACGCATCCAGCTTGTGCCCACCAGGCCCTTTGCAGCTGCCACTGCCGGCAACAGCCTGCACTCGGTTGCATGGCTGGCCCCTTCATGCCATTCAGATCTCAACTCAAACAGTGCCCCTAGGAGGGTGCTGGTCCTCCACCCTAAGCTCCCTGGCTAAGCAGCCTCCTCTACTTCTTCTTTTTCACACTATCAGTTCACCTTCTTCGTGGCACTCAGTTCCTCATATTTTCTCATTTTTTGGTATATTTGCTCATGGTCTCTTCCTAGACAATAAGTATCAATTTACAGTAGATGCTCAATAAATATCTGGTGAACGAATGAACTGGGCTAGGTGGAAGGCTGGAGGGAGAATCAGAACCAGACACATAGGTTTCTTTCCTCTTCTCTGCTTTCTAGAATCTTCATGCCAAAACCCCCTCACCTCTCCCAACCTAAAAACTAGATGTGCAATTCTAATACAAATTCCAGAAGATTTTTTTTTTTTTGAGAAACTCCTAAGACTTTTTCTAAAATTAATTTGGAAGAATAAGTCTACCGTTACTTAGGTCAATTTTTAAAAAGAGTTAAGCAAGAGAAGAGATTGACCCGCCCAGATATTAAAATATCTTACAAAGCCATAATAATGAAAACAATGTAGTTCTGGTGCACAAACAAACAAAAACAATGAAACACAATACAGAACTTGGAAACAGACTGGTGTATATAGGAGAACTGATATTTATAGAGAGAACATCACAAATCAGTGGGGCAGGTGTGTATTAGTTACCGCTGTATAACAAACTGTCCCCAAACTGAACGGCTTAAACCAACAGCAAATAACTTATTACCCATTTCTGTGGGTCAGAACAGATATTCAGGAATTCAGGAGTGGCTTAGCTGAATGTTTTTGGCATGGGGTCTCTCACAAGGTTACAGTCAAGTCAGGTGGGGCTGCCGTAATCTGAAGGCATGCCTGGGTTTGGAAGATTTGTTTCTGAGAAAGCTTATTCAAATGGCTGGCAAGTTCAGGCTGGCTATTGGCAGGAAATATCTGATCCCTGTCATTTAGACCTCTCCGTTGGGTTGCTTGAGTGTCCTCACAATATGGCAGCTGGCTTCTCCAGAGCAAATAATCCAAGAGAGAGCAAGGTGGAGGCCTCACTGTCTTTTATGACCTAGTTTTGTTAGCCCTATTCAGTGTGGGAGGGAACAACACAAGGCAATGAGTACTAGGGAACAAGAATCATTGGGGACTGCCTTGGAGGCTGGCTCCACAGTCCACTTTCTGGCTCCCATTGATTCAAATCCCTCCCATACCCAAAACACACTCACCCCCTCCCAAGATCCCCCAAAGTCCCATCCTATTACAGCACTGAAGTACAGAATCTGGTCATCTAAATCAGGTCCAGGTGGGGACAATGCTCCTTGGGAGGTGTTCCTTAACTATAGCTCCGTAGGTACGTTTTCTCTGGATCTGATGACCTGTGAACTAAAGAGACTAGTTATCTCTTCCACACACTCCACATGCAACATGTGCAACAGGCATTAGGATAAACACTCTTGTTCAAAAGGTGAGGAGGGGGTGCAGGGGGCACAGAGAAGTCGCTGCTTCACAGAAATTCTGTAATCCAGTTGGACAAATATTGGGAGCTCTCTGATGTCTACTCCTGTCCAGGAATGATTCTCTATGGCTCTTGGCTCTGACCTGAGTCATCCTTCCATTTCCATGAAAGACAGTCCGTGTTTGCAGCTCCATAGTTTCCTTAGCCTGCTTTCTGCCTGTAGAACTTTGAGGGTCCAAAGGCTTCTTCTCCTCTTGTCCCTTCCAGTCTAAGCTGGCAGTGTTTCTGCCAATATAGTTCTCTTAAAAACTTAATGGGTGTCTTGTGAGTCCTGGGGTTCAGTTCATTAGACAAAAGCCTCACCCACACATCTTTGTGAGATAAGCTCTTCTCTACTTTGGGCTTATGCTGAGACTGCTGCCTGACAATAGCCTTAAGCTTCTTAGAAGTGCTATTATTTGATTGAATGGTTCTCTGAGGCATCTTCTTGGATATTTCTGAGGTCTTAAGGGATTTTACAATCACATCCTCAGCTTCATCTTTAGACCATGTTTTACTGAGAATGCCCTGTGTTTGATCTTTGCCTGGAAGCTATTTGCTAATTTTAACATCAGTTGTTATCTGCAAGACTGGGAATTTTCAAGCCCCCAAAATTCCTGGCTCCTTTTTGTTCAATTCTTTTTCCTTTAGCTTACCCTCTCCTCTTCTGTTTCACTATAAGCAACAAGAAACCTGTGGCACTTCAACATTCTATCTGGAAATTTCTTTAGCTAGATCACCCAGATCATTAGTATGTTTTCTACTTTCTACATTACTGTAGGAGACAGTGTTGCTACTTCTGCCACTATATAACAAGGATCCCCTTTCTACCACTTTCCAGTAAACATGTTCCACACTGCAGCCTCCTCAAAGGTCATCAGACTTCTATGAATACTCTTTAAAGCTCTTTAGGCTTTTATTAACACTGTTCTCAAGTCCTTCCAGCTTCTGCCCTCTTCCCAGTTCTAAAGCCGCTCCCACATTTTAGGTTTTTGTTACGGCAGAACCCCACTCCAGATACCAAAATCTGTTATCCGTTACCGGGTAACAAATTAGTACAAACTTAGCAGCTTAAAACAACAATAAACATTTATTATCTCACACAGTTTCTGTGGGTTGGGAGCTTGAGACTGGCTTAATTAGGTGGTCCTGGCCGAGGGTGTCTCATGAAGTTGGAGTCCAAATGTTGACCAGGCTGTAGTTATCTGAAGACTCGATTGGGCCTAAAGGATCCAATTCTGGGATAGTTCACCAATTTGGCTGGAAGTCTGTGCTGGCTGTTGGCAGGAGGCTTCAGTTCCTTACCAAGTGGACCTTTCCCTTAGGGCTGCATGAATATGCTCACATGGCAGCTGGCTTCCCCAGAGTGAGTGATCCAAGAGAGGCAGAAACTGCTATGGGTCTTTTATGACCTAGCTTTAGAAGTCACACACTATCATCTCTGCAATCTGGTTACATAGGTCAGCCCTATTCAGTGTGGGAGGGGACTAAGCAAGAGCCTGAATAAGCAAGAGGCAAGAATTGCTGGTGGCCATCTTGGATGCTGGCTACCACAGATTGTGTAGTAGATGGCATTGAGAAAACTAGCTCAGTCCACAGCGGACAAAAAACAGTTGAATCCCTTCATAATTCGCATTTACAACAGTGAATTCCATATACAAAAGGTAAAACTATAAAGCTAATAAAAAATGTAGAATGAACTTCTTAAACAAGATCCTAAGAGGATACACCATTAGAAAAATAAAAAGAGGAATGTGACTATATTAAAATCAAGAATCTCTGAAGTTGACAATGAAAAACATGACTTTATAAGTAATTTCACGTAATAATGTTGAAGGAATTATAATTATTCTACAACCCTAATGAAATTATTGATTCAGGTGAGAATTATAAATGGATGTGTGGTTGACAGGTAACTGCCATTCATAAAATGCCTAAATTACTTTATAGTTAGCAACAAGGAAATGTAACTACGACGGAGGGATCAAACCATCATCATCTGAATCTAGGGGCCAATACTGAGCATCACTAATGATGGGTCATATTAACAATATTGTAGGTCTCGATATAACACAGTATGATATATGTAACATTACTTAACATGCTTTCCAACCAAAATGTTTAATATCCAGCTTTTAAATCTACCATCTAATTTAAAGAAAACTCAGGATAGGGTAGGGTAACAAACCACATCAGGCGAATTTGGAGAGTAGGTCACTGTGAAGGACAACTGATGGTCAGTATTATGAGAAAGTCAGTATTTTGAGAAAAAAGGGACTGCTTGGGTTGGAAAAAGAACATAATAACCAGATGTAATGCAAGGATCTAGATCGGGTCCTGGTTTAGATGAACCATCTATAAAAGACATTTCTGGAACAAATGGAGAAATGTGTATATGCCCCTCATGTTACATAAAATTTCACTGACATGGAAAGATGGCAATTATTAACAAACAAAAAAAAAGCGTACTACAAAACAGCACATACAGCATAATCATATTTTGGCAAAAACACACACACAGGAAAAGACCTGGAAGGATATGTGGTGCTTTTATTATTTTGATGATCTGTGTTTTCTAAATTTCTACAATACTTATAGACTGCTTTAAAAATAATAAACATTTATTTATAATTAAAAAGAATAATTTCTATTCAACAACAGATGCCACAGACAGGTGACATTCTAAGAGAAATTATTGGTAACATCTAAAACTGACTAGAAATTATTATCTAAAACAGACTTTCTCAACTGGGCTTCCTCACTGAATATCAAAACCCAGCAAATAATTTGAGTAACTATTTTCTCAACTCTTCTGAGAATGTCAGGTAAATAGTACCATTCTAGATGCACAGGAGAAGTTAATTTATTATGTAAAATACATGCCTTAGAGTAATAGGGCTTAATTCTCCCTAGGAACTAAGCTAAAATATGTAAGAATCTCCTGCAAAACAACAAGAAAAAGATAGGAAACTCAGTAGAAAATTTGGTAAAGAATATGAATTGGCAATTCACTGAAGGGGAAACCAAAAAAGCTAGTATGTGAAAAGATGCTCAATCTAATTAGTAATCAGAAGCATGCAAATTAAAATGAAATCACTCTATACCAATCAGATTGGCAAAATTAGAATGCTGGGTGATGCCGTGAGTTGCTGAGGATACGCAGAAACAGGATTCCTTATGCACTGCTCATCAAGAGTACAAGGTGCTACAGCCATTTGGGAGAGTAATCTGATGATACTTGCTGAAATTCGTTTGCATGTGTCCTGCAGTCCAGCAATTCCATTCCCAGCTACAATCATGAGAAACACTGACCCAGGACCCACAAGGGCACACGTACAAAGCTGCTCATGGTGGCATCGTTTGTGGGGGCAGGAAGCGGGAGGCAATCTAGGTTTCCAACCTCAGGGGAATGTATAAATAAAATATGGTTGAATGCACACCATAGATTCCTGTGCAGCCGTCAGAAGCAAAGAACTAAATGTACATACAGCAGCATGAATAGAACTTGGAAAAAGTGTTGAATTAAGAAACAGAACACACAATCCATAGCTCAATGACATTTATGGAAATTTAAAATACATATGTATACAAAACAATGTTTTAGTTTTTTAATGGTACAAACATAATCCAAGGAAATGTATTAAAACATTAGAACTGGAGGGGTACCTATGGGGAAAAGGGAAGTGGGCAGGGGACTGGGAATGAAGGAAAAAATAAAAAGAGAAAAGATCTGCATAGACTAATGATGTCTAAGTGTCACACACTGAGAATATGCTGAACTCAATTCTCTGTACCAGAATCTTAAAAACAACGGGATTTCCCTGGTGGTCGACTGGTTAAGACTCCCAGCTTCCACTGCAGGGGGCACGGGTTCGATCCCTGGTCGGGGAACTAAGATCCCGCATGGTACGCGGGGCGACCAAAAAGGAAGAAAGAAACAACCAAACAAAAAACTCCAAACCCCAAACCTCCAAACAAGCATATTCTAGCTGAGTGGAGTGGGGAATGAGAATGGTCTCGGGGAAGCTTGCAAAGGAGGCAGCTGAGCACAGAAGAAAAAGCACTGCACTTGGGAGTCAGGCACCTGGGGTTGACTCTGAGCTTTGCTGCTTACCGGCTCTTTCACCTTGAATATATCCCCAGCTTCCCTCATATTTCTTTTTATGTCAAACAGGGGTACAAGAAGGTAACAGAACCAATCCTAACACACAGTGGATGTGAGATAACATTAGATAAATGTAAAGTTACAGAACAGGAATGCACTTCTAGTTTGATGTTTTTTAAACTGCAAGTGGTAACCCACTAATGGGTCATGAAATAAATTTAATGGGTTCCAAACGGCATCAGAGAGAAAGAAAACAGAGTATGTCAGAGTGTATTTCACTAAAAGTATCATTTTATAAAACTTATTTCAGTCATATATATGCAAGTATAAAATGCATTTTATGCATCTCTATGAGATGCAGTCAAAAAGCTTGAAAAACATAGATATTGCCCAAAGGAATTCTATACTTCTGGATTTCAAGGTCCAATAAATATTCCCCAAGATAACAGAAAGTTGTTCATAGTTGCCACTTTTTAATATATTGAATATAAAGGGCATCAAAAAAGAATTCTTACAATCTCCTATTAATATTGTATCATAAAAGGACACTTTTCACATTGTAAAAATAGAACAGAATAAAAGGCTTTATGTGAAACTCACTACACTGCACATATTTTTCTCATTTCCCTATCTTTTGGAACATGAGAAAAGAATGCCAGAGGTAGGAATTGACTCACTCAAGGTCACTCAGTCAGCTGTGGTGGAGTGACACTTAACCCAATCTCCTGGCTGTGCTTTCCAAACTCTTCTTAGAATCCTAAGAGATCCCCAGAAAAGAAGCCCAGCAGGTGGGGCCCTGGAACCCCCAACCCTGTTTTATTGGGTGTGACTGCTTCTATAGTATTTCACTGCTAGAAAAAAAAGTATTATTTAAAGCCCTGGGAGGGATGGAATGCTGCCTCCCAGGATAGGACCAGATCATGGAGGTCATTATATTCCAATTTAAATTCAGATTTTTTTTTTCCCCTTAGTGGGACAAGGGCATTATTTGGGATTTCTGAGCAAGGGAGAGAATAAATTGGGATTGTGTTTAAGGATCATTATTCAGGTGCTAGTGTAACAGCTGGATTGGCTGGATAGAAACAGCAAGAAACAGAGACAGTAGTCATTTAACCACTGCAGTAGTCTTGGCATGAGGTGGTGAGGGGGGCCCTGCCTGAGACAGCAGAAATGCAGAGGACAATACCCCCAAATTCTCTGGTGTCATGGCCAGTCAGAGCCAGGCCAGAGGCAACTCCTCCAGGCAGTGCCCCATACTTCCCTTTGTTTTTCTTTAATATCTTAATAGCTAACTGCTTGGGCAGCTCTCCCAGGGACATGAGCATAGGGGTGGGACTCAGGAGGTGGGGAAGGGACCCTCACCTGCAGTGCCAGCTGGCAGTCCTCAATCAGTCCCTGTACCAGGTAGTAGCGTGCTTCGCCCAGAAGCTCCCCCAGTTCTCTGGTACTCTCAGGCAGTGGCACGGACCCGTCCCGCAGGTAGTTGAGGATTGTACCAAAGTGGCGGCCGCTCCGGTCAATCAGCACCCAACCTGGTGTGGTGGGGAGAGGCAGGAGGAAGGATGGCTTTGCTAAAGGCTGTGGAGCTACTAAATTTTTATGAAAGAAGGATTCGAAAGCCACAAGTCTTAATACTGATCTGTCTCAAGCCTGTGCCATAGCTAAGAAAATCCCTTTAAAACATCTCCAGTGAGTTCTCCCATAAGCCCCTTTTTAACACAGCCAGCCACAGAGAATTAATTCCCTCCCAAGTCTGTGCTACACTGAGAAGGTTCTCACCATCAGAGAGTTCGTACAGATTACCTTATCAATAAACCTCTAACCTCTTGTGCTAATTCTGACCATCCTATTTAATTAGAATGTCCACCCCACCGTCCAGTTTACTACCATTTTAACCTTTATATTCTTCATAGAATATAAAGATACATATTCTTCATTCTGTTCTTCATAATATACTTATTGCTATCTGAAATTACATATTTTGCTTTTGTTTTAGTATGTTTACTTGCTTATTCTCCCCCTGCCCCCACAAAAAAAGAAAACTCCATAAGGCTTAGCTTATCAGATTTGTGTACCAAACTATCTCCCGCACTGGCATTTTACAAATACTTATTGAATAAATAAATTCTTCACCTTCAGGTATTTGCAGGCTGAGCTCTACCTCCCCAAATTTTACTTTCCTGCTCTCACAACCCTCGTTAACCCCTCCTGAATCCACTCCACCTCCACCACCCTCAACCCTGCCACCAAACTTTAAGGTTCCACTTGGGCATATGGGGCCCAGACCTGAATGCAACACTTCGGGAAGGTAAGGGGCTCGCCTGCCAAAGAGAACTGTCCACTCTCCGCTCTGGCGTCCCTGGCAAACCCAAAGCTGCCCTCTCCTTCTACAGTCTGTATTTACAGATGGAGTCCTAGAGTGTAGAGGAACCTCCGTTAGGGGAACGGAGACCGACAAGATCCTCCAACTCTCGGGGATGGCTGTTGGCAGCGCTGAGGTAGAGAGGGGAACAAAAGGCTGGGCAGGTGGAAGAAACTGATGAAGGGTGCCTGGAAGGATGTTGCTGGCAGCTGGGCTGGTTCCCAAGTCTTTTGAGCTGAGGCGTGAAGGGTGGGAGAGTCAGTGGGAAGCAGTCATGAAAATTGGGAGCTGACACGTTGAATCACTTACCACAGCGCCCGGCAGAGTAGTTGGAGGGGCGGGGTGGATGGTGCGGCGGGGCGGGGGATGTCCATGAATGTTGGTTACTACTGCTGGGGGTAAAGACCGGGGGAGGGAGGGCGCTCATGACCGAGCCAGGCGAGATGAGACGGGATGTGGGGGCTGGAGGGGGTGAGAATGAACTGACTGGACGGTGGCAGAGAACGGGCATGAGGAGACTGGGCGAGGAAAGACCACGGGAAAGGGAGACGTGGATCTGGAGGACGCAGGACAGTAAGCAAGGGCAGCTCGCGTACCTCCGGCGTCAGTGAGCACCTCCGCGCGGCCGCTGAACATGGCCTTGAGCATGGTGTCCTGTCCCGTGAGGGTGCGCAGCGTCGTGTAGTGCAACGAGCCGCCCACGTTCAGCTTCACGTACTTGCTGTTCGTGGTCAATGGCTTGAGACCGTAGGCAGCGGAGCCAGGTTCGAGACCTGAGGGCTTAGGGACTTCCAGGGACGGGGCCTCGGCCGCCTCCGCGCCCGAGGCCTCGGCCGACATGCCTGGTGGTGGCGGCGGGCAGCGATCCTAGGTTCTCTCTGCGCCCCCCGGCCGCTCCCAAAGACCCCGGTCCTGAGCCCTCGGGCCGGACCTCTGGGCCCGCACGCCTCTACACCGCCGCTACTCAAAGACACTGGCCCTCAGACCCATAGCGCCTGCACCGCCCGGAAGCCGGGCGAGCAGCTGCGCAGGCGCGTCAAGCTCCCGCCCCCGACCTCGCGGGGCCGGAAGTGCGGAGCATGCGTAGTGGTCTTGGGTCGGTGGAGGGGTTGAGCGCCGGCTGCCGCGGGGCAGGGCGACGCGGGAAGTGCGGTCCAATCGCGAGTACTGGCGACCCGGTGTAGGAGGCGCTTGGCCACCAGCCTGTTGTGGAAACCGGTGTCCCCGCCGCGTGTCTCTGCTCTCAGAGCGCTTACGTGGGCGTAAAGGGAAAAGTGGCCCAGAGAAGCAGGGGATTGGGCACAGTTTCCCGCCTCCCATCCCCGCGCATTTGACAGACTGAGGGGAGCTGCGAACGAAGCACCAAGGGACGCTCTTCAAGGAGGCTAGAGGGATGTGGCCTCGCAGAGGAGATGGCGGTAGTGCTAGGGCATGCAGGGTGTGAGCAGGTAAGGTCGTCATGGAAGGCTTCCCTGAGGAGGTGATACTGAGCTGAAGCTCAGAAGAAGCGGCCCCGTGGAGGTGTGAGGGCGGAGAGTTACTGGCAGAGCTAAGGGCAAATACAAAGACCCTCAGGCCGGAACACACTTGGCATATTTGAGAAGCAGAAAGAAGGTCAGGAGTGGCTGGAGCAGCTGAGCAAAGGCCTTAGAATCCCAGCCGATGTCGTGAGACACCCAACCCCTAAAGAAAGGAGAAGTAAGCTGGGAACACGTTGTTGATAAGGTGTGGTGAGAAGTGTTTTTATCCAATCCCATCCACATTCAGTTGAGAGGCTGATACCTCAGAGATTTAACAATCGACCTGAATGTCTAGCAGACGGATCCTCTGGAGGGAAAACTAAACACAAAGTTGTAGTTTCCGCCTTGCCATCAGTTCACTGTGTGATCAGGCAAGTCACTTCTCTCTGGGCTTGCTTGGTTCCTTTTCTGCTAGTGAGGGGTGCAAATTTAAATGCCAGGAGACAAGGTAGGAGTGTAAATGAGTGGGGCAGACCAGTTACAAGGTACTGGGGAGTCATGAGTCCTGTGGTGATCTGAAGAGCCCATGTTTTACCAAAAGGATTGCCAATTCTGATTTTTCAAATGTAGCTGGTGAAAAAGAGAAAAGCAGCTCATGACAACTGGGAGCTAGTTTGCACTCTTCCTTCAGAAGCCTCAGTGTTGCTAGTAGGGGGCCTGGCACTATTAGCTAGGCTGTGGTGTTGCCTTGTTGAGCATAAACAATTTTACAGAACACCAACATCAGACAAAAACTAGTCGCTGATGGATGGAGAGAAAGACCATTCCATAATCATGCCTGAACACGAAAACGAGAACATTGTCCAGACCACAAAAATGACCAAACACAACCCTCTCCACAGTTTGAGTGACTGCTGCTTCTTTACCAACTACAGCTTTAGCACTGATCCATTCCTCCTAACTTCTAGATAAGAATTATTAAGAAAACCAGAAAGGGGTTTCCCTGGTGGCGTCCCACGTGCCGTGGAGCGGCTGGGCCCCTGAGCCATGGCGGCTGAGCCTGCGCGTCCGGAGCCTGTGCTCCGCAACGGGAGAGGCCACAGCAGTGAGAGGCCCGCGTACCGCAAAAAAAAAAGGAAGAAAGAAAGAAAGAAAGAAAGAAAGAAAACCAGAAAGAATTATCCCCACTTCCTGACAGCATCCAACCTAGAGCAAATCTCCCCTTGCTCAAACCCTCCCAGAAAATCATCTGACACAAGCCCCAATCCTGTAATAAGTCCTTTTTAATATGCACTTGCTGAGATGCCCAGAATGGGTTCTCCATGGTGTGCAGTCTCCCTCATTCTACTACAGGTGTGTTCCTAGTAGTCTTTGGCTGGAGGGCATTATCAGAAATGGAGGATCCACAGAGATTCAGCTGAAGTCCTCACTACCTTGGACTGGAACCCTTGACTCTAGTAATAATGTGCACATCTGAGACCCCTCGTGTCTCTAACTATTTGAGGTGCCATCCTGCCCATGGCTGAGAGGTAAGTTCTTGCTGAATTGAGCTCTGATGTTCCGTTGAGACCCTTGAGTGTTGGGATTATTTTGTTTATTTTCCTTGGAGTAAGGTCCTCTTCCATTTTTTTGGTTATCCAATTAGATTTTTATTTTTCCTTGGGGAATTTGTTTTCTGGCTTTCTACATCTATCTGCTCCCATGATTCCCCCCGTCTAGTGTTTTGAATGTTGTTTGTCTGTAAGAGGAAAAGTCTATAGGGAAAGGATAGGTATGTAGCCCTGGATGTCTGAGGGCAACATGAACCTGTTATTTATTGCTCAGTCTCTGGAGGCTGAACACCACTTATCCCTCTAAGAAGTTGGGGATGCCAGCCACTCAGGGGTCATGTAACTAGTTAGCATGCTGCAGTGCCATTTGTTATCAGAATTAACCAGACAAATAACTCCATCAACCAAGGCCCAATAAGTCTGTCCTACAGCCAGCCCTGGAGACTATGGAATTCAGAAGGTATCCTCAAACCAGTGTCCTTTGAATAAACTTTGCCTCAGGTTGCCATTCCAAACCTTTATAAGGACTTCTTCCTCAGTTTTGTCTGTGTCCCTGAGAACTCCTTTTTTTCATTTCTTCTGCCCAGAATCAGGTCATTTTCTCTGGCTTCTGATCAGTGATGACTGGTCTTTGGCCAAGTTCTAGAGATACAAGGTTGCACAGCACTGGCCTTATGAACTCTTGTCTCAACTAAAACTGGGCCAAATACCTGATTCCTTCATGTTTTCTCACAATTACACTAACTCGTACCCTTATCTTTCTAACTGACCCAATTTCACTAGGGACAATTTAGAATTGCAGTGGCCATTTTGAGGAACTTGGGACAAGAACAAGATTCTTTATTTGATAGTTACCTTAGAACAAAAAGATAAGAAACCCTCATGAGGAGATTGTCTTGGTTGTCAAAAAGAGAGATTATTTTGTTTAACATAGGTGATATTTCATTTCCGTACTTTGGAGGTTAATAAATACTGATTTTTAAATTATATAGCTCTTTGAAATTGTCAAGTGCCTAAGATATTTTTAAAATTAGGTGGAATGTCACTCTTTGTGTGTGTGTATGTATATGTCAAAATCTGGAGGGGTTTTGCATTTGAACTGTTTTATCTTTACTTGCAGAGGGAACATGGATTAGCTTTTTAGAGTGATAGTTTCATATTTTTCTGAAGTAGCTCCCTCTCACTTTTTTTGCTGTCCATTTTCCTCTCTTGGAAAAGTTTAAAGATTAACTTATCAAAAAAATATTTCATTGAATGTGCACAATCCAGTTAAATACAGTTGGCCCTCGAACAATATGGGTTTGAACTCCACAGGTCCACTTATACGTGAATTTTTTTCAGTAAATATATTGGAAAAAATTGTGGGGGGGATTTGTAACAATTTGAGAAAACGTGTAGCCTAAAAATATCAAAAAAATTAAGAGAAAGGTATATCATGAATGCGTAAATAATAAACAGATACTGGTGTATTTTATCATTTACTATCATAAAATATACCAAGTCTATTATAAAAAGGGAATTTTTGGGACTTCCCTGGTGGCGCAGTGGTTAAGAATCCGCCTGCCAATGCAGGGGACACGGGTTCGATCCTTGGTCTGGGAAGATCCCACATGCCGCAGAGCAACTAAGCACCTGTGCCACAACTACTGAGCCTGCGCTCTAGAGCCCGCGAGCCATGACAACTGAGCTCTTGAGCCACAACTACTGAATTCCACGTGCCCTAGAACCTGCACGCTGCAACTACTGAAGCCCGCATGCCGCAACTACTGAGACTGCGTGCTGCAACTACTGAAGCCCGCACACAACAAGAGAAGCGCCTGTGCTCCGCAATAAGAGAAGCCACTGCAATGAGAAGCCCGCACACCACAACAAAGAGTAGCTCCCGCTCGCCACAACTAGAGAAAGCCTGTGCGCAGCAACGAAGACCCAACGTAGCCAAAAATATACATATATAAAGAAAAAGTAAAAATTTATCGAAATTCCCACACACAAACATTTACAGACTATACATGGCACTATCGATTACACTAGGTTACCAGAAGGCAGTCATATTGCTGCTTCATTATCAATGCATGAATCGTTTTATCTGTAAATAAATATAAATTTCTTTTTCACACTATCTTTTGTTTTGTTTTTTTTTTTGGCTGCGTCGTGCGGCATGCAGGATCTTAGTTTCCTGACCAGGGATCGAACCCATGCCCCTGGCGGTGGAAGCATGGAGCCCTAACCACTGGACCACCAGGGAATTCCCTGTCTTTTCATTTTTGATGTCTAGTGTTACTAATACATTTACTATCTACAATGTTTTGTGTAACATAAGACAGTATTGACGTAGGTACTGACAGATGATTCATCTTGTAAACAGACCATGTAAACATATGGTATCAGTATCGATAAATACAATCAGTACTTTAAGTTTATTTTCTCTTCCTTATGACTTTCTTAATAACATTTTCTCTAGCTTACTTTATTGTAAGAATACATTATATAATACATATAAAAATGTGTTAAATGTTTATATTATCAGTAAGGCTATTAGTAGCTAAGTTTGAGGAGGGGTTCAATTGTGCCTTGGGGGGTGGGGGACTGGGGGGTGTTGTTTCTTAAGTTCCTTAACCCCCACGTTGTTGAAGGGTCAACTGTAATCAAAAATGTCTGAAAGAATTGCTAAACTATATATGTTTCCTTTGTGGGCTCTGAAAAGTATATTTATGTAATAGACTTTGTAATTATAGATAAGATAAGGCCTTAGTTCCAAGATAAAAGAAGAGTTTTTGGCATGATCCAGTGTATTTGCATTTTAATTTGCCATGTAAAAATAATGCCAGCACAATATTTTGGTTTGTACAAGATCAGGGTTAGTTTTCTTATGATTTAAACCTTTTTACTTTTTATATTGATTTTATAAGTTAAGTAAATTATCTTAGTTTTCATATATGATTTACCTTTTGAAATTTTTAAAAATACTCACCATGCTGTACATTACATCCCCAGAACTTATTTATCTTTTTTTTAAATTTTATTTATTTTTTACTTTTTTATTTTTGGCTGCGTTGGGTCTTCGTTGTGGTGCGCGGGCTTCTCATTGTAGTGGCTTCTCTTGTTGCAGAGCATGGGCTCTAGGCGTGTGGGCTTCAGTAGTTGTGGCACGCAGGCTCAGTAGTTGTGGCACGTGAGCTCTAGAGCACAGGCTCAGTAGTTGTGGTGCACGGGCTTAGTTGCTCTGCGGCATGTGGAATCTTCCCGGACCAGGACTTGAACCCATGTCCCGTGCATTGGCAGGCAGATTCTTAAGCACTGCGCCACCAGCGAAGTCCCTAATTATGTTTTAAGGCTTTCAATTTATTACCTATTTGTGTATTTACGTATCTGTGAATGCCTAAATACACATATATGTAAAGGTATATTAATAAATCATTTACTGAAAATTGTTACATGAATAATATATAAAAGGAGGAAAATGAGAATTGGGACTTTTTTTTTTTTTAATATCCAGACTAGTAGAAGTTCCTTCCTTCCTTCCTTCCTTCCTTCCTTCCTTCCTTCCTTCTTTCCTTCCTTCCTTTCTTTCTTTCTTCTTTGGGTCTTCGTTGCTGTGCACAGGCTTTCTCTAGTTGTGGCGAGCAGGGAAAGTCTACTCTTTCCTTTTTGTCACTAAAAATATCCTATTAACTCTTGGTGCTTTTTGATATACTCTTAAATCATTTTTTAAAAATTAATTTTGGCTGTGTTGGGTCTTCGTTGCTGTGCGCGGGCTTTCTCTAGTTGTGGCGAGTGGGGGCTACTCTTCATAGTGGAGTGCGGGCTTCTCATTGTGGTGGCTTCTCTTGTTGCGGAGCACAGGCTCTAGGCACATGGGCTTCAGTAGTTGTGGCACGTGGGCTCAGTAGTTGTGGCTCACGGGCTCTAGAGCGCAGGCTCAGTAGTTGTGGCGCATGGGCTTAGTTGCTCCGCAGCACGTGGGATCTTCCAGGACCAGGGCTTGAACCTGTATCCCCTGCATTAGCAGGCGGATTCTTAACCACTGCGCCACCAGGGAAGGCCTTAAATCATTTTTGAAAAGAGTTTTTTTTTTTTTAAAGTTAAGTTCCTAATAACCATTGTTGTTCATTGCTGTGTGTTTTTACAATATTGCCTATAAATATATCTTTTCTTTAGATATTTATTTATTACTTATATGTTGTTTCCTCTACAACTATTCTTGATTTTACCTTTCCTAAATTCAGGCCCCAAATTTAGGCTAATAAAACTATTAGGATATTTTTTTTTGTGCCTAAACTATGTTTGGGTTTCCTAAAATAGCCATCAAATAGCACAAAGATCTGCTCCCTTTTTCTATAAAAAGAACAATAGGAATCATTAGGTTTATCTGGAATTTACCAAATTTAATTAATTCAAAACTATTTTGAGAGCTGTTTTGTCTACTAAACTCACAATTTAAAAAAATAATAATAAATTGAAAAGAGAGGTTATCTTTCTAAGTTACTTACACATAAGTAAAGCATGTTAATATGAATATATGTCAAGAATTGTATACTTTTCAAGTTAAAAAATAAAGCCTACCTATTTAAGCACAAAGACTGGTATGATAACTGTCTACAAAAAGATCTGTTTCCAGAATTTTAGATTCACAAGCCCCTTCCCTTTTTGTTCATGAAAAGTGTGAACAAGCATTTGGGGTACTGGTCAATTACATGGGGATCATCAGAGGCCTACTGCTTATTTCAGTTTTTTATTAGACCCAGTAGCCAAGACATAGATGCCTCATCTAAGAACTACAGCAACAATAGCAGAGTATGGGAAATTTTCCCTTGATTTAGTTCTACGGTCTCTACTAACTAAAATGGTTACCCATTCTAAAGACTCTTCTGTTGACAGATAATGTTCAGTACTTCTCAGCTGGTGACCTATCTGCCTGTGAAATATTATTGTTTCCTTTTACATATCACTGTCCATCGCTGCAACTCTGTAAACCCAGCCACCCTCCTAACGTGAAGAAGGAGAAGCCCATGGCTGTTTCTCTTTGTTAGGGAACTGTCAAAACCTGATGTGCTCAGTTTTGTGGCAAGGTGACCGCTGCAGGCTACCTATCTCAGGCAGCCATGTCAGCTGGCTTCCAGTTGGTTCAGCAAATGCAAGTCCGTGGAAGGAGAATGAAAAGCAGGGGGAAGGGAGAAGCCAGGGCATTTCTCTACCAGCACCCTCCTCCACCCCAACTCCCATATCCACATTAAGTATCATCCCCCATGATGGCAATAGCTCTCACGTGGGTCCAGCTCCCACAAGAAAGGTTGGCCACAATTCTGGCTTCTACAGGTGACCCTGGCTCTGGGATCTGGTAACACTGCCCTTTGTTCCTCTAGTTCCAGGAGTGGTAACAGCTTTCTTCTGTTGTTAATTTTGGGGTTGCCTCACAGTCTCCTGTTAGGCTTCTCAGCTTTTGGTTACTATACTACTCAGCAATAAAAAGGAGCAAACTATGGGGCTTCCCTGGTGGCGCAGTGGTTGAGAGTCTGCCTGCCGATGCAGGGAACGCGGGTTCGTGCCCCGGTCCGGGAGGATCCCACATGCCGCGGAGTGGCTGGGCCCGTGAGCCATGGCCGCTGAGCCTGCGCGTCCAGAGCCTGTGCTCCGCAACGGGAGAGGCCAGAACAGTGAGAGGCCCACATACCGCAAAAAAAAAAAAAAAAAAAGGAGCAAACTATCGATACATGCAACAAATTAGCTGGACCTCAAGGGAGCTATACTGAGTGAAAAAAAAGGCAATCTCAAAATGTTCCATACTGTGTGACTCTGTTTATACAACATTCTAGAAATTACACAGTTATTGACATGGAGAATGGATCGGTGGTTGCCAAAGGTTAAGACAAGGCTGGGGCGAGGTGGGGTGGGGAGAGGGGATGTGTGACTATAAGGGGATAACACAAGGTATCTCTGTGGTGATGGAACAGTTCTGTATCTTGATTGTGGTAGTGGTTACACAAATCTACATGTGATAAAATTCCATGTGTGCATATAACTGTATATGTACACACAAATGCAATGAATGTATATGAAACTGATGAAATCTGAATAAGGTCTGTGGATTGTACCAATGTCGATTTCCTGGTTTTGATACTGTACTACAGTTATGTAAGGTGTTACCACTGGGAGAAACTGGGTACATGGTACCCTTTTCATACTATTTTTGCAACTTCTTGTGAATCTAATATTATTTCAAAAATATTTTTTTTAATCCAAAAAGAAAGAAAGAGAGATTCCCTGACATCTATAGTAGTCCGTAGAAAATGGACAGCAAATTAAAAACTTGTAGATGTTTTTCCGTTATCTAAGGAAGTAGCCATAGTAAAAATGGAGTTTAGCAAGAATGCTTCTTGATATTGCCTGAATAGTAGAGATAAATTGACAGCATTGAACCAACATTGGTGGGGGGTAACTTTAAGGGTATTGCTGAGGATTTTCCAATGCACATCTTACCAGCCAGTGACATATTCCTGGTAAGACTGCAAAGGTAGGACATGGACAAGAACCAAAGCCTTGAGGCTCTGTGAACACCTCCAAATAAACTATAAGTATGTTCTAGTTATTGTTTATTCTCAGGGTGGATTGAGACTTTTTCTTGCTGGAGAGCTATGGACACATTAGCAGAGAAAAAATTGCTTGATTTTAAAATTCCCACCGTTGGGGAAAGGGGTCTCAATTTACCTCTCTAGTAACAAAGAGACATATTTCACTGGTACCATTATTTTTTAAAAATTCTTTATACCTTTTACTTGGAAAATACACTGTCCATATCATCCGCTATCTTCAGCAAAAAGAAAGAGAGCTAAAGGAATCAAAAAACTCATAATTATCAAAACTCTCAGAAACCCAAAGTTTTGCCATTGCCTTTGGTAAAATAAGATCAATTGTGGGTCCCTCCAGGACCCACAGGTTATCTCCTTCTGAGTTAACTGCTCCGTGCATTTGGGAATCACTTCCAATCCTAGACTGACCCCATTATACTTACATGACTAACTTCTTCAGGGATTCATATAATACCTCCAGATTTAGCACCAACAGATATAAGCTTCATTTCCAAAACACCCACCTAAGCAGCTCTGCATGATCTGAAACCTGGAGATTTGGTCTTCTGGAAAAGAATCAGAAAAAAACTGCCCTTGAGCCTCTACAAAAAGAACCTTTAACAGATAACTGACATACAATAAAACTCCAAGCTGTTGATCTTTCGGTTCATATTTCCGAAGTGAAAAGATGTACATCACTTACTCCAGAGTACTGGGCATCCAGTCCATTGGGGGACCTCAAACTGAGGATTGTTAGACATTTTCTGTAAGCTGCTGACTGTGGGCAGCTTCTGTCCAAGATGAAGGAAAAAGGTGCTAACCGCACATGTGAATAGCTTCTGCAGAACAAGATTTTTTGCTTCTTCAGTGCCCTCTTCCATACCCTTTGTTCTCCTAGTAATATTGCCTATTATTGTCTTTAACATCCTCTTTAACTGATTAAAAGTTATCTTAATATGGTCTTCCCTATCTTCATCCTGTTACTTTTGACCCCCTGTGGTCTCCTTTCGCTGCTTAAGGAAAAAAAATATGCCGGTGTGTATTTCTCAGACCTTAGGTATTGCTCTGAATTTAACTCATTCCTGGAACCGTTGCCTCCCCATCTAATCCTGCTGACAAAAAAATGTAATAACTTCAAACACTTCAGAAGGTAGATGTCCTTCTACAAGTCCTTTCTTGTCTTAAGTTTTTCTCACATAATTAATTCCAAAGTTCAGTCTTACAAACTTGTTCTTGAATGAAATGCTTCTGCTGAGGTCATTATAACCCTACCCATAAAACCTAGGTCATTCAAGAATGGGATATAAGGTTGGGGCTATCTTTGCTCTAATAGTCTGTTCTCTTCTGAGACACTCCAGCCTGTTTGCAAGCACTATGTAACTCCACTCAAGGAATCTGTCCACCTCAAGAGTCCAAAAATTGGGTACTCCCAGTACAACCTATGCCTCAGTAGGGTCCGACTTCCTATGCAGACATCAGGCTTTTACCTGTCGGCTGCACTCTAACTTATCCTGTGTATTCAGAGTAATTGTTAAGAGCCTTTCAGATATTTTAAATTACCACTTCTCCAGAAATCTCCAAAATGAGGCAGGCTGTTCAAGAACAGGCTATTCAGGAAAACTCCCAGGAGGGATAACCTACTTCATTATCATGTATGCTGTATGAGCTATACTTCCCAGAGAGGGGTAATAGTACTGGAAAAGGTGATCCAAATCTTGCCTCTAACCTCAGCAGACATCATAAATGCCAACTTCTACTCAGAAGCCCAACAACTAGTTTAAACTTAAATTCACTAACCAAGGGGAAATGTATGCTTTGGCAAACACTGCTTGCTGCACCTATGTAAATACAGGTCAAGTTGAGCAGCCTGTGACTATGCTCAAAAAAAAAAAAAGTCACTTGAATCGCTAAAAAAGGCAAGCTGGACTTTGGGACATGTTTTCATTGCCTGAATTTGATACTCTAGGCCCCTGTCTTCAGGATCTGTTACAAGGATTAATAACTATTTAGTTTCTGGTAATTTCCTGTGGTGCAGTTGGCTGATGTATTCTGGTCAGAGCTTTAAATGCTACTGTGCAACCATCATCATGTCAGAGGATTTGAGAACTCATTCTGCAACAAAAGGAGAAGGAAAGACTAACCATAGGCTCACTATAGATGTTCTCTTGACAGTCTCCTGATGAACAAAATCTTGGCAATGGTGAAGAGCTGGCTAGTAGGCTAAAGTTCTGAGGCTTGACTCCATCTGCCTTTGGCTAAGAGGGAGACAGAGAAAGAGAAAGCATCCTCTGACAGCCTGGAGCTGGCCTGGCACTATCATCTAGGCCTTGGTGTTGATAGGAGCTAATATGACACTCACAGCTAGACTGTTGTTTTCTCTTGATAAACATAAACAGTTTTACAGAACACCAACATCACAAAGACAAGGCCACTCTGTCACTGTGATGGATCAAGATAAAAACAAGACCACCCTGTCGTTATGTCTGAACACAGTCAAAAACAAGAACATTATCCAAACAACAGAAATGCCAAGTATCCCTATCCTGCCTAATATAAATTACTTCACTTTCTTTATCAGTGATAGCTTTAATCTTGCTCCTTTCTTCCCACCATGTAGATAAAAAGTTTTACGATACCAATCATAGAACTATTCCCCACTTCCTCACAGCATCCAAATCAGAACAAAGCCCCTTTCCTTGAATCCTTCCCAGAAACCTAACACAAGCTCAAATCCTGTAATAAGTCATTTACAACATCTCTTACTGAGATGCCTCCCAGTTTCTCGTATTGTGTGGTCTCCCTCATTGCAATGAGTCAGTACACCCAACTTTGTTCAATTATAGGTTTGTTCTTGATAGCCTTTGACAGGAGGGCATTGACACTGCAAATTGGACTTCTTTTTCACTGAAAAGATCCTGATTTTTAAAAAATTTATTTATTTTTTTAATTTTTTTTATTTTTTTTGAATGCCTCCGGTCTTAGTTGTGGCACGCGGATCTTCGTTGAGGCATGTGGGATCTTTCTTTGTGGCACATGGGTTTCTCTCTAGTTGTAGCGCTGGGGCTTCTCTCTAGTTGTGGCATGTGGGTTTTCTCTCTCTAGTTGTGGCACGTGGGCTCCAGAGTGTATGGGTTCTGTAGTTTGCGGCACACGGGCTCTCTCATTGAGGCGCACGAGCTCAGCAGTCGTGGCCCGCGGGCTTAGCTGCCCCGCGGCATGTGGGATCTTAGTTCCCTGACCAGGGGTCGAACCCCCATTCCCTGCATTGGAAGGAGGATTCTTTACCACTGGACCACCAGGGAAGTCCTGAAAAGATACTGAGTTTTTAAAAGTTGACTCAAGACAAGTTTTTTTCTTCTTTGAATTTTTGAATTTTAATTTTTTTATACAGCAGGTTCTTATTAGTTATTTTATACATATTAGTGTATATATATCAATCCCAATCTCCCAAAACAAGTTTTAAGCACTATGAAATCATACAAACTAGGTTTATGGGTTTTATTTGGCCTGAGGGCTGCCAGTTTGTAACCTTTCAGTTGGATGATCTCTCCTCTGGATATGAAGGTTGATACTGCTGTGAATGGTTAACAGCTTCAGGATGTAAGCTGAACCAGGGATAGAACACATACTTTCACATGTACTATTTCATTTAATGTTCTTTTCTACTTAAATCATTCAGAACTCTCTTGACTCTATTCATGCTGTGCCAGTTGCAAGGTTGACTGCTGCCTGTTTGCCTATAAATGAGGTCAGATCCCTATTTTACAGGAAGATGCTGATGTATACCTGTTCCCTTCTCACTGTCAGCTGGTAGCCATAGGAACTGTGATCAAGCAAACAATAACACCTCCATGATCGAATCCTCAGGGAACAAAGTTCATTTTAATGAAGTTGGCCTGATCACAGAGGAATCTGGGGGACTTTCTGGGCTTCTCAGCGTTGTGCCGTCTCCTGACTTTAAGCTGGCTCTGGAGGAGAAGAAAGTGGAGCTGTCTCAGGTATGGGCTTCTTACTGGGAGCTGGGGCTTGAGCCTGGCAGAGAAAGGCTGTGGGGAAAATCCTTCCAGGCCTGCTTCTCCTGAGAAGAAAGCAGAAGAGCCTTGTATACCAGGTCCTGTGGTCTCTGAGGGCATTGCTAGTTCTGTGAGTGTATGAATTGAGCCTAGAAGGATTCTAGCATAACTCAGGGTGTTGGCTAAAATATCTTTAAGGACTCTGCCAGCCCTGGAATCATAGGAGCAAGGGACCCAATTCTATGATATCTGCTTGGGCCTGTGAAGATGGGAAGGAACAGAAAAGGCTTTAGGCTAAGTGATGGTTTATACCCCACTAACTCACTTCCCTTTCTGTATCCCTGCCATTCCACACACCATACATCCTCCATTCATTCTGTTCTCCAAAAAGCCCAGGGACTTTAGCCTTCCTCTGACTGCCTGAGGTGAGCCCTGGGAACCCTTAAGCCCACCAAACCCCTGCCTTTCCCTTTTCCTCTGCTTCATGGGCCAAGGTTTCTGCCTCAGTTTCCCTGCATGACAAAACAGTTTCCCTAGGACTGGAGCTAGCCCCAGCCCCCTTTGCAGCCCAGAGCCCCCTGGCCAGTGCTGGCTCTTGGGCTCATTACAGCCTTCCTGTGCTCATAATGTCAGTCTGGGCCTTACTGTAGAAGAGACTGATTACTCAGAATATAGCCACTACAGGGAACCCCTGACTGCCTCTCACATAATATATGGATCTTAACACCTGAATCAAGATACTTTGGATACTGTCCAGTGAGCCGTGGCCACCATCTTTCAAGGAGTGGCTCAGTGGCAAGATCAAGTTCCCAGTCCAAGTCTCCAGTCCCATTCTTATCTCCTTTCTCACTGAGAGAGAGACAGAGAGACTGAAGACAGAAAGTTCTAAAAACGATGTGACATTTTTCTATCAATCAATCACCTAAGGCAATGGAGGGTTGAATCCTTATCCATCCTTGCCCAATATGCACCTTTGAGGCTTCTTTTATCATTAAAAAAATTTAAATTATTATTGGAAGGGTAATATACATGATAAAGAGTTCAAACAGTAACAGAGTATACAGTGTAAAATAAGGTTTTCCCCCACCTTGACCTCTAATACTCTAGTCCTCCTCTCTAGAGGCAGCCACTGTTCAGAGTTTCTTGTTTATCTTTCCAAGATATTCTATGTACATACAAGCACGTGTGTACCTAATGTCCTCCCTTTTGTGAAACACACATATTGGCATACTATACGTTTTCCTGCATTATACTCTTTCCACTTGATATATCTTGGAGCTTATTCCATGTTTGTACAAATAGATATGTCTCATCCCATATAGCAGCTTCAGAGTAGTATTCTATTACGGATATACTGTAATTTGTATAAGGCCCTACTGGTGGGACAATTAAGTTTTTTTTTAATATTATAAACCATACCTCAGTGAATATCTTTGTAATATTTCTTGGAATACTTGAATGAGTAAATGTGATAAGTTCCTAAAAGTAGAATTTCTGGGTCAAAATTTATGTTCAGCTTGATAGATATTTTCACTTTGTCCTGCAGAGAGCGTAAGTCAGTCAGTTTACACTCCCATCAACATTATGGGCGGGCCTATTTTCCCACAACCTCACCAACAGAGTATTTCCAGACTTTTGATCTTGGTGTGGCTTTATTAGTTTATTCATCAAAATAATACACATATATTATTGCCAGGCCCTGAGATGGCAATAATAATAATTCTAGGGGCTTCCCTGGTGGCGCAGTGGTTGAGAGTCTGCCTGCCAATGCAGGGGACACGGGTTCGAGCCCTGATCTGGGAGGATCCCACATGCCGCGGAGCAACTAGGCCCGTGAGCCACGACTACTGAGCCTGCGCATCTGGAGCCTGTGCTCTACAACAAGAGAGGCCGCGACAGTGAGAGGCCCGCCCACCGCGATGAAGAGTGGCCCCCGCTTGCCGCAACTAGAGAAAGCCCTCGCACAGAAACGAAGACCCAACACAGTCAAAAATAAATAAATAAATTAATTAATTAAAAAAAAAAAAAAGAAGCAGGGCTGTCAGGTTAGCTGTCATCTCAGCTGCTTCTCCTAACCTTTAAAAAATAAAAAAAAATAATAATAATTCTACAAGAATGTAGAAATAAATTAGATGGGTCCCAAACCTTGCCTTGATATAGACATACAAACTATAATTTTTTTTTTCAGACTATAATATTATCTGGAAAATGCAACAGTGGTACAGGTACAAAGGTAGCCCAAAGAAGGGAGGGATTAATTTCATGTTTGGGGAAAAGTGGGGACTGTTCACAGCCGGGGAAAACTTTGTGAAGAACCTGATATCTGAAATAAGCTTTGAAGAATTCATTTATTTAACAGATTTGTGTGTAGCGCCTTCTATGTGCCAAGCACTGTCTGAGTCCTTAGGATACATTAGTGGCCATAGATTCCTGCCCTCATGAAGTTAATGTTCTAGTGAGGGGGCAGCCAGTAAACAGTAGACTTAATGAATAAATAAATTATGTAGTATGTTACAAGGTGATGGGCACTATAGAAAAATAAAAAGCAAACTGGGTAAGGGGATCAGGAGTGTCTGTGGTGGAGGGGGACGTGAATAGCAATTTTAAGTAAAGTAGTCGGGTAGCCCTTGTCGAGAAGGTGACCTTTGAGAAAAGGCTTGAAGAAAGTGAGCAAGTTAGCCAAGCAGATATCTAAGGAAAACTGCAGGCAGTGAGAAGAGCCAGCAGCACAAAGGCTCTAGGATGAGAGTAGACCTGACATAATTGAAAAGCAGCAAGGAGGCCAGTGGACTGAGAGAGGGAGAGGACAGTAGGAAATGGGGTCAGAGAGATGATAGGGGGCTGGAGCTTGGAGGGCCTTATAGGCCATAGAGACAACCTTGGCTTGTTTTTTCTCTCTGGGTCCTCGCATTGCTGTTCCTTCTACCTGGAATCCTCATCCCCCAGACCTTCACACAGAGAACTCATTCACATCCTTCAGGCATCAGCTCAAATGTCACGTCCACAAAAAAAAAAAAACCTTCTCTGATCTTCTTATTTAAAGTGACCTGTCTCTTATTCCCTGTATCTTCATATTCATTTCCTTTATATCCATTTCAGATTTACTTGTCTATCTTTCTCACTACAGTAGAAGCTTTATGAGGTCTGGAGCATTATCTAACTCATTCGCCATTATAAGCCCAGTACCAGACACAAAGAGTTGCTCTGTAAATATTTGCTGAATGAATATGGGTGGAAAAGGAGAGAAGGATGATTTTTTTAAATAGGAATATAGTTGCTTTTTTTAACATTTAAAAATATTTATTTCTTTTTATTTCTTTAATTTTTTTGGCTGTGTTGGGTCTTCGTTGCGGCGTGCAGGTTTTCTCTAGTTGCGGCAAGCAGGGGCTACTCTTCATTGCAGTGCGCAGGCTTCTCATTGCGGTGGCTTCTCTTGTTGCGGAGCATGGGCTCTTCTCTTGTTGCGCATGGGCTTCAGTAGTTCCAGCATGCAGGCTCAGTAGTTGCGGCATGCGGGCTCTAGAGCGCAGGCTCAGTAGTTGTGGTGCACGAACTTAGTTGCTCCGCGACATGTGGGATCTCCCCGGACCAGGGCCCGAACCTGTGTCCCCTGCATTGGCAGGCAGATTCTTGACCACCGCACCACCAGGAAAGCCCGAGAAGGATGACTGAGGAAGCAGTGAGAGATGAGAGGGGATCTGGAGCACAGTGGAGGGGTTGGCTTTGGGCTGGAGGAGGGACACATCTTCCACTGTGAACAGAGACAAGGAGGAAAGTTTGGACAGGTATGCAGGGTATGTAGGGTAAGGGGCTGTGTGACAAGTGTAGATGATAAAGGATTTCATAAGTGATGGCCTCTTTCTGGTAAGATCATCTGCTGACAGTTCAGATGGACGTTTCAGAGGTTGGAAAAAGGATTTGAGGAGAGTGGGAGAGATTTAGAACAGTTGCTGGGGGGAATGGGAGAGAGAATTCACCAACATTTTTAGAATACCATGTGCCAGGTACCGTATTGAGTGCTGAGGTTATAGAGATGAGGAGGATGTGACACAGTCTTTGCCTTTCAGGAATTCACAACCCAAAGGAGATAGATTTTCTACAAGAAAGTTAAAATGCAAGGTGCCGTGTACTGTAATGAAAGGAGTGTTGTGGAAGCATGATGGGGGCGGAGGCTCAATTCTGAGGGTGGAGGAAAAACATCACAGTGGCTGTGACCTTTGAGGTTGTTTGAAGAAAGAGAAACTGTACAAGGTAGAAGTAAGTGTGTTCCATGAAGAGTACAGTGCTAGCCTAAACTGTGGCGGTGTGGAAGAGCTAGAAGCGCAAGATGTTTATGTGGCTGGAGTGAAAAATGGAAAGATGATGCTGGGTGGTTGAGGCTAGGTTGTGAAGGATGTCCCAGGAGGTGGAACTTTCTCCTGGAGTCAGCAGAGGTCTTTAGGAGGGCAGCGGAATCTTGAGATTGCCCTTTTAGAAAGCTAATTGAGTAGGCAATGTGCGTGAGGTATTGAAGGGGGGAGAAACTGGAGGCAGTGAGAAGGGTTAGGAGATAGCTGCAGTAGTCCTAATGCAGTAGGCATGGAGAGGAGGGGAAGGGTACCAGAGACAATTCTGATGGTGGATGCAATGGGTGGGGTAAAAGGAGAGGGTGGAGTCAAGGCTGACTCATAGGTTTCTTACCTGGGAGACTGGGTCGATGGTTCTCCTGTTACCTGAGATGAAGATGCAGTAAAAGGAGTATATATTAAGGAAAAGTAATAAGCTCAGTTTTTTGAATAGTGGAAAAATACACATAATATACAATTTACCATTTTAAAGAGTACAATTCAGTGGCATTAAGTACATTCACAGTGTTGTGCAATTATCACAGCTATCTAGTTCCAACATATTTTCATCACCCCAAAGGAAACCCTAAACCCATTAAGCAGTTATTTCCTAGTCTCCTTTCTGCCCATCCCCTGGCAACTACCAATCTGCTTTCTGTCTCTATGGATTTGCCATTTCTGGATATTTCATATAAATGAAATAATACAATATGTACACTTTTGTGTCTGGCCTCTTTCACTTAGCATAATGTTTTCCGGGTTCATCCATGTTGTAGCATGTGTCGGTGTTTCATTTTTTTCCTCCAGTTTTTTACTGTGGTAAAATACACAGAATATAAAATTTACCGTTTTAACCATCTTTAAGTATACAGTTCAGTGGCATTACATACATTCACATTGTGCAGCTATCACCACAATCCATCTCTAGAACTTAATCAAGGACTTGAACAAGAAACAGACACAGAAGGACTTGGAGTGTACGTTGCTGCTATGGCGGGAGCTCCAGGCCATACAGCTGCCCTCATGTATTTTGTTTTGTTTTTTTTTTTTGGCTGTGCTCTATGGGATCTTAGTTCCCCGACCAGAGATCAAACCCGTGCCCCCTGCATTGGAAGCGTGAAGTCTTACCAGTGGACTGCCAGGGAAGTCCCATGCCCTCATATACTTTGGGGTTCTGTTGATAGGTGTGTATAAAGTTTATAATTGTTATATCTTCTTGATTAATTGACACTTTCATCAATATATAATGTTCTTCTTTGTGTCTTGAAACAATTTTTGACTTAAAGTTTATTTTGTCTGATGTTAGCATAGCCATCCCTGGCTCTCTTTTGGTTACTATTTGTATGGAATATCTTTTTCTATCCTTTTACTTTCAACTTGTTTGTGTCTTTGACTCTAAAATGAGGCTCCTGTAAATAGCATACAAATTTTTTCTTTTTTTAAATCCATTCTGCCAATCTCTGCCTTTTGACTGGAGAGTTTAATCCTTTTACATTTAAAGTAATTACTGATAAGGAAGAACTTACTTCTGCCATTTTGTCATTTGTTTTCTGTATATCTTTTTTGTTCTTCAGTTCCTCCATTACTTTTATGTTTATTTGATTTTTATTTTTAGTAATGTACCATTTTCATTCCCTTTTCATTTCCTTTTCTGTATATTTTATAATCATTTTCTTAGTGGTTACCCTCAGAATTACAATGAGCATCTTAAACTTATAACAACCTAGTTTGAATGAACACAGCTTAGCTTCATACCATACAAAAATTCTGCTCCTATACAGCTCTGTCCCTCTCCCTTTATATTGTTATTATCACAGATTATATCTTTATACATTGTGTGTCAGTTAACAGATCTATAATTATCATTTTATGCATTTGTCTTATAAGTCATATAGGAAAAAATGAGGAGTTACAAAGCCAATTATACTGACTTTTATATTTACCTGTGTAGTTACCTTTACCAGTATTCTTTATTTCTTTGTATAGCTTCAAGTAACTGTTTAGTGTCCTTTCATTTCAGCCTGAAGGACTCCCTTTAGCATTTCTAGGGCAAGTCTGTTAGTAGTGAACTTTTGGTTATGTGGGACTCTTAATTTCTCCTTTATTCTTTTTTTTTTTTTAGGCTACGCTGGGTCTTAGTTGTGGCATGCGGACTCGTAGTTGCAGCATGCATGTGGGATCTAGTTCCCCTACCAGGGATCAGACCCGGGCCCCCTGCATTGGGAGTGTGGATTCTTACCCACTGGACCACCAGGGAAGTCCCTCCTTTATTCTTGAAGGACAGTTTTGCAAGATATAGAATTCTTAGTTGACAGTTTTTTTCTTTCTGCATTTTAAGTATGTCATCCCACTGATTTCTGACTACCATGTTTTCTGATGAGAAATTGGCTATTAATCTATTGAAGATCCCTTGTACATTACAAGTTGCTTCTCTTTTGTTGCTTTCCGTATTTTCTCTTTAGCTTTGGCCTTGGACAGCTTGATTATCACGTGTCTGTGCGGATCTATGAGTTTATCCTACTTGGAGTTCATGAAGCTTCTTGGGTGCCTATATATAAAAATAAAATTTGGGAAATTTTCAACTACTCTTTCTTCAGATATTCTTTCTGCCCTTTTTTCTCTCTCGTCTCCATGTAGGGTTCCCATTACTTTCATATTAGTATTATTGATGGTGTCCCACAAGTTTCTCAGGCTTCCTTTATTTTCATTCATTCTTTTTTCTTTATGCTCCTCAGATTGAATAATTTCACTTGACCTATCTTCAAGTTCACTGATTCTTTCTTCTGTCTGCTCACATCTTCTGTTGAACTGCTCTAACGAATTTTTCATTTTAGTATTTCCTGACGCTTTGACATTTGGGGTCTTGCTGACCTGGAAGATACTGCACCTCTGAGGGCTAGCCAGTTCCTAGAGAGAGGAAAGGACTCATCTGCAAGTGTGTCTTTCATATGCAAGTCAACCAAATCAAAGCCTACACCCCCAACCACCTCCTTTATCAAACCTCTTACACTCTAGGCCACTATCCCTCTGTCCTAATCACCCCAGGGCCAGATACCAGAGAACAGGGACAGCTCCAACACCCAAGAACCCAGTGAAGTTAATCAAACTAACCAATCCAGAGTATGCTTACCCTGCTTCATCCATTCCTTCTCATGTTTCCACAAAATGTGGGGCTCTTGCCCCACATTTTCTTCCCACTCCCACTGCCTCCTGACTGACCCTGGTGCTTCCCCATGTTGCCCTGTGTGGTGTGCTTTGCCTTTTGCTTCTAGGTATCTCTGAGTATAAAAACTTCTCCTTTCATGACATTAATTTCTGTGTCTGTTGTCTTATCATACCCAACTAAAACAAATTCTGTGTACATTTTAAAACATCATTGTACTTTTTAAAAACATTATTGTACTTTTCAGTTCCTAAGTTTCTATTTAGTTCTTTTTTTATAATTTCTACCTCTTTATTGATATTCTCTATTTGTTGAGACATTGTTCTCCTGGTTTCCTTTAGTTCTTTGTCCATGTCTTTAGCTTGTTGAGCACATTATAGACAGTTGATTTAAAGTCTTTGTCTAGTAAGTCCAGAATCTGTGCTTCCCAGGGACAGTTTCTATTACTTTCTTTTTCCTGTGAATGGGCTGTATTTTATTGTTTCTTTGCATGCTAATTTTTTGCTGAAAACTGAACATTTTGAAATGATGTTGTGGAGAAAAGAGAGAGAAAAGGAGAAGAAAAGGGGGTGGGGAAGAGAGGAGAGGAAAAGAAAAAATACTTTCCAGGTCTTTGCAGATTGTCTCTGTGTCGGTGCACTCCTTCAACACTTAGCCAGGCCATTTACAGCTCTGCCTTAGCCTTCACTTCCTGCTGTGCTGAACCTAGAGACCAGCCAGAGGTGAAAGCTATGGTCTTCTCAGGCATTTTCTGAGCATGCATCCTGTCCTGGATGTGGGAGCTTTTCAAAGCCCTATTTACCAAAGATCCTCATTTCCCTTTTTTTTTTTCCTCTCTGGAGTTTTGTATGTCTCTTGTTTGTCTCACCTGTTCTCTTTTGTCTTGGATGGCATTGGCTTGTTCATTTGGCTTTTAATGTTTTCTAGGAATATTCTCCATGAAGGTATGTCTCTGCCCTGAGAGTGTTCTGAGTTAGGCAAAACAGGTGCATCAGTCCTTCAGGGAACCCATGGGTAGGTCAGAACAAACAAACATAATTCCTGGGAACAAGATTCACTCGGTTGTCTCTGGGGCCAGATACCCACACCAGGAGCACAGGCTTCTGTCTTTAAGACTGCCACTGTGCCAGGAGGGAAGTGGAGCAAAGCTAACATTAAAACACCACAAAGCTATCCTACCCTGTTTCTGTGACCTTTCTCTTGATTAAGCATTCACTTATTTTTTTTAAACCTTTTTTTTTTTTTTTTTTTTTTTTTTTGTGGTACATGGGCCTCTCACTGTTGTGGCCTCTCCTGTTGCGGAGCACAGGCTCCGGACGCGCAGGCTCAGTGGCCATGGCTCACGGGCCTAGGCGCTCCACGGCATGTGGGAATCTTCCCGGACCGGGGCACGAACCCATATCCCCTGCATCGGCAGGCGGACTGTCAACCACTGCGCCACCAGGGAAGCCCTGTTATAAACCTTTGACTATCTCCCAGAGTTCTGATATGTTCATTCTGACAGTTTTTCCCAGGGTTTTTCGGTAATTCTGGGGAGGTATAGGCTACTAGAGGTACCTACTCTGTCCTTTTCACTGATGTCCCTCCCTGAGTTCAGTTTTGAACATGCTAAGTGAGGTGCCTAGATGACACCAAGTGTAAACAAAGATATAAATTCCTCAGGCTAGAGATGTTTGTTACATTCACTACTGGATCCCCAGCACTTAGAACAGTCCATGGCACACAGTGGGTACCCAACAAACGTATGTTGAGTGAATGCAGCTTTATAGTAAAAATATGAAAATATGGACATTAAACTTCAATGTATGGCTTAGAGATAGGGATTTCTGAATCATTAGTGTATAGCATCATCATACACTAATCATACACTAACTGAAGCCATTGATGAAAAAGAAGTTTTTATTAAGTTCAAATTACATTAGTAACAAATAAATTCCTTTTTAGGACAAAGCAAAATTACTACTGCCACCTACCTCTCTAAAGTTAATGACTGGCCCTGTTTGTCCTTCTAGACAATTTAATATCTTTTTTTTTTTTTTTTTTTTACCAACTAAGATATACAAATGACAAATGAGCACGTGAAAAGTGTTCAATACCGTTAGTCATTAGGGAAATGCAAATAAAAACCACAATGAGATACCACCTCCAAAGCACTAGGGTGGCTATTATCAAAAAGATAATAACATGTTGGTAAGAATGTGGAGAAATTGGAACCCTTGTGTATTGCTGGTGGGAATGTAAAATGGTGCAGCTGCTGTGGGAAACAGTTGGGCAGTTTCTCAAAGAGTTAAACATAGGATTACCATATAACCAAGCAATTCCACTCCCAGTCATATAAAGATTTGAAAACAAGGGCTCAAACAGACGCCTGTACACCAGTGTTCATAACAGAATTATTCACAATAGCCAAAGTGTGGAAAAAATCTAAGTGTCCACCAACACATGAATGAATAAAGAAAATGTAGTGTGTATCTGCAATGAAATATTATTCAGCCTTAAAAAGGAAAGAAATTCTTACACATGCTATAAATGGATGAACCTTGAAGACATGATGCTACGTGAAATAAGCCAGATACAAAAAGACAAATATCATGATTCCACTTATATGAAATATCTTAGAATAGGCAATTCATAAAGATAGAAAGTAAATAAGAGGTTATTAGGGTCTGGGTCAGGGGGGATATTATTGCTTAATGGTTACCTAATTTCTGTTTGGGGTGATAAAAAAGTTTTGGAAATAAATTGTAGTGATGGTTGCACAACATTGTGAATGTAACCGATTCCACTGAATTGTACACTTCAAAATGGTTAAAATGGCCAAGTTTATGTTATATATATTTTAACACACACACACACACAACCTAAAGGAGAAAAAGAAACAGGTCCTCCTTTAAGGAAACTTACAACCTAGTAAGAGAATTTGAACATTTTAAGGAAAAAAATTAAAGATTTGTTGATAGAATCAGAATAGTGATGGCCTTTGGACAGAGAAGGTAAGGAGTGAAGGAGAATGAGGGAAGTTCTGGGAGTGATGCAAGTGTTTTCTATATTGATTGAGGTGTTTTCATGGGCATTACATTTGTTAAAATTTATGAAATTTTACACTTAAGATCTGTGCATTTCACACTATGTAAATTTTACCTCAGGGGGACAACATATCAGTTACTACTAATCTCTTGACTATTAATATATATTGCAGTTATTTTCTCCCACTTCTCAGTTACATGTTGTTTTTTTTTATCATATAGAAGTTTTAAATTTTAAACAGTTAAGTTTATCAATTTTTTCATGTATGGTTTCTGTATATATGTGTCCTGCTTAAGAAAGTATCTCTTATCCCAGGCTTATAGACATGTTTTCCTTTTTTCCCCAATATTTTTATGTGTGTGTGTGTGTGTGTGTGTGTATTACATGTAGCTATTGACTAGCTGGAGACCATTGGCAAGTTTCGTAACATTGCTAAGCCTTGGTTTTTTCATCTGTAAAGTAGGGATAATATTTTGTTATTGGCATGGTTGAAAGAGGTAACATTTAAAGGCCATTAAATGCTTGACCCATTTAGAAGTTATTCAGTAGTGGGTAGCTATTGTTACTATATGTTATGTGATTATATATCTATTACAGTATTAGACATTTTATCATAATTTTTTTGTGTGTCTGCCTCTTTCACTAAGGCATTTCATTGGTAGGAAATATGGCTTCCCTTAGTACCTAACCAAGTGCCTGGCAGTTAGCAAGTGTTCAGATATTTATTGAATGAATGAATTGGTTGATTGAATGGATGAAACCAAGTCATAAAGGGAGAAAGCAGTAATGTTATCAAGCAGTTCTGATATGAAACTAAACACAAAACTGAGGTTTAACTAGGGTAGAAGGAACGTTATTAAGTATCTAGGGGCTCTTGTCCAAGGATGAGCTCCAAGAGGACTGAGGTTCCACTGATTTAAACTGCATGCAAATGTTTAGATGAAAGTGCATTTTTCCAGGGAGAGGGTCCAGAAGCAGATTATAGTTCCAGGAGGCCAGGGATCCTGAATACTTTGTTCACCATTGTATTCCTAGCTCACAGAATAGAGCCTGGCAGCTCACAGATGTTTATTGAATGAATATCTGGCTGACTAAATGAAAAGCTTTCATTGGAGTCTCAAAAGGGTCTTTAGTCCCCCCAGATTTTAAGACAATAATTTGGAAGGAAAAAAATCAAACAGATCCCTTAGAGAAGCTTTATCTGGGCCAGAGCTCTGAGAGGAATTTATCACTGTGGAGTGACTGAGGAATCCCTCCTGTGATTCCTTTCAAGGAACTGGTTGATTCCCTTATCCATCAGCTTTCTGATTCTCACATGATAGGCTGTAGTCAAGCTTGAATCATAAGCCAACTTCTGCCACCTACTATCTGTGTGACCTTGGTTATATTAAACATGTCTAGGACCAGGTTTCCACAATAACATCCTTTGAGGGCCTGCTGAGTGGATTAACTCAGAATGTTGGTGTAATGCTTGAGCATTATAGTGCACAACCAATTTTTGTGTCTTCACCTGCTCTCCTCCAACTTTTTTTTTTTTTTAAATACATAAGACATTTGTTCACATCCATTTACCCTGATTCTCAGACCTCGAGGCAGTTTCTTGCTCTAACCAGTCTGCCTCTACCAGTCCATAGGATTTGTTTGGTTTGGCAAGTAAATATCAATTACTGTCATTTATGGAAACTGCTGTCCAAATACGCCTAATTACTCTGTAGCACAAGAATAATGGGGGGAAATCATTTCTTGACTTCCTATTGTATACTAGCACTACTGGGCACTTTCATGTCTTATCTTACCCTACAAATTAGACTTGTCATTAAGTAGAAGCATTAACAACATATTTGCTATTTGGATAGCAATTTTGTACCTGGACCATAGAAGGCACTAAAAAAATAACTGTTGACCAAATAAACTTTCTTTTACATTTTAACCTAAACTTCACAAACATTTAAGCATGGGCAGACATGCTCCCAACCATAAAATGAGACTGCAAATGGGTGAGTTCTCAGGGAAACTGGCTTGTATGAAGCTGTTTTTAGTAGATTAATCAACAAATATTTACTGAGTGAATACTCTGTGCTCAAACTATGAAAAAACCTGGGGCTTGTGAGAACATAGTACTCCAGGAGCTGAGTTGCAGGTGGGGAGACTAGATCAAGACTGGGGAAAGTTTACCTAGTTGGCCCAGACTGGGATGGACATGACTGAGAGTGAATGGGCAGAGACTTTTGTAGGTTTTCAGGAGAGATCTCTTGGCAGGGCTGACAAAGGAGGATTTAGTGGGAAAGGACTGGATTCAGTGTTGGGACACTTGGGCTCTAGTTCTGGATGACGCTTAACTGGCTGGGAGACTTGGGGCAAGTCCCTTAACTTCTCCAGACATCAGTTTAGCATCTGGAAAATAAAGGAGGGTGGTGGTATTGTTGAACTTGTTCAGTTATTAAGTGCCTTCCAATTCCTAGATTCTAAAATTCTGACAGCCACACTTATTTTTCCTTTGAGAAGAAAATACTTCCTACACTTGGAATTGCAACAATCAATGGCATTTATAAAACACCCACTATATCCTAGGAGACTGTGCCATAAATCCCCCCCAGGTTTTTTTTTTTATTAATTAATTTATTTTTGGCTGTGTTGGGTCTTTGTTGCTGCATACGGGCCCTCTCTGGTTGCAGCGAGCGAGGGCCACTCTTCGTTGCAGTGCGCGAGCTTCTCATTGCAGTGGCTTCTCTCATTGTGGAGCATGGGCTCTAGGCGTGTGGGCTTCAGTAGTTGCAGCACGTGGGCTCAGTAGTTGTGGCTCGCAGGCTTAGTTGCTCCACAGCATGTGGGATCTTCCCAGACCAGGGATCGAACCTGTGTCCCCTGCATTGGCAGGCGGATTCTTAACCAACTGCGCCACCAGGGAAGTCCCCCCCGCCCAAGGTTTTTTAATCATTATTTTTAATTGTGGCAAAATACACATAAAGTTTACAATCTTAATCATTTTTAAGTGTATAGTTCAGTAGTGTTAAGTACATCCACCTTGCTGTGCAGTGGTCCCCACCATCCATCTCCAGAATGCTTTTCATCTTGCCAAACTCAAACTCTGGACCCATCAAACAATAACACCCTATTCCCCTTTCCCCCCACCACTCTACTTTCTGTCTCTATGAATCTGACTACTTTTTGCACCTCATATAAGTGGAATCATGCAATATTTGTCTTTTTGTGAGTGGCTTATTTCACTTAGCATAATGTCCTCAAGATTCATCCATGTTGTACCATGTGTCAGAATGCCCTTCCTTTTTTAAGGCTGAATAATATTCCATTTTATGTATATATCATATATTTTTATCTGTTCATCTGTCGATGGACACGTGGGTTGCTTCCACCTTTTATGTCTCTTGAATAATGCTGCTATGAACATGGTATACAAATATCTCTTGGAGACCTTACTTTCAATTTTGGGGGGTATATGCCCCAAAGTGGAATTGTTTGATAATATGGTAATTCTATTTAAAAATTTTCAAAGATACACTGGTCTGTTTTCCATAGTAGATGTACCATTTTGCATTCCCACCCACAATGCACAAGGGTTCCACTTTATCCACATCCTTGTCAACATTTGTTATTTTCCTTTTCTTTTTTTTTTTTTTTTGATAATAGCCATCCTAATAGCTATGAAGTGGTATCTAATTGTGGTTTTGATTTGCATTTCCCTAATGATTAGTAACGTTGGGAATCTTCTTATGTGTTGTCATTTGTATATCTTCTTTGGAGAGATGTCTGTTCAAGTCCTTTGCCGGTTTTTTTTTTTAATTAATTAATTAATTATATTTATTTTTGGCTGAGTTGAGTCTTTGTTGTTGCGCATGGGCTTTCTCTAGTTGCGGCGAGCGGGGGCTACTCTTTGTTGTGCTGTGCGGGCTTCTCATTGTGGTAGCTTCTCCTGTTGCAGAGCATGGGCTCTAGGCATGCGGGCTTCAGTAGTTGAGGCTCACGGGCTCTAGAGCGCAGACTCAACTATTGTGGTGCACAGGCTTACTTGCTCTGCGGCATGTGGGATCTTCCCCGACCAGGGCTCGAACCTGTGTCCCCTGCATTGGCAGGAGGATTCTTAACAGCTGCACCACCAAGAAGCCCCTGTGCCCGTTTTTTTGTTTGTTTTACTTACTTATTTTTTTTTGGTACACGGGCCTCCCACTGTCATGGCCTCTCCCGTTGTGGAGCACAGGCTCCGGATGCGCAGGCTCAGTGGCCATGGCTCACGGGCCCAGCCGCTCCGCGGCACGTGGGATCCTCCCGGATCGGGGCACGAACCCATGTCCCCTGCATCGGCAGGCGGACTCTCAACCACTGCGCCACCAGGGAAGCCCCTGCCCGTTTTTTAATCAAGTTGGTTTTGCTGTTGTTGTTGAGTTGTAGGAGTTCTTTATATATTCTAGATATTAACTCCTTAGCAGATTCACAGTTTGCAAATATTTCCTCCCATTCCATGGATAGCCTTTTCACTCTGTTGCGTCTTTTCATGCACAGAAGTTTTAAACTTTGATGTAGTCCAGTTTATCTATTTTTTTCTTTTGCTGTCTGTGCTTTTGGTGTCATATTCAAGAAATCATTGCCAAATCCAACATCATGAAGCTTTCCCATGTTTCTTTCTAACAGTTGTATAGTTTCAGCTCTTACATTTAGTTCTTCCATGAATTTGGGGGTTTTTTTTGTTTGGTTGTTTTTTTGGCCATGCGGCATTTAGGATCTTAGTTCCCTGACCAGGGATGGAACTGGTGCCCCCAGCAGTGGAAGCCAGGAATCTTACCCACTGGACCGCCAGGGAAGTCCCCTTCCATGCATTTTGAATTAACTTTTGCATAGGGTGTAAAGTAAGAGTTTAATAACTTCATTCTTTTGCACGTGGATATCCAGTTTTCCTAACACCATGTGTTGCAAAGACAAGCTTTTCTCCACTGAATGGCCTTGGCACCCTTGTTGAATATCATTTGACCATATACGAGAGGATTTTGGGTGGTTGTACAGAAGGATATGGTCTCTGCTTTAAGAAAGCCTCAGTAGAATTGAATACTCAGATTATGTTTCAAACAGCATTTTTCCAGTGCTGGTTGTGTGCTCACTGGGTTCACGTTTTCCCACACCTTACCTCTTAATCTTCCTATCCAACAAGTGAGATAGATAAGATGATCCCCTTTAACAGAGGAGTAAACTCAGTCCCCAGAAGAGCACGGTTATGTCTTATGTAGGGGCAGGGACAGAGTCAGGATTTGAATCCAAAGTTCTTGGCTCCACGTGTCCTGCTATTTCAGGTTAAGATGGACCTCGTGTTCTCATCTATAAAATGCGGGCAGAAGTGAAATGAGAGATCTCTATTGAGCAGCCTTGCAGCTGTAGGATCTATGCAGATCTATGTAGGATCCTGGCAGCTATGCATTAAGGAGTCGCCAAAAGCCAGGGACCAAGCGTGAGGTGTACACGTTCAACACTATTAGACTGCAGAGAAGAACGGAACTCAAACCCGAAGGCCAGCCCGGAAGGCCAGAGTCCTAGGACCGGAGCCCCGCCCCCGGGCGGACCCCAAGTCTTTACCCGGAACCAGGGCGCGGCTGGGCTGTGCTACTGGTGCGGGTGAGAGACGAGCAAAAGAAAATTGTCTGCGACGAGAGTCTCGTTGAAATGCCCCAATGGTCTCTCCGGATGGAGAGTTAACAGTTTCACAACGTCTCTAGGGCTAGTTCCCTTGCCTCTCTCCCTTTTACTCACCTCCCGCGGTGTTATTTTTCCCCTTCGGCCCTGCATTGGATGTCCTCTTGGTACGCCCCCACCCTGACCAGGAGGGGCGAGGCGGCCGCCCGCGTGGGCACTGCGCATGCGAATCCCGCAGACTGAGGGTGGGGTGGGGTGGGAGCACGGACCCCGCCCCTTCGCGACTCCTCGCGTGACGTCGCGGGGGGGCGCCGGCCTCCGCCCGGCTGCGAGTGGTGAGAGCGAGCGGCGGGCTGACTCGACGCTGCTACAGCGGGAAGGGATATGGGTGTTGAGTTTCTGCTGGAGGGGCTTTGCGGGGGAGGGGAGGCCTAGGTGCACCAACAGCCGCCGACCTTCAGGCTCTACCCTCCTCCTTCCTACCTTTTATCCCTTTACAGATGTTCCGGGACGGGAGGCAGGGCCAGGGCTGTGCGTTTGTGACACCTGCATTTCCCTGGAGCCCTCCTTCTCTCCCATCCCATATGTTTATCTTGCCTTCCAGATGTTCCTTTTCATCAGGCTCTTGCTTCTCGCCAGGGAAAGCGCACTCCACTTGGAAGCTGGAGACGGGTTTCAGACCTTGGCCCTACCACTCCTTTGTTAAAAGTGCCCGAGCCTCAGTTTTCCCCACAGTCTTTTTGCCTTGCTTCATCTGGTTTTGAAGATCAATATGACCCAGAGGAATAGAAAGGAAATGGACATTTGTTCAGTTCCTGCAAGGCCAAGTACTATGCAAACTGTTTTATCTGCTCCATTTAGTCCTCACTACTTGATGTTCTTAGAACTCCCATTTCACAGATTCTTAAGCTCGCAGAGGTTCGCTGATTTTTCTCACATAGCCAGTGAGTGGCAGAGGAGGACTCAAATTGAGTTTAGCTCCAAAGTGGAGTTCTTTTTCATCAGACGCTTCCCTTGTCTGGGCTATCAGCTGGAACTGTTCTTCAGCCAAACCCTAGCCCCAGAACAGTTGCTTCCTGAATCTCTCCCGTTGAGAATTCTCCTTTTCGAGTTCCTTTTTCCAGTACAGCGTGCTCTGCTCTGCTTCCACCTTGATTACTTCAGAAATGAAATGCAGCAAACATTTATTGAGTGGTGCCTGGAGATGAACACTTGGAGTCAAGAGCCTTGGGTTCTTGTCCTGGCTCTGCCACTAACTGGCTGTGTGGCCTTGGCCAAGTTCCTTGTCTTCTTGGTGCTTTCACTTCCTTTGAGTAAAATGGGTAAGTGCCTTCTTACTGGCAGGCTCTTGTCCAGGTCTCCCTTCCTGTCCTCCAGCAGGCTCTCCCTGGAGGCCCAGACCCCTCTGCTCCCCATGGGCAGCTGCCAGGCAGGGCACAACCTGCATCTCTGCCTGGCCCACCACCCACCTCTGGTCTGTGCCACTTTGATCTTGCTGCTTCTTGGCCTTTCTGGCCTGGGCCTTGGTGGCTTCCTCCTCACCCACAAGACTGGCCTGCGCAGCCCTGACATCCCTCAGGTGAGTACTCACCCTCCGGCTCATCCTTCCCCTGCAGGCCAGCTTTTGCTGCTGATCTCCTCTCACCTCTCCCCACCTTCCTTTTGCACACAGGACTGGGTCTCCTTCTTGAGATCTTTTGGCCAGCTGACCCTGTGCCCCATGAATGGGACAGTCAAAGGGAAGTGGCGTGGGTCTCACGTCGTGGGCTTACTGACCACCTTGAACTTCGGAGATGATCAAGACAGGAACAAGACCCAGACATTCCAAGCCCAGGTCCAGGGTAGTCGTATGGGATTAAAAGGTGAGACCAAGGAGGACTGTGAGGTTGGATATCAGAACATTCAGAGGTGGGCCCTGCCCCTGACCTCACCATCCTGGTGACCTTCGGCACATCTCTGAGCGTTAGTCACTTCTGCTGTAATAGGACTAGATACTTTCAGTGAACACAGTGCCCACTGTGTAGGGTCTCTATAAATGTTTCCTCTCTCCCCTTCCAACTTTGAGGTTCTTTGATTCTATCCTTGGAGGTGTGATGAGATGGGCAAGATTTGACCTAAAGTTTTTTCTCAACCCTCTTCATCCCTTGGGGCTTCTGTTAGAGGCACCTTCTTTTTCCTCAGGGATATCAGAGAAACATGTTCTGTTTATTTAAACTAGTGTCTTTAGTGCCTGTTATGTGCTTAGCACAGCTCTGTGTGCTATGAAGGGTACAGAAAAATCAGACATCCTCCATTCCCAAACTGCTTAGAGTCTTCTGGGAAGGTGATGAGTGAGAGTGAGTCAGAGGGTGCCGTTAATTCCTGTGTGAGATTTGGCCTCAAGTTCCTTATCTAAAAAATGTGGAGATGAAGAAGGAGGAGAGAAAGGTGGAATTGTTAGACTTCTGAGGTCCTTTCCAACACGATTGTTCTAAGATTCTCCTATGAGTCAATAGGTGTATGTGTGTGTAGGCACACATACGCATATTGCCAGGTGAGAGTAGGTCTCTGTATTGCCAAGTGAACGTGTGTGTGATCAGAGAGCAAGAGAAAAGGAATGTGTCTGATTATATAGACTCAGGACAATTTCTCCTGTTCTTTTTATGTAAAAAACGTAATAGCTGTATTGAGGTAAGACTCACATGCCATGAAGTACACCTGCTTAAAATGTACAAGTGAACGGCTTTTTTATATTCACAAAAGTGTGCAACCGGCACCACTGTCAATTCTAGACCATTTTCATTACCTGACAAAGAAATCCTGTTCCCATTAGCATGCACTTCCCTTTTTCTCCTAACCTTCCAGCCCTAGGCAATGAGTAACTACTTTCTGTCTCTGCAGATTTGCCTATTCCAGACATTTCATATAATATGTGGTCTTTTGTGACCGGCTTCTTTCACTTAGCATAACGTTTTCAAGGCTCATCCATGTTGTATAATATGTTAGTACTTCATTTACTTTTATTGCTGAAGAGCATTCACTATACACGTATTCCACATTTTATTTATCCGTTCATCAGTTGATTGACATTTGGATTGTTTCCACTTCTTGTCCATTATGAATGATGCTGCTCTGAACACTCATGTACAAGTTATTGCATTACCATATGTTTTCATTTCTTTTGGGTATGTACCTAGGAGTGGAATTTCTGAGTCATATGGTAACTCTGTGTTTAATCTTTTTTTAAAAAAAATTTATTTATTTATTTTTGGCTGCATTGGGTCTTCGTTGCTGCACGTGGGCTTTCTCTAGTTGCAGCGAGCAGGGACTACTCTTCATTGTGGTGCGCGGGCTTCTCATTGCGGTGGCTTCTCTTGTTGAGGAGCATGGGCTCTAGGCACGCAGGCTCAGTAGTTGTGGCGCATGGGCTTGGTTACTCTGCGGCATGGGGGATCTTCCCGGACCAGGGATCGAACCTGTGTTGCATTGGCAGGCAGATTCTTAACCACTGTGCCACCAGGGAAGTCCCTATGTTTAATCTTTTGAGGAACTGCCAGACTGTTTTCCAAAGTGGCTGTACCGTTTTATATTCCTACCAGCAGTGTATGAGAGTTCTAATTTCTTCACATCCTCACCAACACTGGTTATTTCCTGTTTTCTTGACTATAGCTGTCCTAGTCAGTGTGAAGTGATACCTAACTAAGGTTCTAATTTGCATTTTCTTTTTTTCTTTAATTTTATTGAAATATAGTTGATTTACAATGTTGCGTTAATTTCTGCTGTACAGCAAGGTGATTCAGTTATACATATATATATTCTTTTTCATGTTCTTTTCCATTATGGTTTATCACAGAATATTGAATATAGTGCCCTGTGCTATACAGTAGGACCTTATTGTTTATCCATCCTATATATAATAGTGTAGTTTGCATCTGCTAATCCCAAACTCCCAATCCTTCCCTCCCCAACCCCCCCTTCCCCTTGGAAACCACAAGTCTCTGCTTTATATCTGTGAGTCTGTTTCTGTTTCGTAGATATGTTCATTTGTGTTGTATTTTAGATTCCACGTATAAGTGATATCACATGGTGTTTGTCTTTCTCTTTCTGACTTACTTCACTTGGTGTGATAATCTCTAGGTCCATCCATGTCGCTGAAAAATGGCATTATTTCATTCTTTTTTATGGCTGAGTAGTATTTAGTTTGTTTCCATGTCTTGGCTATTGTGAATAGTGCTGCTATGAACATAGGGGTGCATGTATCTTTTTGAATTATGGTTTGGCTGGATATATGCTGCCCAGGAGTGGGATTGCTGGGTCATATGGCAACTCTATTTTTAGTTTTTTAAGGACCCTCCATACTGTTTTCCATAGTGGCTGCACCAATTTACATTCCCACCAACAGTGTAGGAGTGTTCCCTTTTCTCCACACCACCTCCAGCATTTGTTATTTGTGGACTTTTTAATCATGGCTACTCTGAATGGTGTGAGGTGGTAACCACCTCATTGTAGTTTCGATTTACATTTCTCTAATAATTAGCAATGATAAGCATCTTTTGATGTGCATATTGGCCATCTTTATGTCTTCTTTGGAGAAATGTCTATTTAGATCTTCTGCCCATTTTTCGATTGCGTTGTTTGTTTTTTGGTTTGAGTTGTGTGAGCTGTTTGTATATTTTGGAAAAAGCCCTTATCGGTTGCATCATTTGATTTGCATTTTCTTGATGACTAATGATATTGAACATTTTTTCATGTGCTTATTGGCCATTTGTGTATCTTCTTCAGAGAAATGTATATTCAGAATCTTTGCCCATTTTAAAAATCGAATAATTTTTCTTTTAATTATTGAGTTTTAGGAGTTCTTTTTATGCTTTCTAGATCCAGGCCTCTTACCTGATGTATGATTTGCAGATTTTCTCTCCCATTCTCTGCGTTGTCTTTTCACTTTGTTGATGGTGTGCTTTGAAGCACAAACATTTTTAATTTAGATGAAGTCCAGTTTATCTATTTTTTTGTTGTCATTGCTTGTGGTTTTAGTACTATATCTATGAAGACTTTGCCTAACCCAAAGTCACTAAATATAGGTTTTCCTGTATTTTCTTCTAAGAATTTTATAGTTTTAGCTCTTCCAGTTAGGTCTGTGATCCATTTTGAGTTAATTTTTTTGTGTATGGTATGAGGATGGAGTCCAGGTTTATTCATTTGCAGGTACTATTCATTTGTCCCAGCACGTTTTGTTGAGAAGACTATTCTTTCCTCATTGAATAGCCTTTGCACTCTTACTGAAAAGCAATCGACCATAGACATATGGGTTTATTTCTGGACTCTCAGTTCTACTCCACTGATCCATGTCTATGCTTATGCTAGTACAACACCGTTTTGATCACTGTAGCTTTGTAGTAAGTTTTGAAATTAGAAAATGTGAATTCTCCAGCTTTGTTCTTTTTTTTTTTTAAGATTGTTTTGGTTATTCCAGATCCCTTGAACTTCTATATTAATTTTAGGATCAGCTTGTCAGTTTCTGCTTCTTCATGGTTAGAAACAAAGTAATAACATCAAAGGTTTTTGGACCAAGTAAAAAGTAATCACATATGATTGCATCATCTAATCAGTAATTGTTGAGCACCTACTATGTACCAAGCATGGGGAATACAGAGGTCTGGTAAGATGTGGATCCTCACCACGAGTCACTCACAATCTAGCAAGGATACAGATGTGAACAGAAGTAAATACCTTTGAGTGTGTGCAGTAGAACACAAGGTACAGTGAGAGTACTCATAAGTCCATCAAGCAGGGTTGGTGAAGACAGGCTTTTCCAAGGATATGGGGCTTGAGCTGAGGCTTGAGGGAGGCTTAGGAATGTGCCCTTCCAGCCAGAGGGAAGAGCATATGCAAAGGCATGCAGATGGGATTATGATGGCACATTTAGGAACTTCCAGGGGTTCAGTTTGACTGGTGCAGGGGAAGGAGTGTAGAATGAGTGGCAGGAGATGGGTCTGAAGAAGCAGGCAGAATCCCATGGAGAGTCCCTTGTGCCAAGCCAAGGTAATTGGGCTTTATCCAGGACATTTGGCTAACTCAAAGAGTTTGATCAGGAAAATAGAATTTTGTTATTATTCTTTTTAAAAGATCATACTCTGTTGGCTGACTGCCGGGAAGGAATGTGTCCAGATGCACAAAGACCAGTTAGGAGGTGGTTGCGATAAAAAGGTGACTTATCTGAGCTAAGACAGTGGTGTGAAAGAAGGGGACTGATTTGAGAGAGTCGATAGAAGTGTGGGATGGACAGGATTTGGTGACAGATTCGATCAGGGGAACATAGAAGAAAGGGGAATTCTCTTACAGAATTTTACATGAATGTTTCTCAGTTGCAATTATAATGTATATACCGGTTTGTATTTCTTTTTTCACTTTATGACATCGTGTTTTTTGTATTACTGAATGGCCAGAACATTATTATTTTAACGGATGTAAATTGATCTGTTAATTGGTTAGGCCATCATTTATTAATGCTTTCTTTATTGATAAACATTTTTATTATTTTCTGGTATTTTTTATGAAAACACAATAAACATTTGCAAGTGTACTTTGCACTTTTCTTTTGAATCTTTTTCTTAGGATTAGTTTCTGCAAGTGGTATTACTGAGTCAGAGAGTATGGACCTTTTTTTTTAATACACAAATTCATTTTATTGTGGATTCAGACTACAGAGAAGTGTACAAGGCAAATGTAAAAGTCCTCCTTACCTTCTCTGCAGAGTCCACAGTTTGGTGGGCATCCTCTTAGTCCTTCTCTGTCTTCATTTAAAATTGCAACAGGGGGCTTCCCTGGTGGCACAGTGGTTGAGAGTCTGCCTGCCGATGCAGGGGACACAGGTTCGTGCCCCGGTCCGGGAGGATCCCACGTGCCGCGGAGCGGCTGGGCCCGTGAGCCGTGGCCGCTGAGCCTGCACGTCCAGAGCCTGTGCTCCGCAACAGGAGAGGCCACGACAGTGAGAGGCCCACATACCGCAAAAAAAAAATAATAATAATAAAATAAATAAATAAATAGTAAAATTGCAACAGAAACAGCCAAATTGTCTTCTAAAAGTGTCACCAGTGGAGAGCGCCCATTTCTCCACATTTCAACAACTCTTGTTATTGTCAGTCTTTTTAATTTTTACCAATTTAATGGTCTAAGGAATTACCTGATTGTTTTAAATTTACTTTCTCCTGATTGCTAGTGAGGTTGAGCATCTTCTTATAGGTTTATTGGCCATTTTCATGTCTTCTCTGAATTTCCTATTCATATCCTTTACTTATTTTTCTTTTAAGTTATTTGTCTTTATCGTCTGAATTTTTTAGAAGATCTTTATACATTCTGGATAGTAAACCCTTTTGCCAATTAAATATGTTATAGGTATTTTCAGCCATTCTGTGACTTTTTTTTAAACTTATCTTTCATTGTATAGTTTAAGATAAGATAGAACTTATCTTTCATTGCTCTTAGTTTTTAATGAAATTTATTGCTCTTGTCCTCTACTCGGTCTTTTAGGTTTTGTGTCTTTTTTTGGAAGGCCTTTCTTTCCCACTTTAAAGTTAGAAAATATTTGTATTTTGTTTTAATACTTGCTTAGGTTTTTGTTTTGTTTTGTTTTAGTTTATTTGCATAGGTCTTTAATACATCTGGACTTTATAGTGTGAGGCAAGAGTCTGACTTTTTTTTCCCAAATGGAAATTGTCCCAAGGCCATTGACTGAGTAGGCCATCCTTTTCCCACTAATTTGAAATGGTATGTGAACCTTTTAATGGATTTGGGTAGTAGTGGAAAACTGCTTTCTTAAAAAGAATGAACTAGTTTATACAAATTGACATCAGCAATGTGTATTTACCCCAGTTTTGCTGCAGCTTTCCAAGTATTGGTATGATTGTTTTATTGATTGTGAGCTAATTTAAATTAATTTTTATTTATATCGGTACACAGCTATTTTCATTTCTCAGTGATGCAAATGATGGTATTAGAGGACTTTACTGAATAGAATCAATGCCAAAATACCTGGTACAGTAGGAAGCCTACATAAGTGACTAGCTGTCTAAAGATTGATGACTCCCATCCCACCCTACATTTTCTTCCATCTCCTCCCCTGTGCCTCTCATAGGATCTTCTGCAGGAGAGCTGGTCCTCATTACAGCCAGGGTGACCACAGAAAGGACCCCAGGAACCTGCCTGTATTTTAGTGCTGCTCCAGGAATCCTGCCCTCCAGCCAGCCACCCATGTCCTGCTCGGAAGAGGGAGCAGGAAATGCCACCCTGAGCCCTAGGATGGCTGAGGAGTGTGTCAGTGTCTGGAGCCACGAAGGTCTTGTGCTCACCAAGTTGCTCACCTCCGTAAGAGCCTCAGATTGTTGGGGTTTCATAAACTGCCATGCTGAATGCTGTGTCTTGATGGCTTCTGGACGCAATTTTACCTAGTAGAAAAGCACAGGCTTTATAATCCTGCCTCAGGTTCTGTGACCTTGAGCAAGCATGTGGGCCTCTCTGAAACTCAGCTTCCTCAGCTGTAAAATAGGAAACATGATGCTGTCTCCTAATACCAACAAATAAGGATAAATGAGAATGAATGTAAAGCGCCTGGTACATAATAGAGATTGGATAAATGACAGCTATTACTATTAACAATTGTCTATAGATACAATAAAACATGATCTTCACCTCAAAGGAATTCAGAAGCTGTAATAAGAGGCAGAATGGGCTAATTGCTATCATTGGGGTGTGAGCAAAGTGTTATTCAAACAGGGTAAGGACCAATTAACTCTGACTTGAACGTTTATGGAGAGTGCTTCACCAAGAAGGTGGCATTTAAGAAAGGGAATTGTTTACAATAGTTTATACCTTACTAAGTGCTTTCAGTTTCATTACCTCATTTGATCTTAAGGCTGTTATGAGGTAGCTGTTATTATCTCATTTTACAGATGAGGAAACAGACTTAGAGGGAGTGAATTGCCCCAGGCCACACAACTGGTTAAGTGGCAGAGCCAGGATTGCAACTTACAGCCTTCTGACTTCCAAGTCCCAGGCTCATTCTGCTCTGTCAGGATGATCCTTGAAGAATGAGGAAGACATGGGCAGGAATGCAGTAGAGGCGGTTCAGGAGAGGGGAGATACATTCCAGGCAAAGGGACCAGCATGAGTACAGGCCTAGGGATTGAAAAGTGTTCAGGCTTCAGGAGCACTCCACGACGAGGGCTTAGGCATGACATAGAGGAAGAGACAAAAGAGATGCAGGGGGCAGGTCATGAGGCACCGTGAGGCCTGGCTAAGATGCTGTGACTTGATACTGCAGGCCATGGGAGTCACTGGTGCTGGGTGGACAAGACTAGCTAAGTGTAGGAGAGAGACCAGTTAGGAGGCTGCTTCATACTGCTCCCTCACATTTGCAAAGACCCTGGTGAGGAGCATGACCTGGGAGCTTGGAATCAGAGACCTTGGTTTCCAGACCTGGCCCTGCTTGCACATTTCAAAATGTAGACAATAGTGAACTTTCCTATCTCCTGGAGTCATTATAGGGGTTCAGTTTAAATGTTTGGGCAAGAAAGCGGTTTGTAGACCATTGAGACAAATGTTAGCTTGCATGAAAATAAGAATAGAATTTTCCCAATTTTAGTTGCTCCCTGGATGTGGAGAGCCCTCTCCCCCATGGAGGCTTCTCTCTATAGCCCTTGGGCTGGGGGTATCTAAGATATCTTCCCAAGGGAAGATTCTCCACAGTCCCTTCTCTCTCCATCATTCCTCCTCCCCTTCCTGTCCCCACCCCTAGGAGGAGCTGGCTCTGTGTGGCTCTAGGCTGCTGATTTTGGGCTCCTTCCTGCTTCTCTTCTGTGGCCTTCTCTGCTGTCTCACTGCTGTGTGCTTCCACCCACGCCGGGAGTCCCACTGGTCTAGAACCCGGTTCTGAGGGCACTGGCCTAGTTCCTGTCTCGTTCTCAGGTAAGGTTCTCTGATTCAGTCCTGTGGGAATAGGGGATGGGGTGTGAGTGGCAGTTGTAACTGAGACAGAGCTTTTCCTAAACAATATGGTTTGGTTTTACTTATTTTTGTACTTTATGTGGAATCATACATATTCTTTTGCGACTGACTTCTTTCAGTTAACATTCTGATTTTAAGATTCATCCATAGCTGTAGTTCACATCCAAGCTTTTTGGCAACAGCAGTGAATTAAGGGGGTTCAAATTTGATGATGTGTCCTGGATATGAAGCATGTTTGTCTTGCTTTTGTCCTGAAATTCTGATACCCAGTTTTATGATGCAAATTTTGTAAAATTCATCTTGAACTGCTCAAAAGGATTGATGATGCCCTTTTACTGGACACGCACTATGTGCCCAAGCACTTCATATGCACCTGATCTTTTACATTAGCCATCATTGCATTAGAAAAAGTTGATTCTGCTAGCAGGATCTTTGCAGGGACACAGCCTCCAAAGTGGGGGTAGGACATATTGGCTAACTGGTTAGTCCATCAGCTCATTAAGATTAAAAAAAAAAAAAAAAAGTTCTTTAAAAAATCTCACCCTTTCAGTTGAGTCTCATATAATTCAAGAGTCATATATGTGCACCCCGCTCTTAAACTGTTCTCAGCTTCAGCTGGCCGCTGTGCCCTAGGAAGCAACTGTGGGAGAAGAGGAAACCGCTCAGACCCAGGCAAGGTGCTGACCAGAGGAGCTGGACCCTCAAGAGCAACTTTGCTTATATTGCTTAGGGCTAGGCCTGACTGCTCCAACCACCTACTTGGGTTGGGAAAAGGTGGAACCCTCTTAGCCTTTCTTAGATCTGAGCAGAGTGGGAAAGGAAGGCTTTCTGGCTCCTGGCAGATCCTGGGATCCTGAGGCCATCTCAGTTGGAATAAGTGCCTGTACCTATCTCTAGTTGTCACTTCCTCTGCTCCTTCCCCAATTTCTGCAGCCATACCAGAGCTTCCTCCAAAGGCCCTCTGACCTGCCCTGTTTTTTTTATTTTGTTTCTCTCCAGGTGTGAATCAACTTCTTGGGCCTTGATTCTGAGTTGGAAGAGATATTACAAAAGTGGAGAGCTGGAATGTGGGGGAAATAAAAGGTTTTTTTGCCCAGTGTTTCCCAGGGTGTTTATTGGGGACTGGATTGAGGTGGGAATTTTAAGGTAGAGAGTCTCGGGAGGTTTAGGGGATTTTTCCTTGTTGACTCTTTAGTTTGGGTTGGTATAGGGCATAAGGTTACTGCAGCTCTTGGGTATGGTCATGGAAATGCTTTGACATAAATGCATTGTGACCTTGTGCAGGTCATGCTGCTGTGAAGGGCCTCAGTCTCCTGAAGGGATATGACAGATTGAGTTTTCTCAGCAAAGATTCCTCGAACTTGGGAGCCCACGACCAGGCTGGATAGTTACTAACCAGGACAGTCCGTTTTCCCGCCTTTTCCGCGCCCAGCAGCAGTCTTCCCTTACCCCTCCCAACCTCTACCCTGCACGCAGGCGCAGATCACGGCTTCTTATTTCCTTCCACCCGCGCCCCCTCAAAGCTTCCCCTAGCAACAAGCTCGGGCTCCGCGCTAAGGCGGGGCGAGCGCATGCGCTGCAGCCCTTTCCACCACCAGTTGTCGGACAGCGCGCTGGGCTCCTCCTTCTCCAAGACTAGCCCTGCTCCCCACCTCCTCCCACCCAGGGTCCGCGTGGCGGGGCGCGCGCGCACTCTGGCTGGGTTGCTGCCCAGCTCTCTGGCCGCATCCTTAAGGAGAGAGGGGCGGGGCTGTTTCCTTTGGGGCCCCGCCCCCTTGGCCCGGCGTCCATACCGCGCCTGCGCGCTCCCGCCCGGTCTCCATCTTGGAATTGGGAGGAAGAGGGAGAGGGAGACTGGGACGAGACCGGGGCTGTGATGCGGAGAGGCTGAGACTGAGAAGAGGAGAGGGGGAGAGGGCACGGGGACCGCCCTTAGCTACAGTCTTTCAGCTGTCCTCGGGAAAGAGAAGGGGAAAGGGAGGGGGCCGGGGCGGGAGTGGGGGCTGTCACCCTCGGACCCCGGCGTGAGAGGGGCCGTGCGGTCGGACGTCCTCGGGGTAGGCCCCCTGTCGGTGGCCGAAGACCTGGGGCTCAGTCCCCTCGGTCCCGAATTTCCGGGCCTGACCCCACGCTTCTCAAATATCCGGGTCTCAGCCCCTGAGATTCCAGATATCCGGGACTCGGGTCCCAACCTCTCTAAACCTGGGGCTCTGTTTCACAGGGTTTCAAATATCTGGGGTTCAGGACCCTGCGTGCACCAGTATCCGGGGTTCATTCCCCACGAGTTCAAATATCAGATTCGGCCTCCCCCTGTTCGAATATCTGGAGTTAAGACCCCACAATCAGAAATCCGGGACTCAGCAACTGTCGCCCTCGAGGAAAAGGAGGACTGGACCGCGAGGTCAGATCAGGTTGTCACCCCCTCCCCTCCAGGGGAGGCTTCCCGGGCCCGCCCCTTAGGAAGGGCGAAAGCCGAGGAAGAGGTGGCAAGGGGAAAGGTCTCCTTGCCCCTCTCCCTGCTTGGCAGAGCCGCTGGAGGACCCCAGGAGGAGGCGGAGGCGCTGGGGCACCATAGTGACCCCTACCAGGTGAGACACGGGCTGCAGGGGTGCGGGTCCCTGTGTCTAGCTTGAGAAGAGAGGGTGCTGCTTTCTGGGAAGCTGGGCCTGGGTAGGCTCTCTCCTCAGGATGGGGAAGCCTAGCTGGGCCAGTGGTCAGCCTCTGGCTAGCCTTGCCTTCTGCTGCCACCCTCTTCCCCTTCCTTTTCCCTTCATTATGTCTGGTTGATGAGGGACCTCAGGTGACAGGGTCTCTGATGTCACGGGGGTCACACCCTAAGGTGCTTGAGCTAATCAGATGGATTTGCACCCTTCTGGTTTTCTCCCTGTTCACTTTGCCCCTCACAGCTACCCCTTCATGATTGTAACTCTCTTTCCTCTGGGGTGTTAATTCCCATGCCTCTGGTCCCCATGGTGGGTCTGCTTATCTGTTTTTTAGGCATGGTCTGCTTGGGTTTCTTGTCCTTTCAAGGAAGTGTATATGTGCATTTGTGTTTAGGGGTGCTTGGCAGTACTTCCCCCAACTGTTGTTACCTTCCAGCCTCTTGCTGTGATGGTGTAAGTAATCTAATTAGTCAAGCGATTTATCATTTACAAAGTGCTCTACATCCATTCTCTCATTCATCTCCCCCCTCATTCATCTGGTGAGGGGGCTCTTTTACTGCCTTCTTCCCATTTTACAGTTGAGGCTATTGAGGCCCAGAGAGGTTGCCCAAGGTCACACAGCAGCAGAATAGGATTGGAACCCAGGTCCTTGAACAAGTCTTACCTGTGTTCCGTACCTGTCTCTTGTCATCTCTTTTCTTCTGTGCCTAGGTTTAGCCATGGGTCCAGAAGAGAATGGATTGGGGTGAGATTTAAGAATGGGAGAGAGAAGAGCTTCCTTTTTAGGAGGCCTATACTCAGAAGCTTTTCCTGATGGGAGGCTCTGGCCCCTGCCTTCTGCCTCATGGATTTTTCTCTCCACTGTGACCTTCATCTTTCCCCTCATCCCAGTCTTTGGCCTGGGTTCCTGAGAGGGCCATCTCTTGTGACAAATGATAGTGGTGTCTCTTAACAGTTAAAGCCAAGCTGCCGGGGGGTAGGATGATCCCCAAAGTATTAAAGCCTTGTCGTGGCGACTCTGGAGGCAGGGAAGGAAAAATCCATATGCTGAGTGTCTGCATGGTGTTCCTAAGTACGAGATCTCATTAAAAATTTCACAACAGCTCCACGCTGTAATCCGTTTTACTGAAGAGAAGACCAAGTGTAAGGAACTTACTCAAAGCCTTGTTGCTGTATATTGCAGATGAAATGCACTGGTAGTGAAGCTTAGGGCGGACAGGCTTGGGTTTCCTCGTCTGTAGAATGGAGGTAACGTTGTCCATTTTAGAAGGTGGTTATGATTTAGCACAGACCTTGGTAATCACTCAGATGTTTGGTGTTTGAGGAAGAGGCCCCTTGTGATGTTTTGCTGGCATCTCTTATATGTGACCTGGGGTCCTCAGTTGGCATTCTTGGTTGGGTGCAGGTAAAGAGGTCAAGAAGATTCCTTTGGCAAGCTGTGAGCACCTGCCTTTGTGTGTGGGTGTGTGGTGGGGGTGAGGGGTGCTTGGCAGGGTTGCTGGCAGAAGAATGGAGAAAGGGGCCTGCTTTGAGCGGCCTGGGAGCTGCTTGGGGCTGGGCTGAGGGCAATCAATCAATCTCCTAGGCTATTCTGAGCCCTCTGCACCCTGGGGGCCCACCAGAGAGTCAGGCTTACTCCTTGCCCTCCAGCTTCCAGTGGGGCTGAGGAGACAAAATTAACAACACAACAGGAAACAATGTGTGACAGAATATAATTACATGCTAAATTGTTAGGTGCTTTTAAGGAGCTAGAACTCTGCCCTGGGAGTTGAGCTCTGCTGAAAAACTCCTTTGTGCCTAAATTCCAACAAGTGCTTATCCAGGAGTTTGGCCTGGAATCCCCTTAGGAGGTCTTGGCTCTGATGTTCTGCTGGAGTTTTCAGTACATTTCTGGCTGGGTGCTCTAGGAGTTCTTCCCCCCAAGGGCTTGGGGTAGTCAGGGGAGGCTTCCTAGAGGAGGGGGCTGAGCTTGGGGTGAGTTGTTGAGAGAGTAATGAGTACACAGGCCTGACTGGAGAGGAGAAGATCCTGTTCTCTGACCTTGGAGAAGTCCTTCCTTTCTATGCCTCAGCGATCTCATCCATGAAATGGTGATCCTGATCTTGCCTTGCTTGTTTCATAGGGCTATTTTGAAAGCATAGTGGTAGAGGACCAGCTTTGGGCAAGTCACTTAACCCCTCTGAGTGCCTTTCCTCATCTGTAAAATAGGGGTAATAGTAACACCTCATAAGGTTGTGGTGAGGATTGAATGAGAGATAATGCATGTAAGGTGCTTACTGTATAAGCTTAATAAATGTTCTTTGTACTGCAAATGTCCTGTACCTGTGTGTGTTGGGTGTGCCGTTGGACTGGACAAGTAAGGCAGCCCAGATCGCAGGCCCCCAGAGCCAGACACCATTTCTATCTCTGTCCTTCCCATTCTCGATCTCCCGCTTGCCACAGTGTCCCTAGCCCTTTTTGAGAGTGAGTCTCCTGGCCCCTGTGGGCCAGTACCCACTTGTAACAATGGCCGGATTTCCACTGCCTCCGGCCTTGGCTGTTTCCTGCTCTCTTCCAGAGTGTGAGAGGTTGAGGGAGGAGGGGGCCTCAACACCAAGGGGAACAGGAAGGTACCTGGAAATATTTGGGGCGTGGGACTTGTGGGACAGGACGCTTGGGGATCTGGGGTTCTGGCTGGGAGGCAGAATCTTTTACTCTTGAGGCGAGATTTAGGGGCTGTAGGGAAGTGGAACTTGTTGAGGGCTGAGGGGTTGGTGAGGATGCTGAGCTCCCAGTCTTCCTTTAGTTTTAGGGACTCCAGAGACCCAGCCCTAGTGCAGTCGTTGCCAGGGCAACTTCATTTTTCTTTTTTCTTTTTTTTTGAGCTTTGATATTGTTCCTAATCTCCCCCTGCCCTTCCTTGGTAGTGCCTCCCCCTCATCGGAACTAGGGGAGGAGGGGCCCTTTCTCTCTCTGAGGGCCCCATCTTTGTTCTAAGAGTCCCATCTTTTCACCAGGTTAAGCCCCACTCTCAGGGCCCCCAGGGGCCACCATGCCAGCTGGGGGCCGGGCCGGGAGCCTGAAGGACCCTGATGTGGCTGAGCTCTTCTTCAAAGATGACCCGGAAAAGCTCTTCTCTGACCTCCGGGAAATTGGCCATGGCAGCTTTGGAGCTGTGTACTTTGTGAGTTGAGGCTTGGGAGGGTGGGGCAGGGACTGTCTTCCCGCTGTGGACCTCCAAACAGCCCTGTACACTATTCCACCACACCAGGCTTTCCTGCCCTCTCCTGCTGGGCCAGCAAGTCTTCCTGCTACCCAGTGCTCACTGGGGGCCTTCACTACCTTCTGGTCTGGTCCTCTAGGCCCGGGATGTCCGGAATAGTGAGGTGGTGGCCATCAAGAAGATGTCCTACAGTGGGAAGCAGTCAAATGAGGTAGGTCAGGCTTGACAGACTGGTAGGAGGCAGGGGACCCCAGGCTCAAGATGCAGGCTAAGTAAGCCTCTCCTCCCCTGACCTTCTCAGAAATGGCAGGACATCATCAAGGAGGTGCGGTTCCTACAGAAGCTCCGGCATCCCAATACCATTCAGTACCGGGGCTGTTACCTGAGGGAGCACACGGCTTGGGTGAGCTGGCCCCCTGACTCTGCCCTGATCTTTGTACTCAGTACTCAGGCCCATCCTTATCCTGGTCTAGTCTCTTAAGTGGGCCCTGTTCAGGGTGTTGTTGGGCAGATCATGGGAAGGAGGAAATCTTTCCCAACCTCTGCAGTCCTCAGACAAACTCATAAGCAGCACTGTGTGTCCAGAGGGAGAGGCTGAAGAATGACATAGACTATTAGCAGTTGAAAGGGGGCACATGGGCTGGGAGAGCTGGAGATTGAACGATGGGATTCAGATGGAGATGGTAGTGATGTCTTGGGCTCTTTCTAAGGGAGGCCCTGACTCCAGGGACTTACCCCCACCCTCTCGTTTCTCCCAGTTGTCGTTTCTCCCTGTTATTACCCTGGGACCATTGCTTGAGTAGAGGCTAGGCAAGGAGGCCCTCTGTTTTGGATCTCTCTCCAAGGGAGATAGGCCAGGGGTGGCCAGATCTGCTGATCTCTGACCCTTGACCCTTCCATAGCTGGTGATGGAGTATTGCCTGGGCTCAGCTTCTGACCTTCTAGAAGGTAAGTGATTCTTTGGCCAACAAGTGGGAGAAGGGAGAAGAGCAGAGAAGCCGTAGGGGAAGGGCTAAGGGAAGATAGTTCCCGTCCCACCCTTGGGCTCCCTCAGTTTGATGTTTTTCCCTTACTCCCCAGTGCACAAGAAGCCCCTTCAGGAGGTGGAGATTGCAGCTGTGACCCACGGGGCCCTTCAGGGCCTGGCTTATCTGCACTCCCACAACATGATCCATAGGTACAAGCAGTACTGACAATGGCTGGGAGGGGGTGCTCTTTACACCGCTCCTCATTCTCCTGGGCTCCAGTCTTCTTGGAAACTTGGTGCAAAAGCCCCTGCCCAGCCTTTCTGAGATGCATGTCTTATCCTTGTGCTTTGCCTTTGGCAGGGATGTGAAGGCTGGAAACATCCTGCTGTCAGAGCCAGGCTTGGTGAAACTGGGGGACTTCGGCTCCGCATCCATCATGGCACCCGCCAACTCCTTCGTGGGCACCCCATACTGGTGAGTGGGAGTGGTGGTGAATGGAGAGAGCTCCCGGGATGTTGGGAGCAGGAGTTGGCAGGGTCTGGGCGGGTGATTAGCCTCTCTCTCCTGACCGTTCTCCCAGGATGGCTCCAGAAGTGATCCTGGCAATGGATGAGGGGCAGTATGATGGCAAGGTGGATGTCTGGTCCTTGGGCATAACCTGCATCGAGCTGGGTAAGGACATTCTCCTCTTGGCTCCTTATCCTCTTTTCTCTCCACTCGTTTCTCTTTTTCTTACTATCCCCACACCATCCCATCCTCTGAGGCCTCCAAGCATCTGTCCATTTTGAGTCTACCCTTGATCCCCAGTACAGGCAGCTGTCAAATCCTGCCATTTCTTAGACCTAAAGATTTCATAACATTCATCTTTTCTTGTCCACTACTCTAGTTCTAAATCTTTTTGCGTGCCCACTGTGTGCCATGCACTGTGCTAGTAGGTTCTGGGGGTAGAGCAGTGAATGAGGTTCTTGCCCTCTTGGAGCTTACATTCAAGTTGAGGAAATAGGCATGTTTTCTTTCATTGTAAGAAAAGCTGAATGGAGAAGATACGGGAGCAGTACAACCAAAAAACAAGGTATTTGACCTAGTTAGGGGCTGAGGAAGGTCTCCTTGTAGCAGAGATGTCTAAACAACCACAAGACAAATAAATAGGTAGCTTTGAAAGACTGTAGGGAAAAGTATTCCAGACAGAGGAGCATGCCTGGGGAGCTGAGACTAGCCTCAGTTGTTTGGAATATTGCATGTGTTAACGAAGAACAGTGAGTGATAAGGCCAGAGAGTTAGGCTCAGTGAGTTCACGAGGTCTTGAAGCCATGTTGAGGTTCTCATCTCTGCCAGCCAATGCTATTGAAACAACTGTTTTAGTGAGATAATGTTTGTAAAGCCCCCAACACGGTGCCAGGCACAAAATAGTTGCCCAAGAAAGAGATGTTATCAGTTACTCTTTCCAACAGTTTCCTGCAGTGATCTCTCCCACTGCCAGTCTCTTCTTCCTTCCAGTCTCTTTTACATCAGAGAGATGTGCTGTTGTTTTCTCTTCTCCTCAGAGCCGTCAGTGGCTCCCCATTGCCTTCAAGACTGAAGCCATCCCCATCCTTGTTTCCACCAAGCTAAAGGCTCTGCTTCCTAAAGGCTGGCTTTCCTCTTAACAAGTTCTGAATTTTTCCTCTTAATTACCTTTGTTTGTATTGTTTCCTGTGCCCAAGGTTGGAGATTTGGACTTGCCTTTCCCTCCATCTACACATGTCTACATTTACCATTTAAGGCCATGACCAGATAGGCAATGGAAATATGTGAAGCAGGCCAGGTATAAGAAAACTCTAGAGCTGTCCATTTTATTCCTAGTTTTTGGTAGAGACATGGGTGCAGGGAACTATTTCTCTACTATTGAAAAAACCCATCAATCTTTATTATAAATCGCAACGGATAGCCAGTATCAGGGAAGCAATATGGAGGAGACTACAGCAAACCGGAGGTTGCTGTTCCCACCTGAAGAGGGCAGCTGTTGCTTAGCTCCAGCCCATTGTTATGCAGGAATGTAGGCTCCATTTCACCAGATCTCAGTTTTTAAGAGAAACTGGAAATTTAGGTTATTATTTCATTATTATTATCAGAATTTAAAAATCACTGTTTAGGCGAAAACCAAAACCAACACAAAGCATTTGTCTGGGCCACAAGGGGCTTCTAGTTTGTGACTTCTGATCTGAGGCCTGCCTCCAATATCCCTTTTTCCAAAATAGCTTCCCTGAATCCCCTGCGAATGTACCAGTTTGAAGTCCCACCACACACCCCGCTTCCCAGCCATTTACCTGTTTTCCTCTTGTGCCAATTAGCACTTTGAACTTGATGCTATTTGTTCAATCCTATTTAATCTTCCCTGTTAGACTGGAAGTTCCTTGAGGACAGGGCCTGTCTATTGTTTTTCATCTTTCCCGTAATACTTAAGCGAGTTTTTTGCTCTGATTTGGCACCTAATAAATATTAGTTGGGTCGGCAACTGAATGTGCTTTCTTCTGCCTTCATTCGTGCTTTTGCATGTGTTATTTTCTTTGATACCTATTCCACCCATGTGCAGTGGAGAGGATGCGTGCTGCGTCTTACAGAGGAAGGATTAATTGAGATTATGGGAATTGCTCAGGGTCATGGAGTGAGGAAGTCAGGGAGCTGGGGTGTGAGCCCAAATCTTCTGATTTCCATTCCAGTCTCCTCTGCCCACCTGCCACCTCTCACCTTCTCCCCCTTGACCTTTCTCTGTAGCGGAACGGAAACCACCGCTGTTTAACATGAATGCGATGAGTGCCTTATACCACATTGCACAGAACGAGTCCCCCGTGCTCCAGTCAGGACACTGGTGAGGACTGGGATTCCTGGGCCCAGGGGTTAGGCCATAGGGGTAAGGCTGCCTGGCTCACGCCCTCCCCACCCTTCCCCTGCTGTGACTTCTAGGTCTGAGTACTTCCGGAATTTTGTCGACTCCTGCCTTCAGAAAATCCCTCAAGACAGACCAACCTCAGAGGTTCTTCTGAAGGTGAGGGCTCACTGGCCTAGCATTCTCCTAGAACTGTAGCTTGTTGGAGCCACAGAAACCCCTCAGTGAAATTAGTGATTCCTGATTCTTCCTCCACTGAGAACTTCATTTATGAATTCCCACCCCCATCCCCAGTGCCCAGTGGACTCTGTGTTTTGCAAGATTTTGTCTACCAGATTGCCTTTATTTATTAAGTAATCATTTGTTTTCCCGTCTTTTATTAATCAAAGATATATATAATTGCCAGCCAGAATTTCTGGCCAGTGTGCAATAACCAGGGTTACCACACCAATCTGATGTAATTCAAGCCAAAAGCCTGTGTAGCCTTGTCATGGGGAAATGTATGATTTCCCTTAGGGGTTTTTTGAGTTATCAAAAGTAGAGGGGCCCCCATTCCCTTCAGAGATCCATAGGGGCCTAAGGACCCCTAGTTGGACACTGACTTAGATTGTCTACCCTGACCTACTTGTTTTATAATTGTGGGATGCTTTGAGAGGCCCAGAGAGGCCTCATGACGTGTCCAGGGGCACAGAGCACTTTGATAGAAGACCTGGACTAGAATCCAGATCTCCTGGCTGTTCTTGCCTGTCAGCCATGCCTGGAGGAACAGGAGACTGTGTGGGGAGTAGAGACGGGGTGGTAAAAATTAATGTGGGAGGAGGGGTTGGGACAAGGCCAGCATCAACCTGTGGTGGGCATGGGCCCCAGGGGAGTGCCTCAGGCCAGAGGGAATGCCAAGATCCATGGGATATGGGATGCGGGAGGTGCTTGGCGGCAGGCCTCAGTGCTCTCTTCCCCCAGCACCGCTTTGTGCTCCGGGAGCGGCCACCCACAGTCATCATGGACTTAATCCAGAGGACCAAGGATGCTGTTCGGGAGCTGGACAATCTGCAGTACCGCAAAATGAAGAAGATACTGTTCCAAGAGGCACCCAATGGCCCTGGCGCTGAGGCCCCAGAGGAGGAGGAGGTGACCCGGCTTGCCCTGCCACCCTTCTTCACCACCATGTTGTGCTTGCCTCCTAGCGGTTGCTTGGCGCCCCTCCCCACCCTTCTCCATACCCCCTGTCTCTTTGTGCTACCTCCGTATGCACATCCCTTGTCCTTCCCCTTCCCTGCCCAACAGCCTGTGTCCTGTCCACAGGAGGCAGAGCCCTACATGCACCGGGCCGGGACGCTGACCAGTCTAGAGAGTAGCCATTCAGTGCCCAGCATGTCCATCAGCGCCTCCAGCCAGAGCAGTTCAGTCAACAGCCTAGCAGATGCCTCTGACAATGAGGAGGAGGAAGAGGAGGAGGAGGAGGAGGAGGAGGAGGAAGAAGGCCCTGAAGCCCGGGAGATGGCCATGATGCAGGAGGGCGAGCACACAGTCACTTCCCACAGCTCCATCATCCACCGGCTGCCGGTATGCAGCTCACCCTGAGTAGGCCTGACAGCGGCAGGGCTGAGCCCCAGCTCTCCTTCTCAGGAATCACCTTGGTTCCCTGCTCCCCCTCCCATGTGTGACTGCTCCTTCTCTAAGTCTGCCTGGGTCTCCAGGGAACTCCCTGTGGGCCCATTGACCTCTGAGCCTTGGGCATTCCTTCCATCTTCCCTTCCTCTAGGGCTCTGACAACCTCTATGATGACCCCTACCAGCCAGAGATGACCCCAGGCCCTCTCCAGCCACCTGCAGCCCCGGCTCCCACATCCACCACCTCTTCTGCCCGCCGACGGGCCTACTGCCGCAACCGGGACCATTTTGCCACCATCCGTACTGCCTCCCTGGTAAGTGCAGCCATCCTGGATGCCCCAGACTGTCTAAGTCCAGAAATGACATATGATTAAGTCCAGATTCCACCCTCACTTTGTGTTGCTGTCTCTTGCCTTCTCACCTCGACCGTCTCACCTAAACCCTCCCCTCTCCCCTCCCTTCTCCCAATAGACTGTTTTGGTCACATTGCCCAGCTCGTACTCCATTTTTGTGGCTGGACTTAAATAGCATCTCCTGGCATGCCTTCCCAGGCTCCTGGCCAGCCAGGTGCTTCATATCCTGTGCTGTGGTACTCCTGAACAGCATGATGACAGGTTTGCTGGATTCTGTGCCCCTAGAGGGCAGAGATGGTGTACAGGTACCTGCCTGTGCCAGTAATTGGCTTTCAGGCCCACACACATCCCTGTATTTAATCCTTCCAGCTCTTCTGGGAGGGTGAGGGTATGATCCCATTTGTGAGATGAAACAGCTGTGACTCAGGGGGGGCTACCTTTGGTGCTTCCCAAATTCTGTAACCAGGACCTTGGTCCTCTCTTAAAGTCACAGCGATGTTTTTCTCAGTTCATAGGAAAAGGGGTATACTTTTCCTAAAACATAGTTTTTCGTCTGTACTTTTAATAAACTTTTAGATTACATTCCTGTTCAGCTGTAAGCTTTGATGGTCCCCTTGGAGGCCACTGGTTGGTCTAGTATGTTCTTGTAGCCTCTGCTTATGGCTGGTTGTTCTTTTAGGACAACTCTTCAGACCCTGTGATGCTTGGTGCTTTGTGGTACTGTGTAGAGAGGTCTGTGATCTCCAGGGTTTTGGCCACCTGGACTAGTTTGGGGTACATTGACGTAGCCCCTTGACAGTGGGATCTGAGCTCAAACTTCAGATGAGGACATCCAGGCCCAGTGTTCTTGTTATTCCAGTGTCCCATGGTCCATATTCTGGCTCCGTATCTGAGCTGTAAAGGGTCTTCAGTGTTTGCTGAAGGGGAAGGAACCATCACTTACTGGTTCAGAGTGTTCTAGACACTATTATATAGGTATCAAAGTTAACCTCCCCAGCCCCCTGTGAGGAGGTGTTATTGTCCCATTTAATAGAGCTAAGGCTTAGCAGCATTAACTTGCTTGAGGTCACATGGTTAGTAAGTGGCAGAGCTGGGATCTGGTCCCAGGTCTGTCTGATTCTTTTATTCTTTTGAATTAATCTGAATTGTTCCTACTTTTATGCAAAACCCTGTGCTCAGCACCTTTTCTTGTTTCATTGAGTCTCATCAACCTCTGAAGGAGATATCTCCGTGATCCAGTTGAGGTGGCAGGCTCAGAGAGGTTAAGTGTGAGGAAGATATCAAATGAGAATTAAACCCATAAGGCTAACACTCAACGTTCTTCCCCCATAGAGCACGAAGACTATGTGTGTTAATAAAATGGGGGCCAGGGCTGCGCCCCACTTCTCATCCTTTCTCCCGCCCCCAGGTCAGCCGTCAGATCCAGGAGCATGAGCAGGACTCAGCCCTGCGGGAGCAGCTGAGTGGCTATAAGCGGATGCGACGACAGCACCAGAAACAGCTGCTGGCATTGGAGTCGAGGTTGAGGGGTGAGCGTGAGGAGCACAGTGCGCGGCTGCAGCGGGAGCTCGAGGCGCAGCGGGCTGGCTTTGGGGCTGAGGCCGAAAAGCTGTCAAGGCGGCACCAGGCTATCGGTGAGAAGGAGGCGCGAGCTGCCCAGGCTGAGGAGCGTAAGTTCCAGCAGCACATCCTCGGGCAGCAGAAGAAGGAGCTGGCTGCCCTGCTGGAGGCGCAGAAGCGAACCTACAAACTTCGGAAGGAGCAGCTGAAGGAGGTGGGATAGGGCTGCAGCAGTGGGTGGGGTTGGTGGAGGGTGAGGCGGGCCCTGACCTCCTTGCTCTCCTGCTGCCCTTTCCTAGGAGCTCCAGGAGAACCCCAGCACACCCAAGCGGGAGAAGGCTGAGTGGCTTTTGCGGCAGAAGGAGCAGCTACAGCAGTGCCAGGCGGAGGAGGAGGCTGGACTGCTGCGGCGGCAGCGCCAGTACTTTGAGCTGCAGTGTCGCCAGTACAAGCGCAAGATGCTGCTGGCTCGTCACAGCCTGGACCAGGACCTGCTTCGAGAGGTAGGCCACCCCCTCCCTGTTCCCCTCCCAGATCCCAGGCACCTACCCTTTTCCATTTGCCTCACTTGTGGTTGTCTTTCCCATCTGCCCTCATTCGTGTCACAGCTCGGCTTCTCTTCAACACCTCTTTCGCTTCTCGTGCCCACTAGACCCTGCTAGAGTTCCCAGGCCAGCTAGGAGCTTGGCTCCCTTACACCTCTCATCTACACCCCTCATCTCCCCACCCTCGGCTCCCTCTGCCAAGGAGTCCTGGGCCTCTCACTTCCTTGACACCAACAAGGCTTTCTGACCAGTTTCTGGGCCCTGCCTCCCTTTTGCCTCAGGACTTGAACAAGAAACAGACACAGAAGGACTTGGAGTGTGCATTGCTGCTACGGCAGCATGAGGCCACACGGGAGCTGGAGCTACGGCAGCTCCAGGCCGTACAGCGCACACGGGCTGAGCTCACCCGCCTGCAGCACCAGACGGAGCTGGGCAACCAGCTGGAGTACAATAAGCGGCGTGAGCAAGAGTTGCGGCAGAAGCATGCGGCCCAGGTTCGCCAGCAGCCCAAGAGCCTCAAAGTACGTGCAGGCCAGCGTCCCCTGGGCCTCCCGCTCCCCATTCCTGGGGCTCTGGGACCACCTAACACAGGCACCCCTAGAGAAGAGCAGTCCTGCTCATCTGGCCAGGAGGCAGACCAAAGAATTCTGGGAGAGGAGGAGGAAGCAGTTCCAGAGAGAAGGATTCTGGGGAAGGAAGGGGCTGCCTTGGAGCCAGAGGAGCAGAGGATATTGGGGGAAGAGTCAGGAACCCCTAGTCCCAGTCCACAGAATCATAGGAGTTTGGTTGATGAGGAAGTTTGGGGGCTACCTGAGCAGGAGATAGAGGAGCTTAGAATTCCATCCCCGGCACCCCAGGAGAGGAGCATTGTGGGCCAGGAGGCATCCGGGGAATGGAGGTTGTGGGGGAAGGAGGATGGTAGCCTCTTGGATGAGGAGTTTGAGCTTGGCTGGGTCCAGGGTCCAACACTGACCCCAGTCCCTGAGGAGGAGGAGGAAGAGGAGGAGGGTGCTCCATTTAGGACCCCGAGGGATTCTGGAGATGGCTGTCCCTCACCAGACATCCCCCCTGAACCCCCTCCAACACATCTGAGGCCCAGCCCTACTAGCCAGCTCCCTGGACTCCTGTCCCATGGCCTCTTGGCTGGACTCTCCTTTGCAGTGGGGTCCTCCTCTGGCCTCTTGCCCCTACTACTTCTGCTGCTGCTCCCACTGCTGGCGGCCCAGGGTGGGGGTGGCCTGCAGGCAGCCCTGCTGGCCCTTGAGGTGGGGCTGGTGGGCCTGGGGGCCTCCTACCTACTGCTTTGTACAGCTCTGCACCTGCCCCCCAGTCTATTCCTACTCCTGGCTCAGGGCACCGCACTGGGGGCCGTCCTCAGTCTGAGCTGGCGCCGAGGTCTTATGGGTGTCCCTCTGGGCCTTGGGGCTGCCTGGCTCCTAGCCTGGCCAGGCTTGGCTCTACCTCTGGCAGCTCTGGCAGCTGGGGGCAAATGGGTGCGGCAGCAGGGCCCTCGGATGCGCCGGGGCATCTCTCGACTCTGGTTGCGCGCTCTGCTGCGTCTGTCGCCCATGGCCTTCAGGGCCCTACAGGGCTGTGGGGCTGTGGGGGATCGGGGCCTATTTGCACTCTACCCCAAGACCAACAAGGATGGCTTCCGCAGCCGTCTGCCTGTCCCTGGGCCCCGGCGGGGTAATCCTCGCACTGCCCGACACCCACTAGCCCTGTTGGCAAGGTTTTGGGCCCTGTGCAAGGGCTGGAACTGGCGCCTGGCACGGGCCAGCCAAGGTTTAGCCACCCGCTTGCCCCCCTGGGCCATCCACACACTGGCCAGTTGGGGCCTGCTTCGGGGTGAGCGGCCCAGCCGTATCCCCCGGCTGCTACCACGCAGCCAGCGCCGGCTAGGCCCCCCTGCCTCCCACCAACCACCACCAGAGACTCTAGCTGGGCGGAGATCCCGAACCCGCCAGTCCCGGGCCCTGCCTCCCTGGAGGTAACCAACTCTAGCTTCTCCCCAGCCCAAATCTAGAGCATTGAGCACTTTATCTCCCACTACTCAGTGAAGTTTCTCCAGTCCCAGACCTCTCCTCCCTTTCACCACTCCTTCCTCGGTATGCTTCCCCACCTCACCCCTAGCCCTTTGGGCCTCTAGACAGGCAGCCTCCCCCGCCGTGGAGCCCGGAGGTTCTATTTTGTGTTCTCCTGATGCTCCCCCCACACCCTAAGTTATTGCTGCTCTCCCACTGTGTGTGCTCACCCTCACCCTCACCGACTCAGGCCTGGGGCCAGGGGTGGCAGTGGGTGGGAAGAGTCATGTTTTTTTTTTCTCTCTTTGATTTTGTTTTTCTGTCTCCCTTCCAACCTGTCCCCTTTCCCCCACCAAAAAAAGAAAAAGACAAACACAAATAAAATATCTGAGCGGAACTGTACCTTTGGCCCAGGCTGCCTCTGTCTGCTTTGTCCTGCCGCCTAGCCTCCCCGGTATGCCCCCAATCTGGACCCTTGGCCCCCAGTTCCATGACCTCTTCACCCCATCTACGTTATCTCAACCCCTTTCACTCCTCAGCCTCATCCTCTCTACCTTCATAGCTTCGTTGCACCATGACCACCACCAGTTCAGGGGTCTGGGCCCCTGTTGAGCTTCTCCAGAACTTCTTGGTCCCACAGTTCCCCTGTTTGTGGATTCCTCCCCGAGAGTCCTCAGGTTCTGGGTCCTTTTGTCCTCATTCACTGCCTTTCCTCCCAACCCACTCCCTACGTGGTTGCCTTCTGTCTGGGAGCTGAGTTTCTCTCCTGGCATCAGGCATTACCCTAGAGGGCTGGGGGGATGGCACTGCAAACCGTCCACAGTAGGGGGTGGTGAGTTTGGGGGCCCAGACAGTGTGGGGGCTGCGGAAATGGGGTTGGTTGTGGGCTTGGAGTGGGAGCTGAGTATACAAGGGGCCGGGCTGGAATGTGGATATCTGGTCAGGGTGGCAGCTGCTGGCCTGTTGAACTTGTCGGGCCCTTTCTGGCCACCTCCTTTGCCCCTTTCCCTTATGTGGCCCGAGATGGGGCCACCCATCTTATCCATTTCTTAGCTTGGTGCTTATCCTTCCCTCCCTCCCACCCTGAGGTGATGAACCTGGGACTCCCTCTGTCTTTCCTCAGCTGTGTTGCTGTCTTCCATGTGTGTGTTGAGTGACTTGGTTTTCTCACTTGTTCATATTCTGTATCTGCTCACAGGCGTCTATCTCTAGGTTGTATTTTCTCCCTCTTTGCATGGTCAAAGCTTCTTGTGTGCACTCAGTCCTCTCAAGATTCTCAGTTCCCTGTCCATGAACTCTCCTGCTGTTTCTTGTGAGTTTTCCACCCAACTCTGTGAACGTGCTCTTGGAAGATGTCTTGTTTTCTTTGCATCTCTTGCCCATTGAGAATCTTCCTGATCTCTCTCAACACAATCCCATCTCTCCATGTCTGTCTGTATACAGCTCCCCCCGCCCCCTCTGTCTAACATGTTTTCTGTTTCTCTCCCTCTTCTTGTCTCTGCTTCTGTCTCCTCTCCTCCTCTCTTTCTTCTCCCTTTCCCCTGGTTGTTCCTCCTCCTCCTCCCCCCTGCCCCCATCTCCCCTTGGTCCGTCCACTGCATAGTCTAAGGAGCTGCAGATCAAGAAGCAGTTCCAGGAGACGTGTAAGATCCAGACTCGGCAGTACAAGGCTCTGCGGGCACACTTGCTGGAGACCACGCCCAAAGCTCAGCACAAGAGCCTCCTTAAGCGGCTCAAGGAAGAACAGACCCGCAAGCTGGCAATCCTAGCTGAGCAGTACGACCAGTCCATCTCAGAGATGCTCAGCTCACAGGCGGTGAGGCCTGGGGTCCAGGGAGGGAGCGTGGTGGAGGTTGGCCTTTGTATTTCCAGCTTAGCTGTGGGCACTGCAGGTGGGGGGTGTAGACAGAGATAGGGCTTTTCGCTCTTGGGAAACTCAGATATTCTTTCACTGCTGGTATTCTCTGCAATGGTTTTACTATTTCTCTTAAGTATTTTCTTAAGGTCTTGACAAAGCCAGCCTGCCTACTCCACCCAAGAACCACCAAGAAAAGAGTGGCTGTAATTTTTTCCTGGGCCTGAGTTAGTTTAATCTGTGAACAGGGAACAAATAAAAATGATTGTGGCCCTCAGGCCAATTTGCTCAGACTTCTGGAGGATTTTGAAGTTTGCTGTTCTAAAAGTGATCACACATCACACTGGAATAGGCCACTTAAAATAACACTGTAAAAAGTAAAAGTGTTCTTATTCATTGCCGTTCCCTCACCTAACCCACCTCTCAGAGGTAACTGTTGTTAACAATTAATTGTATTTTAGATTTTTTCCTATGCATATTTAGAAAATTATATAAAAATTTTAAACAAAAGTGGAATCATACTTTATATACTGGTCTCTAACTTCTTTTTCCACCTTGTATTTCTTGGACATCTTTCCATGTCAGTACACATATCTCATTTTTTAAGAGCATAGAGTTTTCCATGGTATGGATGTACCATAATTTATTTAACCCATCCCTTATTGGTGGACATTTAGGTTGTTTCCAGTATTTTGCTATTACAACGCTTCAGTGAACACCTTCGAGCACATGTGCAAGTATACCTGGGGGATAAATTCCTGGAAGTGTAATTGCTGTGTCACAGGGTATGACGACCTTTCATTTTGATAGATGTTGAGACTGGCTGCTTCTTGAAACCTGAGGGCCCAGGCCTGCTGGGGCAGGGGAGGATTGTGGGGGTAGGGGAGGAGGCCCCGAAAACTTGCTCTACCTAATCTCTAGCTGCGGCTTGATGAGACCCAGGAGGCAGAGTTCCAGGCCCTTCGGCAGCAGCTTCAACAGGAGCTGGAGCTGCTCAATGCTTACCAGAGCAAGATCAAGATCCGCACGGAGAGTCAACACGAGAGGGAGCTGCGGGAGCTGGAGCAGAGAGTAGCTCTGAGGCGGGCACTGCTGGAGCAGCGGGTAAGAGGGCTGGGCTTCCAGGATGGGGTGGGGAGGGCAGCCCCCACCCCGGACCCTCTGACCTCTATTCTGGGTGCCTCAGGTGGAAGAGGAGCTGCTGGCCCTGCAGACGGGGCGCTCTGAGCGAATCCGGAGTTTGCTCGAGCGGCAGGCCCGTGAGATCGAGGCTTTCGATGCTGAGAGCATGAGGCTGGGCTTCTCCAGTATGGCTCTGGGGGGCATCCCAGCTGAGGCTGCTGCCCAGGGCTATCCTGCTCCACCCCCTGCCCCCGCCTGGCCCTCCCGTCCTGTTCCCCGTTCAGGGGCGCACTGGAGCCATGGCCCTCCTCCACCAGGCATGCCCCCCCCAGCCTGGCGTCAGCCCTCTCTCCTGGCTCCCCCGGGTCCCCCAAGCTGGCTGGGGCCCCCAGCACAGAGTGGGACACCCCGTGGTGGAGCCCTGCTGCTGCTAAGAAACAGCCCCCAGCCCCTGCGACGAGCAGCCTCGGGGGGCAGTGGCAGTGACAATGTGGGCCCACCTGCTGCTGCAGTGCCTGGGCCTCTGAGCCGCAGCACCAGTGTCGCTTCCCACATCCTCAATGGTTCCTCCCACTTCTATTCCTGAAGTACAAGGTGGATAAGCCGATGAATGAGGCAGGGGTGGGTGGAGCCTGATCCTGGAGGGCTGTAAGCCTGAGGTCCATCCAAGGGTGAGGGACAGGAAGTTGGCTCCAGCTCCCCTCAGACCTTATCTCATGAGCTTCTTGGGCTGGCCAGTGGCCCAAGGCCAGCTTGGGCATAGGTGCCTCAAGGCTGACCAGGAGCCCCTGCCTCCCCACCATGGTGCCAGGGTTTCTCTCCATCACGGCCTCGGGAAAGGAGGGAGATATGCGTGTCAAATATTCATCTAGTCCCCTGGGGGAGGGGAAGGGTGGGTCTAGATATATTATATAAAGCGAACTATACTACGCCCTGGAATGGGGCCATGGACTTGGGGACGCCAGGCCCCCCAGACCTGAGATGTGACAGAGCAGGTCTGGGGCCTGGGGTGGGGAGAACGGGAGGAAAAGTTCTTCCTGAAAGAAAGATCAGGATGGGGTCTTGGGGGTCAGGATGCCTGGGTCTCTCCATTCCCCTGTTGCTGTCTGACGTCCTGTGCCGTCTTGTCCTTTATCCTTTTTTTTTTTTTTTTTAAATTGAGATTTGAGCTGGGGCAGGGGAACAAAATAAGAACCTTAGAAGGGGCTGCTCCCAGGCCTGGGGGCAGTCATGAGAGCCCCTCCCAGCTACGGGGCTGGCACAGAGCCCCATGGCAAGCTTTTAATAAACTGTTGGTTATTCTAACAGATCCCAGGACTCACCTTTTCTGTCTAAGGTGTATGTTAAGGAATGTTCAGTGGCAGGTGATAGTGTTACTTGTATTTAAAGAGAACTCCCTGGGCTGTGTAACTAAAAATTTCAGTGACTTTACTGACTTTGGACATGACTGAATCCAGAGCTTCAAAGGAAGTCATCAGTCGCTGGACCTCTGCTTCCCTTTGCTTTGGCTCCAGATTTTCAGGAAGGTTCACCTTATGCACAGGGCCCTGGCAGCTCAAGCCTTACAACCTGCCAACAACCTCAACAGCAAGAATTCCAGCAGTCCTGAAGTGACTTCATTGGTTTGATCTGTAGCCAGAGGCCTGGGGTGCTCTGATTGGTCAGGTTTAGACCCTGTACCCACCGCTTGAAGGCTGAAAGAGTCGGCCCGTGGACTAAGTGGCTGTTTCCAGAAAGGGGAAGAAAGACATAAACAACAGCTGTTCCCAAGACCTTTCATTTTGTGCTTCACATTCTTCTTAAGGCCAGTTATTCAGATCTTCCTCCCAACTAAGCTTTAGGTTATCAGACAACTAAAAAGCAGGGTGGTCAGGGACTTCCCTGGCGGTCCTGTGATCAAGACTCCCTGCTTCCACTGCAGGGGGCATGGGTTTGATCCCTGTTTGGGGAACTAAGATCCCACATGCCACACAGCGTGGCCTAAGTAGTCAGAGGGGCCCACTGGTCAGGCTGGAGAAAGCAGCCACACTCTTTTTGAATCAAGCCTGGTGGCAGACTGGATGGCAGGGTCAGGAGGCTGGGATTTTCTTTGGAGAATCGGGGGGAAATTAAAGGGAACCAGATCAGGGGGACAGTGGCTCCTCCTCAGCTTCCTGGACCAAAGTACAGGGGGTGAGAGTGGGGGACCAGTTTTGATGAGGTGATTCAAACACTCCTTTATTGAGTCTTTAAAAATAAATCCCTGTAAACACTTTAAACTGGGAATGTGAAGCTGAGAAGTAGAATCCCAATAACTTGTGTCCCTGGGAGCTGTGAGTCTTCTCCGAAGAAAGCTGCTTCTGCTCTGCAGGCAGAGTTGGGGGTGGGTATGCTGTGCGTGCTTTCTACAAGTGGAAAGTCCCTCCTGGGGACGGGGGCTCAGTTGCTCTCGCCACCACTGCTGATGATGCCACGCATGTGTGACCAGTCTGGGGGTGGGGGGCGGGGCCGCTCTTCCTCTGAGTCCAGGGTCCTGCAGTATAGCTCCCCTGGTGGGGCTGCTGCTCCTGCAGGGTTCCAGGCTGTGCGTCTGCGTGGCCGGCCTAGAGGGGATGAGAAAGCAGGAGATGAGTTGTCTGAGAAAGTCCATGCCCCATCTGCTCCTGGACAGTGGAAGGAAGCCCCTCACCTGAACCACTGATGATGTTGGTAATGTCCAAGGAGGCTACCTCAGCTGCCTCTTCCCGCTGCTCCTTCAGGGCCCGACACTTCTCTAAGGAAGGGTTACCTGGGGCAGAAGAAGCTCGTGATCCTCTCCTCCCCAGCAGCCAAGGCCTTCTCCTGCAGCCCCCAGGGCACGCCCAGCCTCACCCTTCATGCCCAGGGCTTCCAGTTCTGCCCGGAGAACACTCAGGCGTTCCTTGTGTGAACGGCAGGAGCCCAGCAGCTTCTTGTAGTTTCGATGAGCCCCACAGGCCCGAATGTAGCGCTTTAGCCTCATCACAGATGGGTGGTCCTCACCACGGCGACCAGAGCCAGCCTGGCAAGGGAAGATAGCAGCTGAAGGCCAAGCCTTTGGGGCTTGAGTCAGGGTCTCCCTCTTCCTTGATGGTAGCCTCCCACCCCATCTTCAGCCCTCACCTTCCTGCCTTTATGTTCTGGACTGCCATCTGTGGAAGAGGAGGAGGAGCTTCGTGTCCTGCCTTTCTTGGAGCTCTTCTTGGAAGAGCGGTTCTTCCTCTCCTTCTTGGGGGTCCCCTCTGCCTCGCTGTCACTCACCTCCTTCTCCGAGTCACTTGCCTCACCATTGATACTGCCCACGTTGGCTCTCTTTCCAGTAGTTGGCGTCATCTTCCTCCAGCTGTCTTCCCCATCCTCCTCACTGCTTCCACTCTGCCTTTTCCTACCCTTCCACTGGGTCTTGTCTTTGCTCTTCCTCTGCACTAGGGGCTCTTCATCTTCCCCACTACTATTCCCACTGCCTGCTGCTGATCTTTCCTTCTGTTCCTCTCTGTCCCCCGGGGATCCCAGCAGTCTTGCTGCCCTGCTTTTCTGCTTACAGCTCCTCTCCTCCAAAGAGGAGGACCTTTGACCTCCACTGCTCTGGGCTGTGAGTTTCCAATCCTCTTCTAACTCTCTGTTCTCTTTCTTCTTGGCTAGGGTCTCCTCCTCCTCACTCTCCTTTTCACTTTCCTGGTGGCTTTTAGCTCCTTTCTTTCCCTTTGCCTTCTTTCCTGGCCCCTGGGCACGTTCCTCACTGTCTTCACTCTCCTCCCTGGCCTGTTTCCTATTGGCTGAGGCCTTGCCTGGTGCCTGCTTGTTCTTTGTCCCAGGCTGCTTCCTAGTCCTGCCCTTGGACTCCTTTTCCTCCTCCTCCTCCTCTTCCTTTTTCTCATCTTCCTCTTCCTCACTGCTTTCTTCTTTCCAGACCTTACTCTTTCTGGCAGAGCCCTCTTCCTCCTCCTCACTGCTTCCCTTCACCTCCTCCTTCTCTAATCCCATCTTTGCAGTCAGGTCCCTCTGCTGTTCTTCCTCGTCACTGCTCTCAATTGCTTTCTTTGAGGCTCGCTTTGGATTCTCATCCTCGGCTGGACTGACTTCTGCTGCCATCCCATTCTTTGCTGGGAGGCCGAAGCAGTCTGGACTGGAGGCTGCAGAGCTGGGCTCTGGAATGTGGAGAGAAGAGGAGGTTGGGACAGGTTCCTCCTGTCCCTTCTCCCTCCACTTGGGATTGGTTGCCTTGAATCCTGCTCTGATGGAGGGAAGGGCAGTAGGAAACAGCTCTCAGTCCACCCTGTTCCTGGCTCCTGACTCACGGGCCACGCGCCCTCACCTGAGGCCTTGGAACATAACACACGCACAATAAATACCTTTAGCATGAACCAACTATGCACAAGGCACTAACCTGACTCCGAATTGAAACGGAACCTTTTTCTCGCTGGGTCACGGCAGGGGATGGGAGACCTCTTGGCCTTCTTGGCAACGTCGAGCCTCTTTTCCCTGCCACCCGCTTCATCCACCTGTGTGTGCATCAAGAGAGCATCACGTGTATCAAGGTTGTGTTCTGCCCCACCGCTCTCAGGCCCCTCCTCCACGGCCACAACCCCCGCCTGCGGTGGCCCAGGCTCGGGCCCACACCTGCATCTTCAGCAGCTCCTCCTCCACTAGCCGCTTCAGCGCCTGCTTCTCCTCGGGCTCCAGGTGGTCGCGGCCCGCGTGAGCCAAGAACCTCCGCCGCACGATGGAGTGCGTAAGCGTGCTGCGGAAACACGTGTCACGACGGAGTCCCTGTCCCGCCCCTACCCTTTACAACCCCGCCTCCAACCTCCGGTGCACCTGAGGTCCGGGCGGCCTTGGAAGAACCTACGGGTGAACTCCTGCATCTCATTCTCCCGAGCCATTTTGCTCCACCTGATATCGGCGGCTCCCGCCGTTTTTCTTCTCGGCCCCCGTCCGCGCGTTTGACAGGAGCTTGCGCACGCGCAGTATCGTGGCGCCGTGAGGTGGAGGACCGTTGAGTATCCGTCACGGGCCGCTTGGACCCAGAACTTTGCGAGACAAAACTTGCCTTCCGCGGGCAGTTGGAGAGTCTCGCGGTTCCTTGCTTTTCTTAGAACGAATCTCTTCTGAAGGAGAATTCTCGTTAGAAACCGATTGGGAGCCGGCTACACCTTTGGATGTAACAATCAACCCGCGACGCTGCCTCTGTTCGTGGTCACGGGCAGCAACTAGGCATCTGTGATTTTGAAAGACAGAAGGAAAAGGGCGTCCTCGCCAGGAGACTAGGAATCCGAGGAGGAATGCCTTCTCGTGGCTTCAAATCGCTAAGCACATTTCGAATCAGTAAGGGTGCCCTCCAGCGTCCGCCATCTTTGTGACATCATCGCGTCGCCGCGGCGCCATTTTTAGCGTATCCCCTGGAAGCAACGTTCCTTTCCCGGTATTCCCCAGGAGGGCAGCCGGTGTGGTTACGATTCCTGGGCGCGGGGCACGGCGGGAGTTGTAGTCCCAGCGGATACAGCCCTGCCGACTCTCCGGAAGTGGAGGTGGGAGAGGCTGGGCTGAGCCGGCTCGGGGTAGCCCGGCTCCCGGCCAGTGCTGGGGCGCTTCTCCCGGGGCGGGTCATGAACGGGCCGGCGGACGGCGAAGTGGACTACAAGAAGAAATACCGGAACCTGAAGCGGAAGCTCAAATTCCTCATCTACGTGAGTGCTGGGGTGGTGAGGCGGTAGGGGGTGAGGCCTGGTGCTCGTAAGACTTAAGTTTACCTGTGTGTGAAGAGAGTAGGGTGAGCTGTGGCCGGCGTCCGGGCTCCATTTACGGACGGCCGTTGGCTCAGCTCCCACCTTGCCGGTAATACAGGAACACGAGTGCTTCCAGGAGGAACTGAGGAAGGCGCAGAGGAAATTGCTGAAGGTGTCCCGGGACAAGAGGTGAGACACGTTGAGGGGAGGAGGGAGGCCAGCGGGTGATATGGCTCCTATGGATCTGCATTCGGATCCCATCCTGGAATGGGCCACAAATGCATGATAACTGCCTCGGGGCTGTTGTGAGGCTCCAACAGGCCAGCTGGAAGGGACGAGGGCCCAGGAGAACATTGCAGAGATGGGAGTAAACACTCTTGTTCTCTCCGCCCGTTCCCTCAGTTTCCTCCTAGACCGACTTCTGCAGTACGAGAACGTGGATGAAGACTCTTCTGGTGAGCAAGGTCATGAAAAATTGGTGGAGGACATGCTCCTGACACTCCAGCAAGCTTCCTGGGCCCTCCCTTTAGGCCGCGGAGGCCAATACAGCCTCCAATGGTTCTTAAGCCTAGTCACTTGTCGTCCTCCTCACTATTCTTTCACTCAAGTATAACTGAGTATCTGCTGTATTTCAGGCAGTGGGCTTTGCACAGAGGATACAGTGGTAACCAAGATGGGTAAAGCCTCTTGGAATTTGTATTCTCGTTGGGGGTAGTAAGTAAGCAAAGAAATAAACTAGAATTTTAGATTTGAGGAAGAAAATCAGGGTTACGTGGTAGGGATTGGAGTAGAACGGGAGTTGATAAACTTTCTCTGTAAAGGGCCAAGTAATAAGTATTTTAGGCTTTGCAGAACGTACAATTTCTGTTGCGCCTATACAGCTCTGCCTTTGTAGTGCAGAAACAGCAATAGGTGAGTTGTGAATAAGTGAGTATGGCTGTGTTTCAATAAAACTTTATTTATGAATACTGAAATTTGAATATCATAAAACTTTCACGTCATGAAATATTTTTCTTTGGAGTTTCTTTTCCCCCAACGATTTTAAAATGTAAAAGCCGTTCTTAGTTACAGACCATACAAAAGTAGATGGCAGGCAACATCTTAATAAAGAATTCAAGAAAGGCTTTTTTCAGGAAGTAATGTTGGAGCTGGGACCTAGATAAGAAGAAGATGTGAAGATGAGTGAGAGATTTCCCACAGAGGGAGTCACAGATGCAGATTCCCTGAGGTAAAAACGTACCAGGTTTTTTGAGGAGAAGGGATGAAGCACATAAAGCACTGTTCTCAAACTTTTTTTGAGCACCATTTACAACCAATAATAGATTTTACATCGTGACCAACCCCCACGTACTTACTTGCTTATAAAACAAAATTTAGTGAAATAACGTTGAGAGCCCTATATGCAGTTTGTTCTGATACTTTTTAGACTGCTTTTTTTTTTTTCCATTTAGTGCTCGTTGTAAATCAATAAGTTGAATTTGTGACCCACTATTGGGTTGATACCCACAATTTGAAAAAGTCCTAAGATGGGCCTTTGTGGCCCAGTTTTTCTCATAAGCCATGTCACCTGCAATCACCTCTCTCCATGGTGTCTAGAGCAAGGGTCAGCAAACAGCTAGCCAGATTGCTTGTTTTTGTTTTATTTACTTATTTATTTTTGGCTGCGTTGGGTGTTCGTTGCTGCGCGCAGGTTTTCTCTAGTTGCGGCGAGCGGGGGTTACTCTTCGTTGCGGTGCGCAGGCTTATTGCGGTGGCTTCTCTTGTTGCGGAGCACGGGCTCTAGGCGCGCGGGCTTCAGTAGTCGCAGCTCACGGGCTCTAGAGCGCGGGCTCAGTAGTTGTGGCACACGGGCTTAGATGCTCCACGGCATGTGGGTTCTTCCTGGACCTGGGATCGAACCCATGCCCGCTGCATTGGCCAGCGGATTCTTAACCACTGCCCCACCAGAAAAGTCCCCAGATTGCTTGTTTTTGTAAATAATGTTTTATTAGAACATTGAACACTTATTTATTTACATATTATAGGAAGACAGTGGATGAGGTCAAAGAAGTAGGTAGGAGCCAACTCATGTAGATCATGGCAAAATATTTGGCTTTCATTCTAGCTTCTCATTGCCTTCGTGTTCCTTCCTGGAGGTCTTTCAGTTAACTTGCTTTTGGAGGGGGACTTCAGGATAGGAGGCGTGAGGGAACCCAGCCTGTTTATGATCAGAGTGGGATATAGCTGAGAAACAAGAGCCAGAGACATAAGCCACCACTTATCTCCTGGAGAAGCCCACAGTGTGGTGAGGGAGACACCCATATATGACAGTGTCCTAGCAGAGTGAGGAGAGCCGTGACCAGTGAGAGTAAAGGGTTCTGGAAGAGTCAGCCATCAACTGGGCCTGAGGGATTCTGGGAGACTTTTCAGAGAGGTGGCATTTAATCTACTTCTTTCTTTCTTTTTTTTTTTTTTTTTTTTTTTTTGCGGTACGCGGGCCTCTCACCGCTGTGGCCTCTCCTGTTGCGGAGCACAGGCTCTGGATGCGCAGGCTCAGTGTCCATGGTTCACGGGCCCAGCTGCTCCGCAGCATGTGGGATCTTCCCGGACCGGGGCACGAACCCGCATCCCCTGCAGTGGCAGGCGGACTCCCAACCACTGCGCCACCAGGGAAGCCCTAATCTGCTTCTTAAAGGATCTGTCTGAGCAGAGAAATCGGGAATAACGTATTTTACGTGTAAATGGTTATCTGTTAAGTGAATGATGGGCCTTCTAGGTAGAGGCACAAATCTGGGAAATGAATTTTGGTTTTGAGAAAATAGGTTGGTGTGATGTGAAGAATACAGTTTGGTTGGGAGACCAGAAGGGTGGGTTGGGGCTATATTAAGAAGCACTTCAAATGCTTCCAGGCATTGGGAAGGATGTGATCAGTTTTGCGTTTTATGTTGTTCTGTCCTTGGGGAGGACAGTGGGTGGCAGGAGAGGTGAGATTGCTTAGCAGGTGATTTTGACATGGTGCTGACCTGACCTCGTGACAGTTGGAATGGGGAACAGTGAGTGAAGGTAGGAGAGATTTGAGGGGCAAATTACCAGGACCCTGCATATGTGGAGTGGGGCAGAGGTAAGCTCTGGACAGCTTAGGCAAATAAGGAGAGAATAGCATAAAATGGTCAGGAGTCAGAGGCCTGGGCTCAAGTCCCAGTCCAACACCTTCCTTTCTGAGCCTCTGTGACTGCATCTGAAAAGCGGAGGTGACGTCTTCCCTTTCCTCCTTGGATAGTTCTGAAGACAAGGAGAGGCAGTGAATGTCAAGCACCTGTTCAGAGCCTGGCACGTAGAAAATGCTTGACAGTATGTTACCAGGGAGGAGTCCAGGCAGGAATTAGGTCGTAAAGGACATTTTAAGGAAGCTGTGGGCCTCCCCAGAATACACCTGTGTGCCCTTCAGATTCCCCAGAACCCTTCCGTAGAGTTGAGATTACGCCCCTCTGGGGTAGACGGGGACTCCCACCCACTACTTACCAGCCCTCTCCTCACAGACTCAGATGCCACTGCATCTTCAGATAACAGCGAGACAGAGGGGACATCCAAGTTGTCGGACACGCCAGCCCCTAAGAGGTGAGAAGAAGCCATCATTCTTCCCGGGAGGGTGGGGGGTGGGGGTTGGAGAGGGTACCTGGGCTGCCTCTTGCCTCTGACCCCCTCCCCTGTCCTTTCTCCAGGAAGAGAAGCCCTCCGCTGGGGGGTGCCCCCTCCCCCACCAGCCTCTCCCTGCCTCCTTCAACAGGGTTTCCCCTTCAGGCCTCTGGGGCCCCCTCCCCATACCTGAGCTCGGTGAGTTGGGGTCAGGGGTGGGAAATGGTCAGATGCCTGGGAATAAGGTGGGCATCATTTGGGCAGAGGGTCCAGGCCTCAGGGTGAAGCCAGCCCAGCACCAAGAACATCTGTCTGGGTGTGGCCAGCAAGCGTGCCTCGGAGGGGTGTGAGTCGGGGCTGCCTACTTCTCTCTGGTGTAGGAATGGGGGACAGACGTGACTGAGGAGAGGAGACCCCAGGACACAGTCCTGCTGCTGTCCCCTCCCGTCTGTTCTCAGGAGCCACACTCATCACCATCTCTTGTTTTTCCATTCTTCCTCCTGTTTGCATTTCTTCCTTCTACCCCCACCCCATCCACTCCATTTCCCATCTCCATCCCCTCACTCCCGCCTGCAGCTGGCTTCCCCCACCTACCCCCCATTCCCTTCTGACTACCTGGCCCTGCAGCTGCCCGAGCCCAGCCCCCTGAGGCCCAAGCGGGAGAAACGGCCCCGCCTGCCCCGGAAACTCAAGGTACCCTGTTTGGGGGACGTTAGGGAGGGGCCAGAACGGCAGGACAGCCACCTGAGGGAGGCTCAGGACGGCTGGGGGCCTGTCCGAGAACGTTGAAGGGCTGATTTGGGGCTGCTGCTGGGGACCCAGCCCAGGGTTAGGCGCTGAGGGGCGGGTCCCAGAAGTCCTGGCTCCCAGGCTCCCTGTGAGACCAGTCAGGGCAAGCCCAGACTCGGGGAGCTCAGAGTGAAGGTGGCTGGGGGCCAGGCTCATTTTCACAAGTGTTCTGTATTGCCAGGCAGCCCCCAAGGAGGGGCAGAGTTGTGGGATCTAGAATCAAGTCAAGGTTGCACCACTTAGAAACCATGTGGCCGTGACGCTCTAGGTCCCAGGTTGTGCGTCTGTAAAGTGAGTGATCAACCACGTGTAAAATCAGCAAGTGGTGTGGAGCGCCTGCTGTGTGCCAGGCACTGTGCCAGGTGCTGCACGCACAATAGCGAAGGAAGCAGCAGCCCCTGCTTTCATGGAGCCCATGTTCTCGGAGGGTAGGCAGGAAACAAGCAGGATAAATAGGTACCGACGTGGAAAGACAGATGCAGATAAAGGGCGTGGGGACACCAGAGTACGCGGGGCTGATGTTTACAGGGGGCGGCCAGAGACTTGAATGAGCAGAGCCCTGGCTCTCTGCAGTGCTTCATTCGGGAAGAACCAGCACAGGGGCCCTGGGGGTGGGCACGTGTTCAGCTTCTTCAAGGGCCAGGAAGGAGGCCGGTGTGGTCGGAGGACAGGGAGAGGGAGAGTGACCAGAGAGCAGGTCAGAACAGCACCTGAGGGGCAAGGCTGTGGAGGGCCTCGGAGGTGTTGGGAAGTTTTTGGCTGGTACTGTGAGTGAAACGGGAGCCACTGGAGAAGGTGGGGCAGAGGGGCGTCTGATCTGATTGACGTGTTAAGAAAATTGCTTGACACTGCAGTGAATAGGCTGGTGGGTGGGGGGTCAGGATGGAAGTGGGGATATCAGTGAGGAGGCTCCTGCGGTCAACCAGGCAGCAGGGGGAAGGGTGAAAAGTGGGTGATGGGTCTCTTTCAAAGAATGAGCCCCAGGAAGAGCCGTGTGGGCTGTGAGAGAGAGGGGCGTTGAGGGTGACTCCAGGGGTTTGGGCCTGAGCAGCCAAAGAAGGGGCCCTTTTCTGAGTCGGGGAGGACTCTGGGAGGAGCAGGTTTGGGAAGGAAGGTGAGTTTGGCTTTGGATGTCTTGAGATGCTGTCTGGAAATGTCAACGAGACAACTGGGTAACTGGGTAACGTGAGCCTGGCCCGCACGGGGGCCGTATTTGGAAGTCACGGGCAGGCAGGTGGATGGCGCGGAGAAGAGGTCTCTGCACCCTGAGCCCTGGGAGCGATGAGGACACGGAAGGCACAGTGCCCTTCCAGCTGAGTCAAAGCGAGATGAGGACCGGGCTGGCAGCTCTCAAGTTGGGTGGACTGGAGACTGGAGACTCTGGAGCCAGAGGTGGAACGGGAGCCCTGCTTGTGGTGGTTAGGAGTGTGGGTTCTGGAGTTCTAACCCCAGCTCTGCCACTTCCTCCCGTGTGACCTTGGCCCTTGAGCCTGGAAGATGAGTAGATAATGGGTGACGATACTGCTCAGCTCCTGCTTCACGCTACTTGGCAGGGGTTCTGCTTCCTGGGCTGGGCGGACTGGTGGAGAAGGCACGGGCCGGAGAAACCTGGAGCAGAGCGTGGAGGCGTGGCGTGGTGTGCGCTTGGCAGTTCAGGGCTCTGAAGTGCTGGCTCCTGACCCAGAGGCGTGTCAGTGAGCTACGTTCGGGGGCAGGCAGGGGAAAAGGGCCCAAACCAATGGCGGTGCATGGGGGAGGGGAAAAATCAGGGACGGCCTCAAAGAACAGGTGACACTTGAGCCCAGGGTGAGATTTGGATATTCAGGCTGAGGCGGTTGTGGAAGGAAGGCGGGGACGTGGCAAAAGTGGTGTTTGGGCTGGAGCCGGAGGGGTGAGAGCGAACAGCGTAGGAAGGATAGGGTGGGTCAGGTCATAGAAGGCTGGGTGTCCTATGAGGAGAGTGGGGGTCCCTGAAGTTTCTGGGTGTGGTGGTGTGAGGAGAGGGGAGGGGACGCTGTGAAGACTGAAGCAGGTCAGTCAGGAGCCTGGGCCTCACCCGTTTTAGCTGGGTTTCCTCCACGCACTCGCCGTGCGACTTGGGCGCGTCATTTAACTCTCAGAGCCTCCGCTTGCTCCTCTGTTCGGTGGGGTCGTTGTGAGGATAAAATGAGTTAAGAGAGAGAAAACACTTAGCCCAGTGCCTTGTCCCTAGTATGCCACAGATAAGCATTCACTACCTTGGGTCACGCTGAGGAGGCCATGAAGTCAGTCCAAGCAGGGGTAGGACATGGGGCCTCGGGTAGGTAATCAAGAGGTGGTGGCCAGAGGAGGGGGACAGTCATGCCACCGGCCTTTTCAGTCGTGCGTGTGCATCTGCTCCCGTGTGTGCACATGAGTGCCTGGTACTGGGTGCAAGGGTGCTGTTCAGAGCTGGGCTTCCTGTCTGTCATCCATCCTGGCAGACCCCAGTCGCCCGAGGTACAAACCCACTCTGGCTCTCCATGCCACCCTAGGGACAGCGGCGATGAGGGGGCCGCCTTGAGAAGCAGAGAGTAGGCCACAGGGGCCCGAATGTGTTAAGGCAATCAGAAGGGCCACTGTGAAGACTACTGCCATCCCCGCACCCCGGGGCCAGACTGGACACTGCCTGGTGGGGACCTGGCAGGCCTGTGCCTTCAAACCTCCATTTCCAAGCCTCCGTTTCCTCCTCTGGCTGATGACCTCTCCTCCCTTCCAGGGTGGTCGGAATAGTGAGAGATCATTAATGGAAGTCACCTGGCACATAGTAGGTGCTCAGTTTGTGCCTACAGGCAAAGCAGGAGGCCCACAGATCTCTGGGAAGGATTCAGAAGGACCTGGCAGGGGTGGGGCTGGAGGGTTGGGCAGGACAGAGGCCACTTCCCAGCCTCAGAGCACAAAGCAGGACCTTTGACAAATAGAAAAGGACAGTCCAGGTGGAAGGACTGGCCTGTTCTCAGGCACTGCCTATCCTGAGGGCAGCGAGGAGCCGGAGGCCCCCGAGTACAGGAGTGACGCGCTCAGGTCTGTGTTCTAGAGAGCTTACTCTGGCTGCAGTGCGGAGGAGGAGCTGGATCTGGGAGAGGCTGAAGGCAGGGAGTCCAGGTGAGCTGAGAGGAGGGCCTGGCCTAGGCCGGTGGCTCTGGGGATCCCAAAGAGGGGCCCCTCCCAGACACAAGAGGTAGAAGCCTCACACGGCCGGGGGTGAAGACCTTTGACACCCTCCACCAAACCAGTGAGCCCCTCAGGAGGAGGAGGGAGAGGAGGCCAGTGTGGCAGGTGGTACTGGAGGTGCCCAGAGGCGGGCAGGCAGGCACTCCAGGCTGGCTCTGGCTCTGGCTGCTATCCCAGGGGCAGCCACAGTGCCTGACTGGCAAGGGCAGGGCCCGGCCTTTCCCTCCTGGTTTCCCATGAGACTCCCTCCACCACCACCCTCATCAGCACTCCCATCACCAAGCCTCACCCCCACGCACTTGCTGGTGTGAGACTGCAGGGCTGAGGTGGGGCAGGCTCCCTGATTCCAGCCGTGGCTGGCCTGGCTGTGTCCACTACCCCTTGAATGAGAGCCTTTGCCCCCTTCCCCATCCCCTGGAACTGTCTTAAGGGGCAGTGCCGGCCTCCTGGAGGTCCCAGTGCCTCCCTGATAGGCCCTCCCTGTGTTTCTCCCCACTGCTGCAGATGGCGGTAGGACCCCCCGACTGCCCCGTGGGAGGGCCGCTGACCTTCCCAGGCCGGGGTTCTGGGGCCGGCGTGGGGGCAGCCCTGGCCCCACTGCCCCCACCCAAGATGCCTCCCCCTACGATCCTGAGCGCCGTCCCTCGGCAGATGTTCAGCGATGCAGGCAGCGGGGACGACGCCCTGGACGGGGATGATGACCTGGTGATCGACATCCCGGAGTGAACCCCTCTGCCTGACCCCCTGCCCAGCGCCCTCTGTGTCAGCACACATGAGCCCCCAGCTTCCGCAGAGACGTTTATTGACGCCCGGTTGCCATGCTGTGGCCACTGACACAATCAGAAAAGGCGTAAACATGCATGAATGTCCCCCAGAAGGTGGGCCCTCTCCAGGGAGGGCAGGGGCCCTGCCTTCACATCCCAGCCCAATCCAGGAGACAGTTATTTAAATGAGTGGGCCAGGAGCATCTGCCACCTCTCAGAGAGGCAGAGACCCTGCAGTGGCCCCCCCACTTAAAAGGGCAGCTGTACAGGGCTCGGTGGTGGTGGTTTTTTTAATGAAGATTCTGCATTAAAGGAGTGCCTCTTTTTGTGTGTGTCATTTTCATTTTTGGAAACCTCCTCCTCCAAACCCCCCCTAATCCGACCTCCTCCCTGGAGGGGAGGGGGCCGGGCAGCCTGGAGAGGCAGGAGAGAGGAGCAGCAGCCGGGTCCTTGGGACAGGGGCACTGTGGGATCCCCCCTGCAGGTGTGCTCTGGATGGGTGGTTTGCATATTTGTCTGTTGTAGCGAGTCAGGCAGGAGGAAGGTTGCATATGTGAATATAGATCTCCACAGTCCCTCACAAGAAGACAGACCCACGGTCACGGAGACACGAAACAAGACAAGTAGTGCGGGGTGGGGCCTCCACCCCGTGTAAACGTGCAACACACTCGTGCGAAGGCTGCCTACTGGGCCCAGCCCTGAGGGCCCTGTGCTGGGCGGCTGCTGTCCTGCTCAGGCTGAGGGCAGGGCTCCGGCTGCCGGGGGCAACTGGCTGGTCAAGGTGTGCCAGCGCTCCAGAGCTGCGTCCGGCTGCTGCAGACAGTCGCTCCAGTGCTTCCGGGCCTCTCTCCGGGCTCCTGGCCCCAGGGCCACGCCACCTGGGAGCAGTAGAGGCAGGCAAGATCAGGGCCGGGCTCACTGCCGGGCTGCCCTCCATCAGCACCACCCAGCAGGCTCCTCCCTCACCGATGAAGTCGTTGGATTTGCCAATGTCATAGTCCCAGACTGTGACTTCCAGAGTCTTGCTGGCCAGAGTGGAGAGCTCCATCTCGTAGAAGAACTCCTGGGACAGGGCAAGCGACACCTTCCATGAGGCGCTGCCCCCACTCCCAGCCCCAGCCCGGCTCGATTTCTGGCCTCTGACCCATTTACCTCATTAAATTCCGGGTTTAGAGTCTTCTTCTTCACACATGTTTTGTGCTTGGATTTCTTATCCACGTCTGGCCTCAGGTACCTGCCGAGGGGGAGGAGGGACAGGGGTGGGGCAGCAGGTCAGTCAGGGACAGACCAGGCCCAGAAGAGGACAGGGCTGGTGGCAAGTCCCTGGGGAGGGGAGGGTGGGCCTCGGGGCAGGGCGAGGGCTCACGTCTTGACGTAGGGGTCAGAGTAGCCGTTGACGTCCATGGCAGCCAGGTGGGCGCAGCGCACGATGCCCACCAGCAGCCCACGGCGCCGAGAACTATAGCTGAGGCTCAGCAGGATGCGCCCGCGCTCTTCCAGCAGCCCAGGCCCCTGCTCCACCTGCTCCAGCTGCCAGCAGACGCGGGCGTCAGCCGGCACCCTCACCACCTCCCACCCAGATGTGGTCCCTGTGGGTGGCTCACCTCCTTCAGGTAACAGGAGATGCCCCTCAGCGCCACAGACATGGAAGACGGTGAAGCCAGCTGAGGGGGCAAAGAGAAAGTTCTGGAAACCTGATCTCCCCAGGGCCCCCTTCCCGTGGTACCCCGCAGCCTGGCACAGACCGGGACCTGGCGCTCAAGGCAGATGTTAAAATGCTTCTTCTGTGAAGGCTTGAGGCGGCGGAGGGGTACACGGATCTCCCCGATGAACTCGTTGTGGCTCAGCTTGTCTTCATCACAGACGGAGATCCTGGTAGGGAACTGCAGGGTCAAGGCCCCCTGGGGTACTTGAGCCCCACTCCAGTTTGGGAGAAAGGTCCTCCGACTGAACGCTGAACACTCGAGGCTGGTCCCAGCTCTGCCCTAAATACTCTACACCTCACTTGTAAAATGGGCTGTCTCAGGGCTGTGTGGGGAGCACCAGGCCTGGAGCTGGAGGAGGATGTTTTGATTTGCCCTGTTCCTCTGCGCCTCCCTTTCCAGCTGCCCAGGCTGTCCCCGGCCCATCAGGACCTGCTCGGCTCCTTGAGGAAGCCCTCACAAATCTTGGGAACGCGACCACATACATACACACACACACACACACACACACACACACACACACACACAGCCTCCATTCAGGGCCTGGGGACAGGATCCAACTGAACATGCACAGGGTGTGCACTGGTGGATGTGGGTCACGGGTCCAGGATGTAAGAGCTAGAAGGGCCTGAAGGAGCCTTGAGCAGTTGGACCAGGAGTGCATACCTCCCCCTAGAGCCCCTGTCCTTTCCTGTGTGGAGCAGGGAGCCAGCCTGGGAGAGGCTCATGAACCCAGCAAGTAAGAGATTATTGCTTTTACTTCCATCCGTCTCGGTCTGCAGCCCCTTTCCCTGCCTTCTGCTGTGACACTCTCAAGCAGCTGTGTCATGCAGAGGTGTTCAATTCCCAGCTCCGCCACCTAGCAACCACATGACCTTGAGCAAGTCACTTAACCTCCCTAAGCCTCATTCCCATTTCTGTCGCTTGAGACTTCACTCCTTAGAGATGTTAGGGAGACAAGGGCAGCAGAATGGGCAGACCTCTGCTGCATAGGTCTGACTTAAGTCAGGGGCTCTGAGAAGGGGTCTCAGTGAGCAGGGAAAGATTGCAGGAGGAGGCAGAGCCTCAAATGATGAGTGGGATTTAGGCCGGCAGAGAGAGGAAGCAGGAAGAGACACGACAGGCAAAGGTCAGGAGATAGGAACCCGACCAGTCGCAAGAGGGCGGTCCTCTGTTGGAGGAGCAGTAGGAGCTATTTGGAGGGCAGGAACCCAGGGGAACATTCTGGCCTGCTCCCGAAGGGGACAGGGAGCCACTGATGGTTCTAGAGCATCCGAGGGCTTAATGGGAGGTGGGTCGACCAACCAAAGAAGGTTCCAATGACAGTTGTCCCCAAGGAGGTGCTGAGCTGGACTCGTTGGTAACCGGGAGGACAGACCCCTCACCTGAGCACCTTGTGGGTGATGTCAGCATCTGTGATTCCGCTGTACGTCAGGTCCTCATTCCACACGGGATTCAGCGTGTTCCTCTGAGTCTTAGTTTTTAGCTTATTGGCCTTAGGTGTGGGGACGAAGGGTTCACAGTACGTGTCCCCCAGACCCACAGAGGCTGGAGGCAGACGAAGGTTGGGGGCAGACCCACAAGCTGGGTCAGGCTGGGGGGTGAGGGTAGGGGGAGGCCGTTACCTTGCAGGCTCCAGGCAGCAGGTGCAGCTTGACGTAGGGGTCGGCCAGGCCATTGAAATCCATGGGCTTGAGGCCCTGGGGAGGAGGAGAGGGAAGAGGGCTGTGAGCTCCCAGCCTGCCCACCCTCCCTCCCTCTCTCTGCAGTGTGGACCCTTGGGGGCGGGAGAGCCAAGATGGGTGCTGGGAGAGGAGCAGGAGTCAGGCCTGGGGAAGGGAAAGGAGGATGGAAACGCACCCCTCTCAGGGTAGGAGGCAAACAGGGCCAGGGCTCTCGGGGGCAGGGAGTACCCACCTTGGCCCTGAGGATACTACAGTGTAGAGTGCAGGAAGCCTGGTCGTAGAGAAGGTCAAACTCCAGCGTGCCCAGGGAGGCTGGAGAAGAGGGAAGAGGTAACCTGAGTCCGTGCGTAAAGACAGGTGTGTGTGAGAGACAGGTGGGCAGGCCTGCTACGTGTGCCAGCTGTGAAGGTTTGTGCGTGTCTGTGCCTGTCAGCCTGCTTGTGTGTGCACGTCTGGGTCCCTGGCTGGGCTGCAACTGGTGCTCTGTGGGTGGTTGAGTGTCTCAGCAGAAATATTGAATATTGAGCCTAGCTGAACCTGTCATCTCCACTCTGACTGCAGCTGTGGTGGCGGTGCCCGCCGCCTCCCCACCCCCAGCAGGGCCCCATCCCCTTCCCACAAGCCTGGAGGCCCCCATTAGCACCCTGGGCCCTTCAAGCCCGCAGACTCACTGGTATCATCCGAGTCATAGCTGTCCACCTCAGCTCCATCCTCGGGCGTGGTGGCCCCAAGGAGGGCTGCAGGGGGTGCCAGGGCCAGGGGGCCCAGATGAGCAGGGGCCTCTCCGAAGCCCCCGCCACCCCCTTCAGGTCCTGGTCCCCGGCGGGGGAAGTAGTCAGAGATCTGGCGGATGGGCCGGATGGGCCCCGGGCACACGTTGATGGCCATGTGCTCCTGGATGTTGATGGTCATGCGGTCGCCCCTGCGGCCCCTCATGCAGCACCCCTGGCTGGGGGAGGGAGGTTCGAGAGAGCTTGAGCCCGGGGCTGACTTCTCAAACCTACCCGTCTGCTGGCTGAGGGCCAGGCGGCACCCGCCAGGGTCTGTGGGCCCTCACTGGCCTCCCTTCCTAGGTGCTGAGGGAGAGGGCAGCCTGTGCCCGCTGACGGGCAGGCAGAAGGCCTGGGCCCTCCAGACCCCAAGCTGTGCTCCACGGGGCTGGGCTGCCAGCCCACTCCCCCCAGATAGGTCCTGGCTCCACCTCAGCCTTGCCCACTTTCCTCTAGATTGTCCCTCTGTCCTCTTCCCAGCGCCAGCCCCTCATTCTGGGCTTCTGTCTGCCCTGGGCCCTGCCTACCCCTGAAGCTGCCCCCTAGGCCCCCTCCTCTGTCTTTCTGAGGCTCTGACTATCCTTCTGCACCAGGCGCCTGTCTGGTCTGGGGGTCACCCACCTCTTAGGTTTTCACTTCCCACTGTCCCTTCGTTCAGCCCCAGATCTGCCCGCCTGCCTGGGCCCCCATCCGCTGCCATCCAAGGTGAGGACCCCTGCCTCAGAAGCCTCCTCCTGAAACTGGCTCTCCAGAGGAGCCAGAAATTACAGCCTCCGGGAAGCTAAACACCCCCAGGGGCACACACAGGCTAACACACACTCACCCTCACCCTCTCGCCCCCGGCAGCCCAGCCCCCTGCACCTGTCTCTGCGCCTCCAACAGGTGCCCAAGCACTGGGGGGCCAGCGGGTGCGAGCTGGGCGGTGGCAGCCGGCGATTCCCAGGGCGGCCGGCGAGAAGAGCGCCGAGTCCGGCAGTCTGAGCCGAGAGGGAGGGAGAGCAGGAGAAAGTGCGGGGAGGAGGGGGTGAGCGAGGTGGAGGCGAGGATGCGGCCGGCGCAGGCGGCGCGGGGCGGGGAGGGGCGGACGGAGGCTGGGGAGGGGGCGGGACTCTCCCGCCGGCGCCCGCCCGGGCACACTTAGGAGCGCACACGGGTGCACACACATTCACGGGCAGGCTGACACACGCATCTTGCACGGACACTCCCGTGCACACGCCTGTGCCCACGTGCGCACACCACAGTCATGCACAAACCCAGACACGCGCTGGCACACTCACCCAGGAGAACTTCGCACACACACGCTCGCAGACACACGGGCTCCCTGCGCCGCCAGGAACCCACGGTGAGAACTGCCCGGTGTTCCCCAACTCCTCCCCGCGCCGCCCCCGCGCCGAGCCGGCGGAGCCTCCCTCCGCCCCTCTCTCCTAGCTTCCCTCCCGGGTCTCCAGGGCAGACCACCGGCCTAGTTGCCATGGCGACGCCGGCTCCTCCTCCCTCCCCGCCCCCTACCTCGCGCGTCCTTATGCCCCTCCTCCGCAGAGAGCGTTTGGAGGAGGGGGGGAGGGTGTCTGGCCCTCCCCTACCAAATATCCGTAGGGGCGGGGCCTGTGGGGGCGGGGCTTAGAGATCCGCAGTGACCCAGGAACGGGCTGGGGAAGGGGGTCTAATCCGCCTACGGTCCCTGGTTTGAAATCTCGGGGTCTCGGACCCTGGCTGGGAAACCTGAGAGTCTGAGGCCTGAGGCTGTGGCTTCCCCCCACGCCTCCTTCCGTTAGTTGTTCAGGATTCTCTCCTGTGACCCAACCCAGCCCCCGAGGGTCCAAGTCCCCTTCTCAGGGATGGCATCTCCTTTGGGAATCCGCCTTCCCTCACCCTCCCATCTCCAGTTGTCCCTCAGGTGGAGCGGAGCGTGGGGTTTCGCTCTGAATGCCTCAGAGCCCTGCAGGCCTTCCTCCGCTCTCTGCTGTCTCTCACCTGAGCCCTGCCACCTGCCTGTCAGTCTAACTCCAGCCTTTGATCTTGGCTCTCCTTTGTCCAAAACTTGCCAGCCCCCAATGACAAAGTCCTCACAGTGACCTGATTCAAGGCCCTTCAGCCCAAGACCCTGACTTCTCTAATCTCATCCCCCGTGCTCATCTTGCTGGCTCTCAGGACCATTACTTGCGGTTCCCAGAACACACCTGGATCTCTCAGACCTGTGGACCTTTGCTCATACAAGTTCCTCAGCCTGGAAGATCTTTCCTTTCTTCAGGGGTCATCCTGGACCCCCTCTTCCTAAGAGACTTACTGGAACATCTCCCCACCCCCAGCCCAGCCCCCAGCTTCCAGTGCTGTCTCTGGTTTGTCATGTCTGTTTCCATTTCTGTCTCCCCCACTACTGGGGAGCAGAGGCTGCCACATGCTAGGCCTGGCACTAGTTTGGCATCACTAAATATTGTGATTTTAGGTTGCATAGCAATGTGAATATACTTAACATTGCTGAACTTTGTGCCTGAAAACAGCTAAGATATAGCTATTCATTCATATGTGTATTTTTACCCCAATTTTTTTAAAGTAATAGAAATGTAAAACCAAACTATGCTGATATACCACTTGTCACCCATCAAATGGTGAAATTCAAAGCAAATGTTAACACACAGTGTTGGTGAGGCTGTGAGTAAATGGGCACCACCTCTGTAGCTGAAACGGAGCAGGACCCTAGGTCTTTGCCCCTCCGTGTCCTCAGCCTGCCTTTTGTCTGTGGGAAAACTTTAGCCAAACAATAAGTTTAGGGCTTCCCTGGTGGCGCAGTGGTTAAGAATCCACCTGCCAATGCAGGGGACACGGGTTCGAGCCCTGGTCCGGGAAGATCCCACGTGCCACGGAGTAACTAAGCCCGTGCACCACAACTACTGAGCCTGCGCTCTAGAGCCCGCGAGCCACAATTACTGAGCCCGCGTGCCGCAACTACTAAAGCCCTCGTGCCTAGAGCCCGTGCTCCTCAATGAGAAGCCACCGCAATGAGAAGCCCGTGCTCCGCAACAAAGAGTAGCCCCCGCTCGCCACAACTAGAGAAAAGCCCGTGGCGCAGCAACAAAGACCAAATACAGCCAAAAATACATTAAAAATTAAATAAACAAATACATTTTAAAGAAAAGAATACGTTTGATCAGAGAAGTGAGAAAATGCAGAAACAAAGGAAAACAGTCCAGCAAGACTAAATAATAATAGTTTAGTCATTAAGCATAGTTAAGGACCCTTAGTTCCTTCTCAAGGGCTATAAATAATATTCTGAGCCATCTCCCGTGAGCTGTCTTGTAGATACTGAAACCCGCACCAGGTGGAAGAAGTTAACTACATGATGACAGGACTGTAGCCATGACATAAGCTCCCACAATTCCAAGAACTGGCCTCCAAGAAATGGGAACAAATCAACCCTGGAACCAAGGACTAACTGTACTTAGAACAATCAAGATGACACTGATCAGACCACCGCAGGACCAATTTCAACAAGACTGTCAGAGCTGACTGTGCTGTTCCTGCATGTAGCCCCCTCCCTCCGTCTATAAAAGCTCCTGCCCACTGATTGTCAGTAGGGGGGAGTTGCCGTTTGGACAGGAGTCCACCCTCCCCACTGGTTGCCAGCACCCAAAATAAAGCAAACGTTCCTTTGCACCAACCTTGCTCCTTTATTGGCTCTTGCGCAGCAAGCAGCCGGACCCCACTTTCAGTTACATAGCCACTGTCAGACTCTTTGATCCAAAAAATCCACTTCTAGGATTTGGCCCATGAGCAAAATAATAGAAGTTCAAGGCTATTAACGGCAGCATGTCTTCAATGGCAAAAGACGGGAAACAACCTAAATGTCCACGACTGGACACAATCTAACATGTCCACAACAACCTAAATGTCCACAATCAGTTATGAGAATTTCACACAGTGAAATAACATGCAGCCATGACAAGAAAGAGGCCCTTTATGTACTTGTGCAGAAAAAACTAAGGTAAGGAGGCGCATGAATGGAACGCTGCCATTTGAGTAAAAAAAAAAAAAAAAAAAAAAGAGCGCTTATATATGTTTGTTTATTTGTGCATAAATTATTCCTGGAAGGCTGCACAAGAAAGTGGTAACTATGGTGACCTCTGAGGAGGCTGCTGTGAGGCAGGGGAGGGCAGGAAGAGGATTTATTTTGTACCATGTGCATATGTTACCTACTCAAAAGAATACACTAAAATAATATCTTTTTTCAGATAAAGGCAACCATTAGGTTTCCTCTGAGGTTCTCCAGGATAAGAAAGGAGGAGGCAGGACTAAGGGAGACACCGTCCAGGAGCGGGTGGGTTTGGGGAGAGGCAGACCTGGGCCTGCAGTAAAAGGAGGGGCGAGCTGGGCAAGAAGCCCAGCCCTGCTTCCTGCACTGCTTTCTTCTCCTGGGGTTTAGCTCAGGCCCAGCAGCTCACCTCCAGAAAGCCTTGTTGCAGGAAGACACGGATGAGGCTGGAGTTCCAGCCAGCCGCGGGGGAAAATACAGACAGTTCTGAGCCCTGGTTTGTCCAGAGGTAGAAAGGCTTTTCATCCATCCATTAAGCCGATAAGTATTTATTGAATACTTATTCTATACTGTGGTGCTACGGCTATGACCAAGGTCAATGATCTCTGGCTTCACAGGCTTGTAGGGGAGACAGACAAATACACAGACAACTCCAGTGCAGTCAGACTGATGTGGTGACAGGGGATGGTCAGAAAACTCAGGTTCACTTCCCAGGGGAAGTGTCGTCTCAGCTGTGACCTGGAAGATGAGGAGGAATTACTGGGTCAAGTTGGGGCAAGAGTGTCCTAGGCAGAGGTGTGTGCAAAGGCTGGGGTGTGCTGAGGAAGGGAAGCTCGGGAAAACCCGAGGTGGGTAGGTAGACAAGAGTGTCGCAGATCAGGGTAAGAAGTTCAAAATAACACAGGAGGCAAGGGAAGCCACTGGAGGGTTTTAAGTAGCGGATCCACGTGTTCTGGTTTGTTCTCGCTGGGGGAAGAGGGAATAGAGATCAAGCAGTCCATAAGTCGTTGCAATAAGCCAGATGAGACATAGGGCTGGCTTGAATGAAGGGGGGCAGGGCGGCACTGGAGGGGAAGGGAAGTGGATGGATTTGAGATTTAGGTTGGAGATGAGCCAACAGGTCTTTTTTTTGACCGCACGTGCCATGTGGGATCTTAGTTCCCTGGCCAGGGATCGAACCCGCGCCCCCTGCAATGGAGGCATGGAGTGTTAACCACTGGACCTCCAGGGAGGTCCTAGCCAACAGGTCTTGATTATGGGTTTGTCAGGAGAGAAATAGGGAGGGGTTTGAGACGGTTCCTAGGTTTTTGTGTTGAGCAGAGCATCTAGAGGAATAGTGAGCCCATTTGCTGCGATGGAAAAAAGGCGCAGGTTTGAGATAGGAGAATCAAGAGCTCCATTTGGGATCTATTGAGTTTGAGATGTTTTTGGACACACAGAGCCATGAAGCAGGAAGTTGGGTAGGGGAGTCTGGAGGAGAGGAGAGGGCTGGGCTGGAAATATACATTTGTGAGTCACCAGCATATAGATGGTATTTAAAGCCATGCGACTGGATGAGATCACCTAGGGAGAGAGGGTATAGATAGAAAAGAGAAGGTCCAAGCCTGAGCAGCTCAGAGGAGGAGGAGTCGAGAAAACAGATGAGTGTGGCCCCCATGCCTGGAGGCAGGATGCTGACAGACAGAACCAACCATTAGATGACAGAAGTAAAAAGACAGAAGTGATCGTTAGATGTGGCAAGTTATGGGGTCATTGGCAGACCTGGCCAAAGTGGCTTCAGTGCAGTGGGAGGGACAAAGCTAGGTCTGAAGGGTTTGAAGAATACACTAAAGGTGAGGGAGCGATGACAGCAAGTGTAGACAGCCCCTTAGGGATTGTCTGTCTATACTCTGAACGATGTGTATCCCTGAGTTCTCTCCCCTGTGGTCCCCGCAGGCAGAGACCATGCCCTGGTGATTTCTATCTAAGCCATAAATGGAGCCCAGCACATAACAGGAGCTCAATACATTTATTTAATGGTTGGATGAATAAATGAATGGATAATTCACTGCTTGTGTCCAAAGGGCCTTTTCTTTCTTTTTTTTTTTTTTGGAAAAGGGGAATTTATTTATTAAAGAAAAGTCATCTGCGAGTTCTACTTAAGTTAGTACCCTTGACGTTAACACTTTGGATTGAAACATGCCATGTTTCAAATAACAAGTGGACTCTACAAGCAGCGCCTACAGGTCAATTCAAGTAGCGTTTCAAGAGCCCAGAGGGACACTGGAGGGAGGTGACCCCTTCCCGGGGTGACGACCTTGTCTGTAAACACTGTCAGAGGCTAGAGGCACGGCTGAGCGCGCTGCCGCCACAGAGGTTTTTCAGCAGGAAGATCCAAGCACGAGTGTGGCCTGGGCGCCCAACACCCAGGGTGGGGCCCCCTCCGGCCCGCCCTTCTCCGCTCCCCAGCCCAGGGCACCCCGGGGTCTGCCCGCTCTTCCCAGCCCTCGGCTGGGAAGTAAGAGGCCGCCCTCCTGGACCCCGCGGCTGGAGCACGCGGCCTATGTGCGGTTCAGGGTCTGGAAAATGCGGGAGATCTGCAGCATGACTGGGCCCGTCTCGGCATCGTTCATCCACTGGGTGTTGTTCAGCGGGTTCTCGAGCATGTCTTCAAATGCTAGTAAGATTTTAGGGTTGGTCAGGCCCAGCTGCACCACGGGGTTATCCAGGATGGCCTGAAACAGAGGGCTGTCGCAAAGGGCCTTTTCTGGTAGAGAGGACAGCAGTGTTCTTTTGAGGCGACGGAGGAAACTACCAAATCTACTCCAAAGGCTAAAGGCTCTGGACCCCTTCTCCCAGGACCGTGTCTCCCAGCTAAGCCCCCAAGGGCAGCTGCATGCAGACTTGGGGAGGGGGCCCTGGGCCAGAGCCAGGAACCAGGTGGAGTCCCTGCTGCCCTTCACATGCCTGCGTCATTGGGTAAATCACTTCCTCTTTCTTAGAAGAGATAAGTGTAGGGAAAAGAGGCCCACAAGAGCCAGTCCTGCAGGAGGCCCCATAGATGTCAGTCTGTCTCCTCTTTTCCCCCCTTTTTTTCTTTTTGCGCCTTTTCCTTGTTTAGGAAGTAGAAGCTGACCCTGACAAGTACCTCCCAGGGTTGCTGTGAGGAGAATGGTTGGATAGTCCCTGAGGATCGGAAAGATGAGGGGTACGAATCCAGTGGAGGAAGGAGCCTCCTTCCATAGGACAGAGGACCTCATACACGCCACAGACACATGCCTGGTGTGGGGCATGTCATGGAACTGGGACTGTCAGAGGCTGCTGAATAGGCAACTGTGTAATAAAACCAAGGAGACCCTGAAGTGTCCTTGGGCTTGGGTGGGGCGGGACACATGTGTGACAGAGAGGCCCACCTTCCAATCAGAAGGGAGCTAATTCTTAGCCACTGGTTGGGGGGGGGCAAGAGGAGTGAAAGTGGCTGTTGGGAAGTGACAAATAAGGGAAGAGCAGAAACTAGAAAGGGTAAATGGGATGGCCCTTGGGGGAGCCCACCCAGAGAGGGGTAGCCTGTGAAGGCTCTGTGCATGACCAAGAGACCTGCCCCGAGATGGGCCGGGGGACTTCCTCTGACAACGCCCATGCCTGCAATACCTTTCCCTGCAGCACCTGATACAGCCTGATGGGATGAGGCGGGAGGGCCTGGAGCCTGGGAGCTGTGCCTTCCTTGGGCAAGAACAGGGAAACAAGCAGGCAGGCATGGACACTGCTGCCACCTAGTGGAAATGTCTGTTATTTGTCTAGGTTGCTAACCCCAGGGTTGTCCTCAGCTGAGCACTACGAGACAGAGTTTGGGCATGGGGGAGACCCCTGTGCCCCTGCATTTGAGGACACGAGGCAGGGGGTAGGCTCAGGGGAGGAGGATACATGCCATTGGGAAGTGTGTGTTGCCCACATCACTTTGCCCATCTATGCCTTGTCTCCCTCTTCTATAAGTTGAGGGCAGCAGTACCCACCTCATAGGATTTTATGATGGTTCAATGAGTCAGTCCATTTAAAGTACTTGGCATAGTAGCAAGTGCTCAATAAATGCTATCTGTGGTCAATCCAAGGGGTAAGTGGAGATGTTTAGGCCTGTCCCCCCTCCCCCCGCAAATCCACTATGCCTGCTATACGAATGCAGCTCTCCTTAGTCCCAGCTTTCAGCAAGATTGCCCGACCAAGTCCCCCTATCTGTAAATCCTGGGGCTTCCACTGTTATTGTTCTATCATCAGCATCAGCCCAAAGGCTCTGTGGGTCCCAATCCCTTCCCTTTGGATTCAGAGGCTTGGGGGGAAGGATTCCAGATCCTAGCACTTTCTCTCTCCCCTCACCCTAGAGTGTGTGATCAGAATGGCTCTGGGCGGTGACATCACAGAGCCCTCACCCCATCACTGGAGTGGAAGGGTGATGAGGCCGTGGCAGTGGGCACAGGTGTGGATGTGGCTGGCTGGGCTGGGGACCGTAGAATCAGGTGGGAAGCTGTCCTGGGAACAGTGGGAAGGAGGAAGGCTGGGGTGTGGGGTTCCTGCCCCTGAGAGGCTGGGAGGCCAAGCCTGGGCTTTTCTCTTTGCTCTCCATGCTTCTCTCCCATCCTCCCTGCTTGGCGTGGGTCCTCTCATGGAGAGCTCAGCTGACCTTCAAGAAGTTCCTGGAACAAAATCAAGGCCCTCCACAGCTGTACTAGGGCTCTGTGGCCTGGCCAGGCCCTGGGTCTGCCTCAGCCTCTTGGGTGGGGGGCACGGGTCTGTTTGGCTCTTTCATAGACTTTGCTCTGGGTCCCCAGCACCCATCCTGGAGAATGCCAAGGCCTTGGCCCGGGGAGCAGAGTCTCCACTCTTCCTAGACAGACCTGACTTCTTTGATTACCCAGACTCGGACCAAGCCAGGCTCCTGGCCCTGGCCCAGTTCATTGGAGAGAGACCTGTCATCTTTGTTAACTCAGGTATGACCCAGCTTGAGAAGGGGCTGCCCTCCTTGACGGGGCCTGGAGGACAGCTGCCCTTGGCCCTTTGGTTGGAGGTGAGTCCAGGGTCCCTGTCTCAACCTCACTGTCTAGCAGGTTCCGACTCCAGGCTCTTCCATCATATCCTGGTGGGCGCTCTGGTGGTGGCCTTCATCTTCCTGCTTTTCCAGTTCTGCACACACATGTAAGGCCTGTCCCCCTCCCCAAGCCCCGCCCACCTCAACCTTCCTTGGGAGAGGCTGAAGGACCCAAAGCCCAGGGAGGCGGCGGTGGCGTGACCTCCCACCTCTGATCTCCACACCCCATAGGAGCTGTGAGAAAGGGGCCTAAAAAGCCGGACGAGGGCCCTGGACTCTGCCCTGAGTGCCCATACCCGCTCTCCTCTCCTGCTGATGAATGAAAGTCCTTCTCCCTGACTGCTCAGCGACCCAGCCCGGGGGTCCTGCCCCATCCTGCGGCCAACCAGTCATCGTGCTTTCTATCCCCAGGCGCCTGCTCCCTTCCCAGCCCCAAAGAACTGGGTGACGAGGGCCTTGGTGGCGTTCACGCAGATCCTCTTTATTAGCGGTCTGTAAAGCACCTCCCAGGGTCCCCCGACCCCAGACTGGAGGAAGCCTTGAGAGGTCTGTAGCACCAGGGACATGCCAGGGCCCGAGGGCAAGATGTGCAGCCTAATGGGGAAGGGACCAGGGGGCCCCACACCTGCCCCCGGGGTTGCTCAGCACTGGGAAGGCTGGGGGGTAGCAACCACCTCCCTCCCCTGACACCCACAAACGAGTTTGCATTTGGACGAATTAATAAAATAAATAAGATTCCTCAGGCTGGCCTCCCCTGGAGAGGAGCAGTGGGGACGGCCAGCCCTGAGCGAGCCCACGGGCATTAGATAGGGTGTCCCCTCCCTCCCAGGTGACAGGGAGTTGAGAGGAGTTTGCAGCAGGGGGGCTGGCATGGCCTTGGCAGCAGGGCCTCCCCGACAATTCTGTGAGTCCTGGTCCCCTCAGGCTCCCCACAGCCTTGAGCCCTAAGCGGTTGAGAAGGGGTGCGTCTTCTTCCTCTTCCTTCGCTTCTCCAGGGCCCAGGGGAGGTGATGGAGACAGGGGCTAGGCAGGAGGGGGTCGACCCTCGGTTCAGGCACTGTAGGGAGAGGTCCCCTCTCCCTGCCTTCCAACTCACCCGGTCCCAGCCCTCAGCCCCTGAGGGGACGTGTCCCCACCCCTTCGGAGTCCATCTGTCAGTTCCCGGGGGCTGTCAGGGCAAGAGGCCACTGGCTCCTCCCCCCACCCAGCAGCCCCAGAGCCCTGTCCCCACGGCGTAGGGGTGGGGTGGGGAGGGCCCCCGGCCCCACCCTCAGTCCTGGGTCTGACAGGGGGAGGGCGGCCGGGAGCCCCGGGGCCGGAAGAGGCGGCAGGCCCCGCGGCAGATGAGGAAGAACCAGTAGAGCTGCGGGGCTAGGAGCAGCGCGGCGCCCAGGTTGACGTGCGCCGGGATGGCGAGCGGCACGGCGAGCAGGGGCAGGCCCGCGTGCCGCCCGTAGGCCCAGTACAGGTAGGGGAAGAGCAGCACCCGGCAGCAGAGGAAGCTGAGCAGCATCAGGGCCCCGTTCACCTTGTGTAGCAGCGTGTGCTGCTGCTTGTACTGCGGGCGGGGCGGGCAGACAGGGGCGGGGTGAGGGGCGGGGCGCCTCCGGCCACGCCCCGGCCACGCCCCCGGCCACCTCCCCCCTCGGCCCACCTCCCTGCCTCGCCTTCCTCGGACAGGGGCCACGTTAGGGGCCCCAGGCCCCGCTCCCCTCCACCCGCCCCCCTCCGCCCTGACGCCTCCCCTATACCCCGCCTTATAGCCCCGACTCTTCACCTGTCCTTTAAAGCATCTCCAATCGGTCCCTAAAAGTGCCCGCCCTTACCCGGTCCTCCTGTCACGCTCAGAACCCTCAGCGCCCCTCTCACCTGGATGAGGATCTTGCCAAGGCAGACGAAGGGGGTGCTGACCTCTGCCATCAGCAAGCAGCCTAGAAAGAAATCTCCCTTGCCTTGACGCCACACCTGAGAGGAGCGGAAGGAAACAGCCTGCCCTGAGCCTGGGTTCCTGGGCAGCACCTGCGCCCCCACCCCCGTCACTTTTGGGGATGCTTCACTCTGAAAGTCTGAGCACAGGTGAACGGTAGCTAAGCTGGGAGCGCTAACTCACCGTATCCCTCCAACCATCCTGCAGGTGAGATGGTATTCCTGATACTACAGATGAGGAAACTGAGTCTCAGAGGCAGTGGTGTGTAACCACAGCTCCAAAGCACCACAGCTGGGTGCGATCCACCCTCTTGCTGTTTGGGGCTGGGCTGGAGCTCATTAACCCCTCCATGGGGCCCTCCATCCTGGGCCTGCCCTGCTGCTGGGACCTGGACCCAGGGCTTCCTAGGCTCCTGCAGTGCTGGCATGAGCAGGACACGGGGCCCTGGCTCTGGCTCTCAGCGGCCCCACTCACCACGGACAGTGGGAAGCACACGAGCACCATGACGGCATGGTGGAGCACCATGAGGAACTCCTTGTGCAGGTAGCCGCGTGCCGCGGCCCAGGTGCTGCCCGGGGCTCTGGTCCCCGCTTCGTCCCCTCCGTGCCCCTTGACCTGGTGCTTGTGCCAGTGACAGAGGAACATGGCGTAGATGTCATAGATGAAGTAGGGCACCGCAAATTGCGTGTAGGCAGAGGAAAGCCAGTGTCTGTCGGGCAGAGAGAAAGGGGGGTCAAGGAGGAAAGGGGATGGGCAGGGCAGTTGCCAGGTGCCGGGGCCCATGCTGGATGCATCGCGGGAGTCAGATCTCAGGTGATATTCGTAACAACCCTGAGACGGAAGTGGACTGTCAAGTTACAAGGGTAGAGGGTGAAAAATTTGCCCAAGCTCACACTATCACACAGCTGGTAAGTAGTAGGGCTGGGATTCAAACACCGACTGACCTGAGGACCCACCCAGGATTCATATTCATTCATTCATATTCTCTCTCTCTCCCTCTCTCTCTCTCTCTGCAATATGGTGGGAGAAAAAGGAAGAGAGACCAGAAGACAGCCACAGACCTGAGGGCCGAGATAGAGTGAGCAAACAAGCCAGACCAGATCTGAGAAACAGCTGAGATCAGGACGAATTACAGCAGAAGAGTAATTCTGGGAGTGGTGGGGAGAGAGCATATTGGCTGACATCAATTGACTGCTTATTACATGCGGGCACTATTCTAATATTCTAAATCTTTTACATGCACAAACGTATTTACTCCCCACAGAAAGCCTATAAAAAGTAGGTATGGTTGTCACCCCATTTTACAGGTGAGAGAGGCTAGGTAACCTGACCAAGGAATAAACATGAGAAGTCTGGCTCCACAGCTCTCCCTCTCAGCCCTGCTGTCCCCTAGAAGATTCGAGACAGGGGTCACAGACAGGCCGCACTGGGGAGTTGGTGGTGCTGTCAGCGGTGCTTGCTCTGCTTGAATGTGGCCCCATCTCTTGTTTTTTCAGGTACAGCCAAGCATTATGGAGAAAACGCTGAGCAAAAGGAGTCAAGAGCAGAGAAAGTTCCATGCACTTAGTGAGTAAACAAAAATGAAAAGTGCATGAATACGCAACATTGCATTTTTCTTCTCGAGTCAGCACTTGAAGCACCTTCTCTTAAATCTGTAGTCCTGTGACAGGTCCGAGGTGGGGTGGGAGGTCGAAGAGGCAGGCCCAGGGGAACTCGCCCAGCTCGGTGGAGGGCTGAAAGCAAAGTCAGCCAGAGGGGACGCAAATATGAGGACAAAATAAGAGCAGCTGCTGAAGGGAGAAGTGGAGTGAGACCTGAGGGCAGGGCAGCTGAGGACCAGGGGTGAGATGGAAACAGAAGGTGAACCCTGGGGAAGGCTGGCCTGGAAGGGGACAGGCAGCCCACTCTAGCAGGGATGATGTCAGGAAAAGAGAAGCAGAGACCCATGCTGGAGTGTGTGACCAGGAGGGAGAGAGAGAGGAGAGGAAGCAGTAGCCCAGGTTAGAGACGAAGGGCAGGAAGGTGGAAAGGGGTCCCACTGGCCCAAGAGAGGTTAGAGCAGAGAGTGGCCTGGAGAGTCAGCCACAGCAGACACGGTGACACCACTAGCTTGTGGGGCTCCAGGACCTCCAGGCCCTGGGCTCCAGTGTGCAGGGTTAAACCCATTCCCACCCTCTTCAGCAATTAGATGCTCAGAGGTAGGAACAGCTGTTGCCCCTGGATTAACCCTGATCCTTCCCACCCACCTGAGGATTAAGCGGGGAGGGACAAGAACAGACTGGGTGGGGCGGGGGAGAAAATGTAAGAACTGAAAAGTGACCTCTGTAAGAAGGCGAGAGAAGGGAATGTGTGGGGATCCAGGCTCATCTTGGACCCAGGGGTGGGAATGGGGGGAGAGGACAAGAGGAAGCCAAGTCCCCGGGGTGGGGGTCTGAAGAAAGAGTTTAGCATCCACTCTGTGTGGCCAGAACTGCTCTAGGCGTTAGACACACACAAGTCAATTCCTCCTCGCAGCAGCCCTTCCAGGGAGGGATGGACCTCAGTCCACAGATGAAGGAACTCGAGGGAGACAGGGAATGTCTCTAGGTTGGGGCATCCAGACAATGTCCCTGGAGCTCAGCAGCCACCAGAGGAGGGAACAGGACCCGAAGTTAAGCGTGGGGCGTCATCAGCACCCTCACCGGCAACTCTGCGGTGGCGGCCCGTGGGTCAACCTAGAGCTGCCCGTCAGCACCACGGACAGGGCCCCTCTCCTCCCTCCTCCTGCTCTACCTCTCAGGCCTGGGGTTTTGGCAAACACCAGGCACTGCAGCAGCTCCCAGTGCCAAATTTTGGCCTCTTCACCCTCCACTCTCCACCCCACTGCCTCACCATTGGTGGCCTTGTTTGTGTCATCTGTCCCTCTCATGCATAGAGCTGGGGCTGGACACCTGGATTCTGGGAGGAGGGGAGGGGTGAGCCCGACATGAGTAGAGAAGCACCCCAGTTGGGTGCTGATTGGAAATGGGGTCCGAGGGGTGAAACGGTGGGAGGAGGTACGGGAGGAAACAACCTTCAGAACCTACTATGATCCGAGAGGCCGGGAAGCCTAGGAGCTGCTTTGAGAATCCTTTTTGCTCCCCGCTCCCTCTCCTCCTGGTTCTGACCTTTAAGGACAGGATGTGGATAAATTTATCCCTGGGTGTTGAGTTGCAGCTACTGCAGTTGACTTGCTCAGGCTCAAGTTAAGGGCTTGGGGACCACTGAAGGAGTCCCCTAGATGATCTGGGGTACTCAGGGGTCACACATACACACAGGCTGCTGGAACGGGGGCTAAGGCGGTCTCATGGCACTTACTGGTCATCTATGATGTGCTTGCAGGAGGTGGAGACGATGTAGCCAGCTGTGGAGGCCATGACGGCTTGGACAGAGGACACTAGCCTAGGGAGGAAGAGGGAGCAGCAGTAGAGGGAGGAGACGCGCCCCTCGGTTTCTTCTCCTTACTGACCGGTTTCTGCACTTCTTGGGTGCTCCCTGCCCATCTTTCCCCAAGGCTGCCTTGCCCGGGACTCAGCCACACCACCTCAGGCTCCTGGACTGGCCCGGCTGCTACTCCTCGGTTCACCCTTTCCTCACTGGACACTGAGTTGCCTTCCTCTCAGGAGGACACCAGGGAGGTCATCGTGAGGTGAGAAGCTGCTGAGCACGAGGGGCTGATGACAAGGTGTCCCTTCCAGGGAAGTGGGGGGGCACAGCACAGGATGGCAGGGGGAAGCCCGTGGGCCTGTTCTGGCACCATCAGCTGCCCAGTCATGGTGCCGGTTATCCCATGGCCCCTCGGTTGCCTCTGATTCCCCCTGGTCACTTTCCCGCTCTCTCATTGCGTGCCACCACGCTCCCCTCCCCAACTCTGGCCCGGATTCCAGGGTGTGCAGAGTTCCACTGTTCACTCCTCTGTCCCTCATTCCCCCAAACACATGCCCCGAATAATACACAGCTCTGTGCCCCTTGCCTTGCTCTCTAATATCCTATAGGGATGTTTTAGTCACAGGCCGGACCTGTTTTGGAGGGTGGGAGGGTGAATGGGAAAGGGAGGGAGAGCAGTCTGAATACTAGTAGACCAGATGGCTGGGCTTGGATGCGGTCTCCCGGGACAGCGAGTAAGGCAGTGAGGAGAGAGGGAAGCTTGGAGGTAGAGCCCACCGACCACTTCAGGAGCCCCCAGTCCCCACCGGGCCAAGGGTCCCTTCCATCCCCAAAGAGCCTGGGGCGGCGGGGAAGGGATGCAGTTTACCTGGCTGAGACAATGACCGCGTCGGCCTCCCCCCAGCGCAGCTGGGGCAGCCGCTGGAGCGTGTTCTTGGAGAGCAGGAAGAGTCCGGGGAACACCACCCCTCCAGCCACCATTGGGGTCAGCATGGTGCTCAGGCCTCGGGCAGGGAGCCGAGCGAGCGGCCGAGAAGGGACAGGGAGGCCGAGCTGAAGGGAGTTAGAGGTGGAGAAGGGACGCCAAGCCGGGGAAGGAGAGAGAGAAAGAGAAAGGGGCACAAAGGGGACAGGGCAGGGACGGGATGGGGCTGTCGAGTCAGACCAGAGGACCCGAGAAAGGGAGTTAGATGAGACTGGGGAAATGGGGAGAGACCGGGGACAGGGAGGACCCGAGAAAGGGAGCAGGAGAAAGCCAGCCAGAGGGCTGGGAGAGAGCCGGGGAGGGGAGGACCGGGTGAGAGGACAGAGGGAGGGGGTACAGGACGAGGAGGATGCGGATGGGGGAGGGGAGGGAGAGAGGCAGGTGGGGGTGGGCTTACGTGGAGAGGCTGGGAGGGCCCGAGGAGGCGGGGTGGGAGGTGGGGGGTGGGACTGTGGTGCCAGCTCTGAAAGGGAGGGAGGGGAGACAGAGGAGCAGCCGGGCAAGTGGTCAGCGGTCAGCACGGCTCTCCCGCCTCTCGCTGCCGCCACAGTGCCCGCGGCCCGGCCGGGAGGCTGTACGGGGCATTATGGAGAGTTCGTGCCCAGCCCCCTGCCCCCTCGGTGGGGAGGGGGAGGGGGACGGGAAGTCACTGGCTTGGGGAGGGCGGGGGAGGGGGAGGGAAATGATGGCACCGACCAGACACCAAGAAACCGGACCTGCAGCAGCATCTCCCCATGCAGCTCTGAACCACAGCAGCGGCTGCGACAGAGGTGGGGGAAGCGGAGAAAGAGGGAGGGGGAGGCCCTTAAAGAGACAGCCGCTGCGGCAGGCACAGGGGCCTGCCTGGGAGGGTCGGCCTGGGAGGGCCAGGGGAGGGTCGTCTCTCCTCTTGGGGAGGGAGGTGGCCTGGGGCTCCTTGGCCAGCTGGGAGGAGGCCCTGGGCCCCCAGATGGGCCTGACCCCGTTTCCCACCAGTACTTTGCAAATGCCTGCCATTTCCTCCTCTGCCAAGGCCTCTCAACACGTGTCCCTCAGCGGCCTTGGGGTCCCAGCTTAGGGGCACCCACGCCGGCAGAGAGAAAGAGGATTCCCTGGAGGGGGGAGCGAGAGAAGTTGGTGCATCTTGCTGTCTCTGAAGGATGAGTTTAAGGAACAGATGGGAATAAAAACACCTCAACACAGTATCCTTTGGGCTCAGAGACCCCCACGTCCTTCACGCCAATGGGAGGGAGGGAAACTCTGAGGTATATATACGTGAGGTGCCTCTGGTCCCAACGCCGCCACAAGACTGTCCTATGATCTCCTCTAACTATTGTAACAGCACTGAGGTAACGACATGTGTCCCCTTTTTACAGGTCAAGAAATGGTCCTGAGGCCTTCAGTGACCCTCCCCAAGGTCACATAGTTCAGAAAACGCAAGAGGCCACTCACACTAGGTGGCAGGGTTTGAAGAGGGTGGGGAAGTGCTGCTTCTCTGAAAACCCACTTCAAGCCCGATGACGCCCCTGCCCGTGTCCTTCAGGCCTCCCCTAAGCCCTGGTCACTCTCTTTTTCTTCAGGTTTATTATGCTCCTGGCTCCCCTTCCTCTGCAACTTCACAGCCCAGTCTCCATGTGGGAAAGGACCCTGGGGATTGGCTGATTCAAGCCCCTCATTCCACTGCAAGGAAACCAAGGTCCAGTGACTTGACCAGGGTCCCACTGCAGGTCAGAAGCCCCACCAGAACCACACTGGCCTCTGAGATGCTTCTCACCCTTTCATGCTGCCTCCCTGGAATTTGGCCTTCTCGTCCTGAAACCAACTGCCCTGTAGACTTCTGCATGACGTGGGGCCCTGCTACCCAAGCCATGCTTTGGTTTTCAAGCCTGTCTTAATATACGCCTCAACAGTAACCCTACGATTTGCCTTTGCCTGTCCGAAGCCCATGCCATCACCTCCCCAAAGGACTGGGATTTGCAATTTTGTGCTGCCCTCTAGTGTCGGACTGCGGGAACAGACCCTGGCCTTAGGCAGCAAGAGTGAGGGACAATTTTAGAGACAATAGTGGACCTAGCTTCCTGATCTCAGTGCTTCACTTAAGGGGAAAAGGGACCCAACTTCCTGAGTGTTTACTATGTGCTGGGGACGGGGTGCAGTGGTTTATTTCATTCTTATTTAATCTTCCCAGATGGTAGTATCTTTGTTTTATAGACAGGAACCTGAGGCTTAGAGATTCAAAAAAAAAAAAAAAAAAAGACAAAAAACCTGCCCAAGATAACCTAGCTATGAGAATTGGCAAAGCTGGCTTTCAAACCCATGTTTGCATAGCTCCAGAGCCAAAGGTGTACAAGGCCGCAGGGTGGTGCTGAGTTGTGGGGAGGGCCGCAGACCTGGTGAAGGAGCTTTTCGGATAGTGGGCATTAAAGCGGATAGAGATGGGTTTTTTGTCTTCCAGACACCCAAGTAAGTTCTGCCTTCTGCCGGCTCCCTCTCCTCCCTAAGGTTTGGTGATAACTCACAGGTATATTACTAATCGTTGTCAAATAGGCCATAGATTTGCAGCACAAGGGCCCAGGCCAGTCCATAAACATGTTTCGTTTGGCCAGTATGGTGTTGCCAGCATAGTATTTTCTTAAATTCTAAGTTATTTGTCAGTGTTTAAAAATTAGATTTCACATAAAAGCTCAACTTCTTTTAAGAAAAAAATCAGAAGGTCAGACAACATTGGGCCCACACTCTTAACTCCATGATGTCTGGCTGGAGCCGAGCAGCTGCTGCCCCCACTGGATGGGATGAGAGTAGTCTTCCAGCTCACACAGTCCCCACACAGCCTACATCTCTTGTGTCAGTTGCGGGAGTTTGCAACCCCTATTTTATTTTATTTTATTTTATTTTGGCCACACGGCTTGTGGGATCTTAGTTCCCCGACCAGGGATTGAACCCGGGCCCCTGGCAGTGAGAGCACGGAGTCCTAACCACTGGACTGCCAGGGAATTCCCTACCCCTATTCTACAGACGTGAATTCACCTGACCCTCACACAACATCTCCACGAAGAATGGAAGGTGAGTATTCTTATTAAACCCATGGGGTTTACATGGGGGCTCTGAAGTTCAGAGAGGTTAAATGACTTGCAAGAGATCCCATAGCCAGTGTCTTTTGATTCTGTATCTCCCACCCACCCACGCTCACATACACACATAGTCTGCTTCTGCTCTTATCACTAGCTCTTCCTGAAAGTAGGAGATCAGCTCCACCAGCCCTGGCCCCAGGAAGGATGCCCTCACCCTGTCCTCTTACTTGGATGCCACCAGAACAGCCTCTGGTCTCTCCATCCGCAGGTTGGAGTGATTCTGCAGACCCCAGCAGAGGAGAGCAAAGCTCAGCGGGAAGAAGATGCAGCCCAGTACAAAGAGCAGGGTCATGCCTGTCTGGGGTAGAGAAGGTGAGAAAAGATGGCTGTGAGAACACCTCAACGCAGTGTCCCTCAGACCCTCCCTTCACCCCAAAAACTCAAGGCCTATGGGATCCATCTTTCATACCTATCAAAAGCCATCAGGCGTAGCTCTTCCCCAATCTCTTCGAGATCCTTAATGCACTTTAAATATGCCTCATCCAGAGCAATTGGACATCCTAATTTTTGGTTATCAATCCATTTCCTACACTTTTATTCATTTTCGCTGTAATTCCTGAAGCTGGCCTACACCTCCCAGTCCGTCTCACATCTTAAAATTCCTTCTTTCTCTTTCAGCTCTTAAGTATGTGCCTGCTCTTTCTTAACTCACCCCATCCCATCCTCTGTCCCCCCACCCCAAGCTCTTTGTGTCACCTCTCCCCTCTCCTAGGTCCTCACCTCGGAGGGGCAAGGTGGAGGCTAGAGAGGGAGGCTGGTGGTTCTCATCAGTGCCCAGAACTCAGAAAAAAAGGAAGGAGGGGTGTTCAAATTGTAAAGATAACTGAAATTTTTAAAATAATATTTCTTTAAAAAGAAAAAGAAAACTCAAAGCATTATCCCATTAAAGAAACAAACAAAACATGGGAAAACCTCTGAAAACATATATATTTACATATATGTTATTTTTGTCTGGAAAAGCCTCCCCTCCCATCCACTCCAGGGAGGGGAGGTGTGAGGAAAGCCCAGGAGAGATGTAGGGAGTCAGGGCCTGCCATCCTGCACCCCTTAAGCAGCTTTGAGGGGACCTTCTCAGGATACAAGGAAAGCGTCAAACTTCAAGGGCATGAGGCGGAGGCAGCTCTACAGAGGCAGTTGGAGGGGGCAGGAACATCACCTTCCTATTGGTGGAATGGTGGACGGTTTGGAATATGCCATCTTCCCATTGGCCCACTTCTTGACAACATGTGCTCTATCATATGCTTCCTGGAGAGTGCCTGCGGGGGGGGGGGGGCCGGAGGGTACATTGGCGGGGTAACCTTCTAGCACAGAATTGACTAATTAGCTTTCGTTGATGGCCTGAAGCACAGCTAGGATTCAGGGGTGGAGCTGAAGGAGGGGACCGGATGAGGAGGTGGGGGAAATAGCAGCTAAGCAGTCATTGCTTTAAAAGGCAGTACAGGATAATAGTTAAGACGGCAGTTCCTAGGGTGGGACCATCTGGACTTCAAATTCAGACTCCACGGATAATAAAAGAAACATACTGTATGGCTCCATTTGGACGACGTTCAAAACAGGCAAAATATCTTCTGTGAAAAATCGGAACAGCATTTAACTTGGGGGAGGTATTGACGGAGAGGACACCCCAGGGAGCCTTCTGAGGGGTTGGGAATGCCCTTATATGGATCATGGGCATTTGCACAGGTACGCATCCTCAAGGCATACTCTTCTAATGTGTGGAAGTGCGGAGTCTTAACCACTGGACCGCTAGGGAATGCCCTGGAATTTTTTAAATGCTAAACCATCTTAGGCTCTTCCATTCCCTGAGCGATGGTTGGCCAGTCTCTGTGGGCCTCAATTCTTTCATCTGTGAAGTTGGGATAATAATAATGCCAGCTCATTAAATGTTAACTATATAGCATTTACTATGGGCCAGACACTGATACGAGTGCTTAAAAATATCAAGTCATTTCCTCACAACAACTTTGTTAATGGGGATTATTATTGTACCCATTTTACAGATGAGAAAACAGAGGCACAGAGAGGTTTGGTACCTTGTCCAAGGTTACACAGTCAGGGAGTTAATGAGGTGGGATTTTTTTCAACCCTATTTTCTGACTGTATTGGTCTCTCTAATATTAAACAGATATAGAAAACTCGTAAATTCATTTCCTAAAGAAACTGAATGGTTAAGAAAAAAAAAAGAAATGAAACATTATTGACTACAATTTAGACACGTCAGCGACATTTTCAGAGCTTATCTCTGTTAACTGTTTTACTTGTTTCCTCCATTTTCTCCCCTCTGGATGGGCCTTTGAAAATTAAATTCAAGGTTAAATCAAGAGCGAGATAAGACTGTTGAAGATGAGGACTCTGGTTGCCTAACCGGTATCATCCTTATCACTTTCTATATTTTGTTGGAGACTGAAATGTGCCTACTTAAAAAACTATATTTCCCAGCCTCCCTGGTAGTTAGAGGTCTGGCCAATGTGATGTAAGCCGAAGACATTATGTGGGGTTATGAGGAAAGCACCTTTTTAAAAGGCAGACAATGCAGTCAGAAAGAAAGAACTATAGGCAGCCCTTAAACATGTGAAAAGATACTGAACTGAGGTTTGAAACTAGGCAGCCTGACTGGAGTCTGCCCTGTTACCTTTCCTACTCCTGTGTAAGCTCATTTAGAGGACGAAATAGAGATAACATGGATAAACTTCTTCACACAGCATTCAGGGCCTGTTAGCTGCTATTATCATGAGCACCTTCAGTATACAAGGCACTAAAATACTAATATACTTTCTCTACCTTCTCTCATTTAAGCACCACAACGATCTTACAAATAAGTTCCTCATTTATAGCTGAGAAGACTGAGGATCAGAGAAATTAAATGACTTGTCCTGGGATTGCAGAGTAAATGGCAGAGCTAGGACTCAGACTCCATCAACATGACTGCTGCCTTTCACATTGGGAGCAGAGGAGGGGAGGAAAGGGGAGGAAGAGGGAGGAATCTAAGAGGGGAGGTCCTTCTGGTGCTGAGGGCCAGTCATTTTCCTCCATAGCTGTGGCTTACCCTGGAACAGAGAATGAGGAAGGGAAGAGTCCTTGGCCATGAGCTGGTAAAGGTCAGGCCCTAGTTTTACTGGAATCTGGACACTCTCTTCTACATTTCTTTCTTTCCTTATCAGGTTCTTCCTGTTCAGAGTAAAATAGTTCGAGGCTGCATGGGCTTGTCTGAGAGATAAATAATGAGGGGAGAAAAAGAAAATTGTGGTTTAGAGAAATGGCTTGCACCATTTTTTTTACAGTGAGCCTCAAGAGAGACTTTTATTTCGTGACTCAGCACAGGCATGCACATGCCAAACTGAACTGAAACTTTCTCAGGATACTTTCTTATCCTGATTATGTGCAGCACACACCGTACTACATCATTGTTCCCCTTTATCATTTTTCCTCCCCAAATGCTTATCATGACCCATTAAGCTGATTTCATAATCCACTTATGAGTAACAACCCAAGTTGGAAAAATCTTGGTTAAGAGCAGTATTTCTCAACTCTCAACTTCTTTTTAACTATTGCTCCCCAAGCCTTTTTTAGACATTTTGTTTCCTAATCACCATTTCTCATGAACTTATATACTATATGTCTGTGCTTTGTATATCTAAAAGATATTTTTCACCTGCCAAGAACCAATTTCTGCCCTCTTAGGGGGTGCTATTACCCCTGTTGAGAATGCACTGGAGACATCATACCAACTCATTTTCTGAGCCACCTTTACACACAGCATCCCAACATCCAATGAAATAGAATTAGTCCCATTCTGCAATGAATAAGCTGAGGCTGAGAGGTTATATTAATTACTGAAGATTGAAATGGCTGGTAAATGGATTGGGAATCCAGAGACCTACCAGATCCTAGCTCAGCTGCTTAATTCTCTTCTCCAAAGTTTCGTTCCCTCACATGGAAAATGGCGGAATTGGTCCAAAGAAGTGTTCTCTAAACCTCAGGGTTTTTTTCCCCCCTATTTGAGCTAATAATAGGAGACATTTTTACAGCATATACTAGGTGTCAGGCACCAATCTACCCTTTTCACATACATTAATTAATGTAATCCTCACAATAACCCAAGAGGGAGATGCTATTATTACTTTCTCTTTCCGGTTGAGGGAATTGAGGCACAGAGAGGTTGTGTGACTTGCCCAAGGTCATATGGGTAGTAAGTAGCAGAGCTGGGATTTGAACCTAATAATATGAGTTCCAGAGTACCTGCTTTTAACCATGTACGTTAAAAGGAAACTTCTTATCAGTACGGAAAATAGAAAACCAGTATTGTTTGTTCTAAATAGAAGGTAACAAAAAATAAAATGAAAAAAAAAAAAACTTGTTCTTACATTCTCACTAGATATTAGCACGTGCTCAGAATTCTGAGCTGGAGGCCGCCCTCTCTCTCTTTGTTAAAGACAAGATAAGAGAAGCATGGATAGAGAGGTGTCAAAGGGCTTCTGGCAGCGCAATGAGACTTTGTCCTGGAATAATCAGAAGCGTTGAAAGGGAATTGGAAAGAGAATGGCTTTCAGGGGTGTGTGTGTGTGTGTGTGTGCGCCCAGGGGCGCGCGGGCGCAGCGCTTTCTTGCTTAATGGCTGTACCACCTGAAATAAACCCAAGATGGGATGCATTCCACACACCGTGGTCCCTTGTCTGGGCGTTCCAGGAGGGTCTGAACATCCCGCGGAGGAAGGGAGATGCCAGCCAGTTCTGGCGTGTGGGTGCAGCCCCTGGCTACACGCGCCTCTGGAAGGCAGCCGGCAGCGGCCGCGTGGAGACGGGCAGCGTGGGGTGGCGCTGCCCCAGTGCCCGTCCAAGCTCCCACGACTTCGGCCGCCGCTTTCCCGCTCCAGCCTGGCTTCCCAGGTGGGTCTCTCACCCCCAAGTGGACCTCACAGACCTGTCACACAATTCACCCCGGGCCTGGAGTTTACCGTTTCCTGCTCCTTCAGCCTCCGTTAGGTCCAAATGCTATCTTGCGCATCCTCTTTACCTGTGTGCCGTGCCGCCGCGGCCCTGCGGAGGTGTGCAGGTGTGATATCATCGAAGCCTGTGAATAAGTAAACGATAAACAGCCAGAAGTGGCCTGTTTCCCACATGATACCCAGGGAAGGGTCCAATTCCCCCTCCCCGTGCTCTGGGGTGTGTCCTGGACAGTGCGCCAGATCATTTATTATTTAGTGTTAGGTTCCAGGCAAGTTCAGTCGCACCCTTCATCTCTACAATAGAAAAGGCCGCCGAAGGGGCACAACAGATGAGTTGGAGTGAGAAAACTAAGTGTCCAGTCCCTTTTTCTCCCATACGTTGTCTGTGTGACCTCGATCAAGTGTCAGAACCTCTCTGAGCTTCAGCTGAATACACACAAAGTCCCATTGCCTGGACTTAAATCTTAGTTCCGTTACTCATTAGCCAGAAGAATTTGTGCTAGTGATTTAACTCCTCTGAGCCTCAGGCTTCTTATCTATAAAATAGGGACAAGAGCAGTACCTCTACATAGGACTGTGGGATGACTGAATGAGATGTATGTGAACACAGTTCCTATGTGGCACATTGTAAGTATTCATTGTGTCAGTCATTGATAGTTCTTGTTGTTCTATTTTTTTTTTTTTTTTTTTGCGGTACGCGGGCCTCTCACCGTTGCGGCCTCTCCTGTTGCGGAGCACAGGCTCTGGACGTGCAGGCTCAGCGGCCACAGCTCACAGGCCCAGCCGCTCCACGGCATGTGGGATCTTCCCGGACCGGGGCATGAACCTGCGTCCCCTGCATCGGCAGGCGGACTCTCAACCACTGCGCCACCAGGGAAGCCCTGTTGTTCTATTTTTTTAAATATTTATTTATTTATTTGTCTGCACTGGGTCTTAGTTGCAGCTCATGGGATCTTCATTGTGGCATGTGGGCTCTTTAGCTGCAGCATGCAGGATCTTTAGTTGCAGTATGCAAACTCTTAGTTGTGGCATATGGCATCTAGTTCCCTGACCAGGGATCAAACCCGGACCCCCTGCATTGGGAGAGTGGAGTCAGCCACTGGACCACCAGGGACGTCCCATGTTGTTCTATTTTTTAATGACCCCCGTTCTGTGCCAGCAGCTCTGCATACATTTCCTCTAATCATCACAATGAGCCCTGCCAGTCTCTTATGTAATCCCTACTTTCCAGGTGAAGACTGAGGGTCAGGGAGGTCAACCGACTTGCCCAAGGTCACACAGACACATGGTGGCAGAACTAGAATTCAAACCTAGATCTTGCCTGTTTCTAAAATTCCTTCTCAACTAGGTCCTAATTCATTTCTATCTGTAAAGTGAAAATGATGGCTTCTGCCACTGAGGTCTACTGTTAGGATGAAATAAGATAAAGTCTGTGCACTGATGAAAGAAATTAAAGATGATACAAACAAATGGAGAGATATACCATGTTCTTGGATTGGAAGAGTCAACATTGTGAAAATGACTATACTACCCAAAGCAATCTACAGATTCAATGCAATCCTTATCAAACTACCAATGGCATTTTTCACAGAGCTAGAACAAAAAAATTCACAATTTGTATGGAAACACAAAAGACCCCAAATAGCCAAAGCAATCTTGAGAAAGAAAAACGGAGCCGGAGAAATCAGGCTCCCTGACTTCAGACTATACTACAAAGCTACAGTAATCAAGACAGTATGGCACTGGCACAAAAACAGAAATATAGCTCAATGGAACAAGATAGAAAGCCCAGAGATAAAGCCATGCACCTATGGTCACCTTATCTTTGATAAGGAGGCAAGAATATACAATAGAGAAAAGACAGCCTTTTCAATAAGTGGTGCTGGGAAAACTGGACAGCTACATGTAAAAGAAGGAAACTAGAACACTCCCTAACACCATACACAAAATAAACTCAAAATGGATTAAAGACCTAAATGTCAGGCCAGACACTATAAAACCCTTAGAGGAAAACATAGGCAGAACACTCTATGACATAAATCACAGCAAGGCCCTTTTTTGACCCACCTCCTAGAGAAATGGAAATAAAAGCAAAAATAAACAAATGGGGCCTAATGAAACTTAAAAGCTTTTGCACAGCAAAGGAAACCATAAACAAGATGAAAAGACAACCCTCAGAATGGGAGAAAATATTTGCAAACGAAGCAACTGACAAAGGATTAATCTCCAAAATATACAAGCAGCTCATGCAGCTCAATATCAAAAAAACAAACAGCCCAATCCAAAAATGGGCAGAAGACCTAAATAGACATTGCTCCAGAGAAGATATACAGATTGCCAACAAACACATGAAAGGATGCTCAACATCACTAATCATTAGAGAAATGCAAATCAAAACTACAACGAGGTATCACCTCACACCAGTCAGAATGGCCATCATCAAAAAATCTACAAGCCATAAATGCTGGAGAGGGTGTGGAGAAAAGGGAACCCTCTTGCCCTGTTGGTGGGAACGTAAATTGATACAGCCACTATGGAGAACAGTATGGAGGTTCCTTAAAAAACTAAAAGTAGAGCTACCATACGACCCAGCAATCCCACTACTGGGCATGTACCCTGAGAAAACCATAATTCAAAAAGAGTCATGTACCACAATGCTCATTGTAACACTATTTACAATAGCCAGGACAAGGAAGCAACCTAAGTGTCCATCGACAGATGAATGGATAAAGAAGATGTGGCACATATATACAACGGACTATTACTCAGCCATAAAAGGAAACGAAATTGAGTTATTTGTAGTGAGGTAGATGGACCTAGAGTCTGTCATACAGAGTGAAATAAGTCAGAAAGAGAAAAACAAATACCGTATGCTAACACATATATATGGAATCTAAAAAAAAAAAAAATGTTCTGAAGAACCTAGGGGCAGGACAGGAATAAAGATGCAGATGTAGAGAATGGACTTGAGGACACAGGGAGGGGGAAGGGGAAGCTGGGACGAAGTGAGAGAGTGGCATGGACACATATACACTACCAAATGTAAAACAGATAGCTAGTGGGAAGCAGCTGCATGGCACAGGGAGATCAGCTCGGTGCTTTGTGACCAACTAGAGGGGTGGGATAGGGAGGGTGAGAGGGAGACGCAAGTGGGAGGAGATATGGGGATATATGTATATGTATAGCTGATTCACTTTGTTATAAAGCAAAAACTAACACAACATTGTAGAGCAATTATACTCCAATAAAGATGTTTTTAAAAAAAAGATAAAGTCTGTGAAGAGGCTTCTACTGATGCTCAACTCAGCTCAGCTTCTTATTCCCCCGGGGATAAGAAGTAATTATCTAAGCCTAGGCCTTTCATTTTCATAATAAGGAGGCTGGTGAACCCCTCATTGTCTCTAGGAGGCAATATTATCTGATGTCCATAGGAGGGGGTTGGAAGTATCAGATCAAAATCAGAACTGCCAGGTTGCCTTCCCATATCCAAGCCCAGGTCTGCAGAGGTGTCTTTCATCTTCTTGGTTTTCTCTGCGTCTCAGGCCTCCCACCCACCCCATGACGATTAGGACATCATCTTTTACTCTCTTTCCCAGGGGCAGTGTAAAACTACAGGTGAGAATATCTAACATCGCCGGCTTTGAACTTTAGAAAAAGGGAGATCTTATGGCTATTCAGCTATTGTGAAGTCAGTTTCTCCCTGCCTCCAACAATTGGTGTGATGTGGGTAGGAGTGGGGCCCTGGCAAAGTGGGGCGCATACATCACCCCTCCTACTGGCTTGCCTTGCAGTGAGCAGACCTGGTGCCCTGTCCACCCTCCTGCATAATGTATGCACCCGTGGCAGGAACAGAATACCACCCGTGGTGAGTCTGGCCACTGCAGGCCCTGGACGTGTCCAGAGGTCTTGCCAAGGCTAATGTCTCTCCGTTGGCAGGAGCTGAAGAGAGGGAGGGGCCACGTGTCACTTGAAGCCTTTCCTGGGGCTGAGGTGGGAACTGGTTTCATCTTGGGTCTCAGGATTCTGCGAAGATAGGGGCAGACAACAGGACAGCCCTAAGCACGCAGCCTGACCCAGACTTCGACTCAACAGAGGTGTCACTGGGGACAGCTAGACTCCTGTTTTCTGGGCTTGAATCCCCCTCTGAGAGGGCTGGGGTGGCAGAGAAGGTGCCTGGGACCCTCTCAGTGTGGCTGAAGGGGAGAGGAGAGATTTGGGAACCAGGAACACAGACCTTGGCAATTTCTGTGGCTGCCTCATGGTGCAGAAAATCCCTGGGGCAGCAGCTGTGGCGAGGTACATTGGGGTGGAGAATGTGGACAGAAGCAGTGCTGCTTTCAGGGGAACATGCCAGAATGCAGAAATCATGGATGAAGTCTGAGGCCTGTGTGGTGGAGGTGTGCTTACCTGAGTGTGCGTGTGTGTGATCTTGTGTACAAGCGTGGGTGTGGAGAACCAAACAGGTCAGGAATGAAAGTGGGAGGTAGGAGTGCCTTAAGAGCCAAGGGAACCAGGGGATCTAGATAACATTACTTCATTGGTTGGATTCTATTCATTCACAGAATCAGTAAGTACTTAGTGGAGGCCCCCTCGAGGCCAGGCTAATTGCTAGGGCTTGGGATATGGAGATGATTTAGACGCAGGCACTTGTGGTCTAATTGAGGAGCCAGGCAGTGAAATGGAGAATTTAACGACCTTGTGAGAAGTGCTAGAACAGCTGTATGTATATGGTGACCAAAGCAGTCACCTGTGCCTAAGGCAGGCATGTGACTGAGCAAAACTGAGCAGTGGCTCAAAGGCTGAGGAAGGTGTTAGTTGGGGTGGAGGCAGTGGGGAGAGATAGGGGAAGGGTGTTCTACGCAGAGGGAACAGCAGTTGTGAAACCCTATGCACTGGTTCAGGAACCTTGAACAGATCCTACGGTGGAAACTTGAATGAGCTGATGGGGCACAAAATGATCTTATCTGTATACATATTATCTGATCCTCTTCCCCCAGTGGAATATAAGCAACACGAGGGCAGGAAATTTGTCTGCCTTAGTCTCTGCTAGAGTCCCAGAGCCTAGAGCAGTGCTTGACACGCTGTGGGATACCTTGTGAATGAATAAACCGAAGATAGGCCCAGGGTGGATGGTGTGGACAGTCAACTAAAGCATTTGGGCTTTATCCTGGAGTCAATGGCGAGCCCTTTGGCGTGGGGGTGAAAAATTGAAAGGGCACAAGATCTGGGCTTCCCTGGTGGCGCAGTAGTTAAGAATCCGCCTGCCCATCCTTCTCAAACTCTTCCAAAAAATTGCAGAGGAAGGGGCTTCCCTGGTGGCACAGTGATTGAGAGTCCGCCTGCCGATGCAGGGGACACGGGTTCGTGCCCCGGTCCGGGAGGATCCCACATGCCGCGGAGCGGCTGGGCCCGTGAGCCATGGCCGCTGAGCCTGCGCGTCCAGAGCCTATGCTCCGCAACGGGAGAGGCCGCAACAGTCAGAGAGAGGCCCGCGTACCGCAAGAAAAAGAAAAAAATAATTGCAGAGGAGGCAACATTCCCAAACTCATTCTATGTGAGGCCACCATCACCCCGATACCAAAACCAGACAAAGATACTACAAAAAAAGAAAATTACAGACCAATATCACTGATGAATATAGATGCAAAAATCCTCAACAAAATACTAGCAGACAGAATCCAACAACACAGTAAAAGGATCATACACCATGATCAAGTGGGATTTATCCCAGGGATGCAAGGATTCTTCAATATACGCAAATCAATCAATGTGATACATCGTATTAACAAACTGAAGAATAAAAACCATATGATCATCTCAATAGATGCAGAAAAAGCTTTTGACAGAATTCAACACCCATTTATGATAAAAACTCTCCAGAAAGTGGGCATAGAGGGAACCTACCTCAACATAATAAAGGCCATATACGACAAACCCACAGCAAACATCATTCTCAATGGTGAAAAACTGAAAGCATTTCCTCTAAGATCAGGAACAAGACAAGGATGTCCACTCTCACCACTATTATTCAATATAGTTTTGGAAGTCCTAGCCACGGCAATCAGAGAAGAAAAAGAAATAAAAGGAATACAAATTGGAAAAGAAGAAGTAAAACTGTCACTCTTTGCAGATGACATGATACTATACATAGAGAATCCTAAAAATGCCACCAGAAAACTACTAGAGCTAATCAATGAATTTGGTAAAGTTGCAGGATACAAAATTAATGCACAGAAATCTCTTGCATTCCTATACACTAACAACAAAAGATCAGAAAGAGAAATAAAGGAAACACTCCCATTTACCATTGCAACAAAAAGAATAAAATACCTAGGAATAAACCTACCTAGGGAGACAAAAGACCTGTATGCAGAAAACTATAAGACACTGATGAAAGAAATTAAAAATGATACCAACAGATGGAGAGATATACCATGTTCTTGGATTGGAAGAATTAATATTGTGAAAATGACTATACTACCCAAAGTAATCTACAGATTCAATGCAATCCCTATCAAATTACCAATGGCACTTTTTACAGAACTACAACAAGAAATTTTAAAATTTGTATGGAGACACAAAAGACCCCGAATAGCCAAAGCAGTCTTGAAGGAAAAAAACGGAGCTGGAGGAATCAGACTCCCTGACCTCAGACTATACTACAAACCTACAGTAATCAAGACAATATGGTACTGGCACAAAAACAGAAACATAGATCAATGGAACAAGATAGAAAGCCCAGAGATAAACCCACACACCTATGGTCAACTAATCTATGACAAAGGAGGCAAGGATATACAATGGAGAAAAGACAGTCTCTTCAATAAGTGGTGCTGGGAAAGCTGGACAGCTACATGTAAAAGAAGGAAATCAGAACACTCCCTAACACCATACATAAAAATAAACTCAAAATGGATTGGAGACCTAAATATAAGACCGGACACTATAAAACTTTTAGAGGAAAACATAGGAAGAACACTCTTTGACATAAATCGCAGCAAGATCTTTTTTGATCCACCTCCTAGAGTAATGGAAATAAAAGCAAAAATAAACAAATGGGACCTCATGAAACTTAAAAGCTTTTGCACAGCAAAGGAAGCCATAAACAAGACAAAAAGACAACCCTCAGAATGGGAGAAAATATTTGCAGACGAATCAACGGACAAAGGATTAATCTCCAAAATATATAAACAACTCATGCAGCTCAATAGTAAAGAAAGAAACAACCCAATCCAAAAATGGGCAGAAGACCTGAATAGACATTTCTCCAAAGAAGACACACAGATGGCCAAGAAGCACATGAAAAGCTGCTCAACATCACTAAGTATTAGAGAAATGCATATCAAAACTACAGTGAGGTATCACCTCACACCAGTTAGAATGGGCATCATCAGAAAATCTACGAACAACAAATGCTGGAGAGGGTGTGGAGAAAAGGGAACCCTCTTGCACTGTTGGTGGGAATGTAAATTGATACAGCCACTATGGAGAACAGTATGGAGGTTCCTTAAAAAACTAAAAATAGAATTACCACATGACTCAGCAATCCCACTACTGGGCGTATACCCAGAGAAAACCATAATTCAAAAAGACACACACACCCCAATGTTCATGGCAGCACTATTTACAATAGCCAGGTCATGGAAGCAACCTAAATGCACATCAACAGACGAATGGATAAAGAAGATGTGGTACATGTATACAATGGAATATTACTCAGCCATAAAAAGGAACGAAATTGAGTCATTTGTTGAGACGTGGATGGATCTAGAGACTGTCATACGGAGTGAAGTAAGTCAGAAACAGAAAAACAACTATCGTATATTAATGCATGTATGTGGAACCTAGAAAAATGGTACAGATGAACCGGTTTGCAGGACAGAAGTTGAGACACAGATGTAGAGAACAAACGTATGGACACCAAGGGGGAAAAGCCACGGCGGGGGGTGGGGGTGGGGATGGTGGTGTGCTGAATCGGGCGATTGGGATTGACATGTATACATTGATGTGTATAAAATTGATGACTGATAAGAACCTGCTGTATAAAAAATAAATAAAATAAAATTAAAAAAAAAAATCCGCTTGCCAATGCATGGGACACGGGTTTGAGCCCTGGTCCGGGAAGAACCCACATGCCGCGGAGCAACTAAGCCCGTGAACCACAACTACTGAGCCTGCGCTCTAGAGCCCGCGAGCCACAACTACTGAGCCTGGGTGCCACAACTACTGAAGCCTGCGTGCCTAGAGCCCATGCTCCGCAACAAGAGAAGCCAACGCAATGAGAAGCCCGCGCACCGCAACGAAGAGTAGCCCCCGCTCACTGCAACCAGAGGAAACCCGCGCGCAGCAACGAAGACCCAATGCAGCCAAAAATAAATAAATTAAATTAATAAATTTATTTTTTAAAAAAGAAAAAAGGCACAAGATCTGACGTGGGTGGGAAGAAATCACTTTGATAATGATGTGAAGGTTGAAGAGACCAGATGATGGCTCTTAAATTTGGGCACTGTCAATAAAAATGAGTGGGGGGTCAGGTTGAAAAATTATTGAGGATAATTCTATACAATTAAGAAGTGTCTCTGAGTTTTACAATATCCCTGGGAGGCAGGCGTTTCCCCGTTTTACAGAGGGGAAAATGGACTCAGTGAGGCGCAGTGATTTGGCCGAAGTCACACAGCCAGTTGGCGGTGTAGCCTGGAGGTTCAGGCTTGCTTTTGCAGCGCCGCAGGACCCAGCACACGATGAGGATCCGACCCAGGCGGGTAGCGGCGGGAACTCTCGCCATTTCTACTCGGTAACTGCCGGAAAGCCCAGCGGACATCGACTAGAAAGAAGAGCGGGCGTCCACAGACTGGAAAAGGGAAACGAGGGGCGCGTAGAAGGAGTTTTGGGTCTGAGCGGCCACCGTAGTAGCGGCGCTCTGATCCCCATGACAACAGGGAGAAGCAGCGGGAGGCTTCTGGGCGGTGCAGTAGCTGCGGCCGATTGGAGCAAACAAGGAGCGGAATCCGTGAACTGCCCGCAGCCCCGAGGGCGAAGGTGATGGGGATAGGTCGATGGAGGGAGCCCGGGGTTTGGGGACAACAGTAGGATGTGGCCAGGGTCGGGCTGGGGCCTTCGAAGGAGGCGCTGCCCCGAGTCCCCATCATCGCTGTCCGGACCAGGGACCGTCGTTGGGCCTCAGTTTCCCCAAACGGGAAATGGGAGGAGGAGAATGGGCATCCCAGGCCAATGGCCCCTCTCAGTGTCTGAGGCCCAGGACTTTCTCTCCTCTGCAGCTCCTGGACTGACTGGCGCTGTCCTGCCCAATGGACGTGAGTCCTACCCCTCTCTGGAGCGGCCCCCTCAGCGCCCTCCACTCATCCTGACTTTGCCTGCCTTGGAGCCTGGACTGGAGAGGGGGCTCTTTACCCAACATAGACCCTTCCAGCTCAGGACAAGAGCTGTGAGACAGAAAGAGAGTTGCAGGGACGGCCTTCCCATGGAAGGGCACATCCCACTCTGGCAAGATGAGGAGCTAGCCAAGCAACAGAGAAGAAAAGGCATCCCAGGCAGAAGGAACAGCATGGGCAGAGACGTGGGCATGAGAGAGAGGCCAGGGCATTTGGGGAACTGCTAGGACTTCAGTATGGCTGGAGTGTAATGGGGGAGAGGGAGAGGTAGGCAGGGCCAGATTGAGGCCTTTGTCGCTGAGATAAGAAGTTTGGACTGAGTCGGTGGGAGCCATTGATGGACCGCAAAGGAGGTGGGGATACGCAGGACAGCTGGTGTGGATAAGGGTCACAACTGCAGGTTGCAAGACAGTTAGAGGCCAGTACTGTGGGCTGAGGGATGGTAAAGTAGTGCAGTGGAAGCAGAGACAATAGATCTGTTTGGAGAGGCATTCTGAAAGGAAAAGCAATAAATCTTGGAAAAGTCTAGAATGACCAACAGGTCCTCGATGGTGCTGAAATGGGGATGACAAGAGAAAAGGCAGGTTTGGGGACAAGACAGTGTAGTCCTATTCACTCTCTCCCCACCACCTGGTGGCTGTTCCTCCCCTTTTCCCAGCCACCTCCCGTGTCCCTCCTGGTATTTCTGTGTCCCTGCAGCCCCTCCACGTCTCCTCATCACCCCTTCCTCCTGTGCTGTCCAGGCCTCCTCTAGCCCGTGGAATCCAACCCCGGCTCCTGCCAGCAGCCCCTCCCTGCTGCTCCCCATCCCTGCCATTGTCGTCCTCGCTGTGGGCATCTATTTGTTGCTGCTGGGCCTAGTGCTGCTGACTAGGCACTGCCTGCTGGTGAGGGGCCTGGTGGGGGCTGAACGGTGGGCCTGGGGGAGGAGGAACCTGGTCAATTTTCCCCCTCATTTGTAGGCCCTTACCCTGAGACACCTTTGCCATTTAGTCCCCGCATCTGTCCCTTTCGTGGGACCAGGAGATCCTCTTCTCGTCCTCAGCTGAACCTTCTCCTGCCCCTCTCCCCAAAACTGAGTCTTGGCTGTACCTCCCTACCCGCCGCCTGGCCCAGAGCTTGAGCCCCGCCTTCTCTTAGGCCCAGGGCTGCTGCGCAGACTGCAGCTCCCCCTGCAGGAAGCAAGGCGCCTCCAGGCCCCAAGACTGTTGCTGGACCTGCGCAGAAGCCTGTGACTTCCCTTTGCCCAGACCAGCCCACTACCTGGATGCCTGCTGCCCCCAGCCCGCCGAATCTGTGAGTTCTCGTTCTGGCCCCTGGGTCCTGATCTTGGTACTCTCTGTGCATTCTTTTTTTTTTTCGGTACGTGGGCCTCTCACTGTCGTGGCTTCTACTATTGCGGAGCACAGGCTCCGCACGCGCAGGCTTAGCCGCCATGGCTCACGGGCCCAGCCGCTCCGAGGCATGCGGGATCCTCTGGACCGGGGCACGAACCCGCGTCCCCTGCATCGGCAGGCGGACCCTCAACCACTGCGCCACCAGGAAAGCCCTGCATTCATTTTTTGGTTCAACAAAATTTATTACTGAGTACCTATTCTAGGCCAGGCACAGTTCCAGGTACTGGGTCAGGTGGAGACAGCCAAAAACACCATATCAGATATTTTCTGGTAATGAAAGCTACTTGGAGAAAGGAAAATAGGGCAGCATCTGGAGAAAGGTAATGTATGTAACATGTAGGGCACATTTCTACTTCTGAAAATGGTAGTTAAAAGACAGCCCCTCACAGAGCTTCTTCTGTTTGCAGAGTAAATACGATGTTCTAGATACTGTGCTACTTTATTAACAACCCCGAGAGCTGGATATTTTAAAAAACCTATCTATATGTATTTTTTTAATTACAAAGTGTGCATGTAGAAATACATAGAAAGTACAAGTCACTTTGTAAACTAGCTCTCTAACCAAGGTTGCTACATTTGGTGTATGTCCCTCATATACTAATACACATACAGTACTATCACTGTTGTATTTTACTATTGGTAAAAATGTAGTCATACCACATATACCACACAGACTATTTCCTCACATCTGCCACTTGCCCTTTTTAACGTGACATCACACCTTGGTTACCTATCCATGTTTTTATCCTCCTTTTGCAGGGGAATAAATTGGCTCAGGGAAATTTAGTCACTTTTCCAGCATTCCACAGTAGAGTCTTGCACAGCAAATTGCTCCTTCATGTGTTGAAACAGAACCCTCAGGGAGAAGCCTGGCTCACAGAGGACAGGCCATTTTTGCATTTGTGGCTTTAAAGCCACGTGTTAAGTGTAATTGACCACCTTCCTAGGCTCTGATGATTTTGGGCTCAGAGATGTAGACAGCAAAGCTCCTGCCCTTGAAGTGGGGACCTTCCCCAGGGAGGGAAGAGTGAGGGGAAAAGACCAAGCAAATTCATAACTCGGGCAGACTGCAGTTGCAAATCCCTGCAAGATGTTTTGAGTTTCAAAATAAATTATAGGGCAAGGAGTTCTCCTCTTTCAGGTAATCTGCGTCTGGTTTCCCAGGGATAGCCTGGAGATGGGGCCCAGGGCTGGGGCTAGGGGGACAAAGGGGAAAAAGGAGAAGACCCTGGGTCCTCAAACCTCCTATTCTATAAGAAATGCTCAATTGCACAATGATTTCTGGCCCCCTCTCCTGGGGACACCACTCCCTTTGCCTTCTGTCCGCGGGGAGGGAAGAGTCAGAGGCTTCTCTTCCTCCTTGAAAGTGAGGTGCGCTGTCAGGAGGGACTGGCTCCACCCACTGCCGCCTCCAGGGCTGCAGGGCGTCCAAGCTGGAGACCTCAGGTCCTGATCCTACCTGGCTTCTGCCAGAGCCAGGAAGGATTCTAGAATGACGAATGGTCATTCTTTCCTTGAGCTGTCTTTCCACAAAGCACAGTAAGGCCTCTGTGTTCTTCAGTTTCCTTATAGTAACAATAGCCACCACAAATATTCCAAAGCTCTTGGCTTCTTCACAGCTGTAGAAACTGAGGCTTACAGAGGCCTAAAGCCTGGGTGGAGACACAAACCCAGGCTTCTCTTTCTCTCAGGGAGAAACCTGCCTATGTTACTTCTTTCACAGGTATGTCATGAGGACCTAATTCATTCATTCATTTATTTATTCACTTATGGAAGATTTATGGAGTCACTGTGCTGAGCCTTGGGGGCGCAGTGGAAACAAGGTAGACACGGCCACCACGGGGCTTACATTCCCGCAAAGGACAGAGAAATAAGTAGGCAATGTGAGAAATTGCCTCACATTCTGAATCGAGGGTGAGAAATGATGCAATCCAGGGCAGTGGTTGGTTCTCAGCCCCTTGAGTGATCAGAAGCTGGAACGAGGCTTAAATGGGAAGCCAGGCATCCAGGCCCCATGCCCAGCAGATCTGGAATGGGATCGGAATTTGCGAATCTTTAACAAGTTCTTACACGACTGACACATACCACCAGGGTTAAGAGCTATTGCTAAGGGAAAAGCGCTGTGACAGAAGAGCTCCCTTTTGCTGAGAGCTCCCTCCCTACCAGGCACCGTGCTTCGTGCCTTCCACTGATTCCCCACAGTGACCCTGTGAAGTAGGTGTTATATTTAAAATATATTTCAGAGATGAGGAAACTGAAGCGCAAATCATGAATTAGCCACACCTGGGCCTGAACTAGATTCAAACTCTGAGCTCCAAACAGTAACGATGGCTGGCCTTCACAACCTCAAAGTGACAGAAATCAGAGTGAAAAACTACAGGCCTAGAGAAACACGGGGCTTAACAGTCATGTGGAGCCCTTGTTTAATGTACTTAAAAAGCAGATTCCTTCCAGAAGCCACAAGGCTGCCTGTGAGAGTCGAGATATCCATTAGCTAGTTATTAACAACTAGAGCCAAACCCTTCCAGGGGGCAGAGCCAAAAAATGCTTTTAATACCCTCTTCTCTGAAGTGAGAGCAGTGGGACCTCTCTCAGCCCCCAATTCTGCGCACAGAATGACGGTGCAAGTCCTCCAAAAACCCACAGAGTTGACTTCAGCCCAGACTGGGACTCCCCAGAGACACCCCAAACTACACCCCCATCAAACACAAGGAAGCCACCTCGCTCTCTCCCCTCCACCATGATATACTTCTACCTCTTTCTAGAGAGACAATTCTTTTAGCAGGAGCAGATGCCCTCCCCTCACTGGAGCCCCTGGTGATATCTGATCTCACCAGTCAGATATCACCCCGAAACCTCAGCTCTTCTAAAGGTCATTCCCCTATTCCTGGCTTGGCCCGGTGTCTGATTGAGCTGTGCAACTGTGACTGTCACTAACTCTGCCTCAGGCCTCAAGGAGCCAGCCTTGTCACACATCCTGGGTGGGTCCTATTCCAGCCACTTGGCCTGACTCCAGTCCCTGCCTGCAGCGGTGACAGATCATCCATGTCCCAGGGCAGAAGAGGAGTGGGTTGGGGTGGACCGGTTCTCCCTTCCTAAGGACTTGCTGCTCCTATTCCCCAAGAGGCAGACCTTCTGTCTCCCCTGGGAGATGAGAAGCCCTCTTCTTCCTTCTTTGCCTAAAGAGGGAAAAATGATATGCTTTGATTGATCCATTCATTCAATATTCATCTGTATCTCAGACACCTGCTGAGCTTGAGTCCCCTGGTAGCTCAGTGGAGACAGGAGATGAACTGTCCCTGCCTTAGCAGACCCTGAAAGAAGCTGCTATTCATGCCCCTGGGAAGCAGTTGGTCAGGGGGCATCTCAGGACTGGAAGCAGGCAGGCCCAGACCCATCCCAGCCCCACTCCTTCGTTGTATTCCTTTGCACGATCACTCCCCTCTCCGAACCTCCGTTTCCTCTTTTGTAAAGAGGCCCTCTACTCAAGGTTCTGATAAATAAAAGAGATGTAACTCCTTTTAAACATTAAAAAATTAAATCTGCAAATTACCATTTTTAAGGAAAACTAGATTTAAAAAATCATTCATGAACATAGTCTGTGCCTGGCACAGAGTAGGTGCTCAGAAATAGAGGATGAATGAGATCCAGCTTGGTCTCAGGCCAAGGGAGAAATCCACAAAACCAACAAGTTGTTTTCATCATAGACAGTGTGTGTGTGCTTTCCCAGTCTAACGACTTGCAGTTGCGTGTTATAAGAGAACCATCTCTGAGCTGAACATTGTGACCTAAGCGTGGGTCCAGGGCCAGCTGACCTCTGGTCCTCAATCTCCTCATCCATAAGATGGGAAGAAAGAAAGGACCCCCCCCCACCACCGAATGATTTCTTCCAGCTCCTGAACTCAGTTGTTAGGAACATTGCCTCCTTGCTGATTTCTCAACAGCAGAAAGAATTGATTTGTTCCCAAGAATGGTGAATGCCACCCTCTGATCCACTGGGCAAATGGGACTTTGCAGGCCACTCTGTTCCCTTCTCCCCTGAGAAGGAAACAGCTTCAGGCTCTGGTCCCCCTTCCTCTTGCCCAACTCCCTCACCCCGTTCTTCTCTCCCTCAGGATTGGGCCCCTCGCTGCCCTCGCTGCTGCCCGCTCTGTGACTGTGCCTGTGCGTGCCAGCTTCCTGATTGCCAGAGCCTCAACTGTCTCTGCTTTGAGATCAAGCTCCGATGACAAGACCCAGGGTCCCTGCCCTTTGGGGAGCGGCCAGCTCCCAGGGCCCACAGGCCCTGTTCCCTGAGGGGCCTCAGGACACCTTTCTCCAGGCTATTGGAACCACAAATGGCCTACCCAGCTCACCAGCCTGGGAACCAGCAGTGGAGAGCCTGGCTCCCTGCAGAGTGGGACTCAAGGAGCCCTCCGCCAGCTGCATGGCGGCCCCTTTGGAGGGCCAGAAGAGAGAGTGGCTGGTGCTCTGCCAGGTGCCCCTGCCCTCCTTTCCCCCTCCCCAAGTAAATGATCGTATTTGAAGGTGAGGGTGGGGGACACTGCTCACCACAGTGAGCATTATGGGACAAACTTGGGCCTTGAATATCAGGGTGTAGGGGTACCCCAGGCACACCCTGTCCATGGACTCTTGGTTATTCTGAGGTGTGAGTGTAGTGCTTGCATCTGCTCTCCCTCTAAAGAAACAGGCTCCGGAGAATCACAGCAGCCAGCGACAGGCCCGGAGTCAGGGGAGCAGAGGAGGCAGGGAAGGCCACGGATCTGAGTCCCCTACCCTCCTTCCCTCCTCACAGATCCCTGTCCAAAGATTTCTCCTGACAACCTTTTGAGGGCCTCAGTCTGGATTTCCAAGGAAGAAATTTCCTCTGAAGTACTGGTGAGTGGGCAGGGGACCCTCCCCCCACCCCCAAAGAGGCAGGCCCACAGCTTCCTCCCCATCCTTCACTTTAGGCCCCCAGCTGGCATGAATGTCAGGAGCTTCAGGTTTCCCTAAATATAGATCCCCTGCCAGGGGATCTGTGGCGAGGAAAGGGCAAGGGTCACCGGAGAAGGTCGGGGACATTGGTTGGGGGTAGGGCAGGAGCTGCCTTATAACCCAGCGCGGGTGTGGCCTGACTCACTCGCTGCCGACCAGGCTCTGCCCGCTCCAACGGCCTCCTCCTCGCAGGTGGGCGCCAGCAGGACGGAGCGGGGGTGGGGCTGGGCTGAAGGCGTCGGCATTAAGAGGGGAGACCTGGCGGGTAGGATGGGGAGGCTAGAAAAATATCTGGGAGGCTGACAGCTGGGGGACGGATTTTATTTTGGAGAAGGAAGTCAGTGCCAGGGAGAAGTTTCGCAGGGACTCTGGCCCCGCATCCCCAGACTTGCTTGGGCAGAGCGGTAGCTGGCGGGTTTCCGCTGGGTCTGGCTTTCGGGGGGCGGCCCGGGCGGCGGGAGCCAGACCCGCCGGAATGGGGCGCAGATGTCTCCCCGCGGGACACCCGGAACCGCTGCCGCCTCGCCTCCGCCCCTTGCCAACCCCTGCCGTCTCCTCGCGCTCCCCGTGCCTGCCCTCGCCGCCCTCTCTTCCGCCGGGGCTCGCAGTCGCTTGACCTCTGGGTTCGGTTACAACGCGACGCACGCTGCCTCGGCGCAGCCGGAAGCTGGGGCTGCCCCGGGCCGCTGGACTGGGCCCGTGGCGGGGGAAGCTGAGCCTCAGTCTTCTCGGGCTGTGCCACCCGCTTTTCCCCGACCCGACCCCCACCCCACCCCCATCTCTGCTGGTGCCCCAAATCGGCTGAGTCACAGCGCCCCAAAGCACGCCAAGCAGGGGTGGGGGTGGGGGGAGGAGAAGGGAGAGGGAGGGGAGGGCCCCCGCGACCCGCGGGATGTGGCCCGAGTCACGTCCGAGGGGGACGGGGTGGGGGAAGGGATCGTGTTCTCGCCGCACTGTGTTCGCCCAAGCGCCGCCTCCGGGCTTCGCCTTTCGGGGGGCGGACTCTCACACAGTCCCTCGCCTGCAATTGGACGCCGGGGCGCCTCCGGCCCCCTGCAAAGGGAAAATCTCCGCGGAGGGTGGAGCGGTGCCTTTATAAGGCGCGGCACCACCGGCTGCCCGCCCGCCCCCGCGCGCCCCCGCCTCGGGAGCTGAGTAGGCTGCGTTCCCCTTGGAACGCGCCTCAGAACCAGAGTCCCGGTGACGACTGCCGCGTTCGCTCCCTCAGTCCACTCGCCAGCCCGCGGCTCTCCACCGCTGCACCCCGCCAATCCGCCCCTCTCCTGTGCCAGGTGAGCGCCCCTCGCCACGTGCGAAGGTCAGGGAGAGTGTCGTGGGGAAGGATCCGGGGTGTAGTGGCGGGTCGGGCGTCCGCGCGGAGCCCCCCATCCGGGCCCAGCATCTCCCCTCTCCACCACCACCCACACCTGTGCTCCTAGCCCAGACTCCCCAACTCTTCCAGCTTGAGCTCCCGCGGTTTGCTGCGCAGTCCAAGGGCCGCTCCGCGCTGAGTCACGGCAGGGAGGAAGGAAGCAGGGCGAGATGAAGTACCATTTCCCCTCCCCTTTTCTTGTTAGGACTCTTGGTGCAAGTATTATGGCCCCTTTGCCTCTGCAGGGATCCTAGGAGGCCCCGAGGGGTGGGGGCCAGCTCATGTACTGCCTCAGGGTTCCCGAAAGCGGGTGGTTGGTCCCTGTCCTGGGAGACGGGTTCCCCCGCCGAGGAGGGGAAACCCCTCGGCAGCTTCTGATGCCCCATGAACACTTTCCCTATTTTTCCTTATCGGGTGACCTTGATTCTGAGCCTGGAACAGCTGCAGCCGCAGAGCAGACATGAGCATTTTTCAGGGGAGGGGGTGGGCGCTTGCCTTTCCTCCACGTTCTCTCACCCTGTATGAGCAGTGAGAGCGACAAACCACCCCTTTCCTCCACCTCGGGCTAGGCTTCCTCTGCGGCCCTTTTCTGGGCTTCTGATGACCCTCCTGCCTTTTTCCTAACACCCTTTTTCTAACAACCTCCCCCCACCGTGGGGGGAGAAGCCTGACCTTGGGGTGTCCTTGAGGCCATGGAGCCTGAGCCAGCCCTGGGATCTCTGCAAGGAACACTCCTGTAACAGTCAGAAGATCTGGGTGCTACGCTCACATCTGGCTCTAGGGTTGCGGTGTGGCTTGAAACACAGACCTTTTCCCTTTTTAGGCTCCTTTCAGATGAGGAGGTTGGGCCTTCTGCCTTCTGCACAACCTCTAATTCTAAAATACTCTGGTTCGGTTTTGCTTCCAGGCAAGGTGACCCCATGGCAGAGCGCAAGCCAGGAGGGTCCGGCTTCCACGTGACTTGCCTGTCCGTGGCTCTGGCCTATTCCCTTTACCCCAGATGCCAGTATACAGCCCCACCCTCAGCTGGGCAACACCCAGCAACAAACAGAGTTAGGAAAGGTACAGGAGGCAGGCCTAGTATAGGGAAGTCGGGTGTAGGGGAGAGCTGGGGACAGGAAGTGCCCCAAGCCCTGCCAGTTGTGGGGCAGGGGAGGTAGGGAACCTTTGCCCTGACCTCCAGGCAAGGGGCCTTGCTTGTTGGGAGACCACGGGAAGACCCTGCTAACTAGCCCTCCCTGGTCTGTCTCCTGCCCAGGAACCGACAGGCACCATGCCCCACCAATACCCAGCACTGACGCCGGAGCAGAAGAAGGAGCTCTCTGACATTGCTCACCGGATCGTGGCCCCGGGCAAGGGCATCCTGGCTGCAGACGAGTCCACCGGTGCGGGCAGGGCACAGCGGGAGGGGGGCCCCAGGCTGGGGGTGATAGGCCGATCCCCTTATTCCCATGTGATGCTTCCCTCCAGGGAGCATTGCCAAGCGACTGCAGTCCATTGGCACTGAGAACACCGAGGAGAACCGGCGCTTCTACCGCCAACTGCTGCTGACTGCCGACGACCGCGTGAATCCCTGCATTGGGGGCGTCATCCTCTTTCATGAGACACTCTATCAGAAGACAGATGATGGGCGTCCCTTCCCCCAAGTTATCAAAGCCAAGGGCGGCGTTGTGGGCATCAAGGTGAGGGGGCTAGGCCTCAGGGTGTGAGATGTAAGATGGATCTGGGGGAAAGAAATCCGGAGTAGCAGGCTGGGGGATGAACTTCGGGTCGGGAGCCTGGAGACTTGGGTGGAGTCTGCCCCAGATCACCTCCAAATCATGTGTGAAAAAGCTAGAAACATATGGGACCTGCTTGGCATTTTTAATCCTTGCAATTGTGAGAGGCAGGTGTTACACTTATTATACAATTGAAAAACCAGACGCTCAAGGCCATGAAGTGTTTTGCTCATAGGGTTAGTAAGTGGTAGGAGCCCCAGCTCTCTGTGTGTGTCCTGCTCTATAGGATCAGATAACAACGTGACTATGTGAAACATTTGCAAACCAGGAAAGATACTTGAGAGATGAAGTAAAGCTGGGACAGGGCGGGGCTACAGAGGAGAAAAGGGCACTAGAGATCACTTCCCTGTCCTGTGTTGTTGCCCCACTCCAACAGGTAGACAAGGGTGTGGTACCCCTGGCAGGAACAAACGGCGAGACAACCACCCAAGGTGAGAACCGTTTAGCTCCCGGCCCTACCCACCAGCCCACCCAGCTCGGTACCCCTCTGGGTGCCCAGGGTGTGTGGGAGCCACGTGCCCCCTCCTCTGCCATGCTTTGATTCCTCCGTCCCCTCTACAGGGCTGGATGGGCTGTCGGAGCGCTGTGCCCAGTACAAGAAGGACGGAGCTGACTTTGCCAAGTGGCGTTGTGTGCTGAAGATAGGGGAACACACCCCCTCCACCCTCGCCATCATGGAAAACGCCAACGTCCTGGCCCGTTATGCCAGCATCTGCCAGCAGGTGGGCCTGTAGGTCCCCAAGAGGCCACTTCCCACCTCTTTCCATTCCAGCGTGTCAGCCTGCCACCCATGTGCCAGGCTACCTACCTTCCCCAAGGCAACTGCTCCGGATCCTCACCAAGCACGAGGCTTGGGCCCTTGGAGGGCTCTGCAAGCAGAAGAGCAGAATAAGGGTTGTGCAGGTGGATCTGGGGAGATGGCTGATCTCCTGCAATCGGCCAAGGGCTGTGAAGCCAGGGGTCTCTGTCGTCATGGAGATAAGATCTTGGTCAGTGGCTGTGGAGAGCCGTAGGTGGGGCTCTGGGTTTGGAGGCCTCAAGGCTGCCCTGTCCCTCACCCCACAGAATGGCATTGTGCCCATCGTGGAGCCTGAGATCCTCCCTGATGGGGACCATGACTTGAAACGCTGTCAGTATGTAACCGAGAAGGTAGGTTGCCTGCCTGGGCAGTGAGGTGGGCTAGAGAGCTGGGCTGGGGGCCCTGGGGCTGACCCCCGTACCCCTCCCTGCTTCACCCCACCCCACTTTGGTCCCGCCCTGCTGTAGGTGCTGGCTGCTGTCTACAAGGCTCTGAGTGACCACCACATCTACCTGGAAGGCACCTTGCTGAAGCCCAATATGGTAACCCCAGGCCATGCCTGCACCCATAAATATTCTCACGAGGAGATTGCCATGGCAACTGTCACAGCGCTGCGTCGCACAGTGCCCCCCGCTGTCCCTGGTGAGACCCACACCCTCATCTTGACCTCTGGGAGGTAGACAGACTGTACCCATAAACCTTGTGCCCATGTGCTCTAATTTCCAGGTCAGCTTCTAGGGCCTCCTGCCAGTCCCCCGGGTCTCTGAATACAGCCCCTACCCCCATTTCACCCCCTTCTTCTACAGGGATCACCTTCCTATCTGGAGGCCAGAGTGAAGAGGAGGCGTCCATCAACCTCAGCGCCATCAACAAGTGTCACCTGCTGAAGCCGTGGGCGCTGACCTTCTCTTACGGCCGAGCCCTGCAGGCCTCTGCCCTGAAGACTTGGGGTGGAAAGAAGGAGAACCTGAAGGCTGCCCAGGAAGAATACGTCAAGCGAGCCCTGGTGAGGATGGGGCAGGAGGTGGGCAGGGTGCTGGGGTGGATGGGATCTGAGAAGGAACCTTCTCACTCTGGCTCCTCTCCCCTTTTAGGCCAACAGCCTTGCCTGCCAAGGAAAGTACACCCCAAGTGGTAAGGCGGGGGCTGCAGCCAGTGAGTCCCTCTTCATCTCTAACCACGCCTACTAAGCGGAGGTGTTCTAAGGCTGCCCCCTCAACACTCCAGGCCCTGCCCCCTCCCACACTCACTCTGGAAGAGAGGGGGCCTCCAGGCTGCTTTTTCCCGTCACTCTTGCCTCCCTCGTGACACTGATGCCTGGTGTTGTCTGTGTACGCTAACTCCGCCATTTCCAGCCTACTGCCAATAAACAACTATTTAAGGGGGAGTCTGTTGTCCATGTCTGTGGTGTCTAGGGCAGGGGAGGGCTGGGGGAGGTGGCAGAGCCCAGAGGAGAAAGTGCCCTGGCATTATGTTCTTCCTTCTTGAGCAGAAAAGTAGGTGAAGGAGGTGGACTAGTTTAATACTTTGTTTAATACTTGCCCAGGGCTTCAAGAGAAGAGCTTGTGAATTTTCTTCCAACCACCCAGTGCTCTCTGTTCCTTCTACCAGCAGCATCTGATAAGGCTTACGGTGGGCAAGCGCACGTGGAACTGCTGGTCTTAGGAGGCTGCAGCCTCAGCCTCAGTTTTAGGCCCAGAACTCACAGGTGTAGAAGGCCCCTGTCACAAAAAAACAGCCACTGACAGAAACTAAGATTTCCTGAATTTATAGACCGTACAACATGATAAGTATTCTACAGGAGTAGGTACTGTTATTCCCAATTTGTCCTTAAGGCGATCCTGCCTCACTGTTTCTTGGTTGAAACAAGATTATTAATGCATGTCTTCTTCATCTGCACTGTTAAGCTTGTTTGTTTTCCCATCTTAAAAGGAGGTGGGATTAGAACTGACTTCTTAGACTCTGGGCTGTGGAACCCCTTGAAGAACCTGGAATCCTCTCTGACATCCACTTCAACAACACAGACACACACACACAGAACTGTGGAGCTCAGGTTCCGGGTTAAGAACTGAACCTCTGTGGCTTCTGCATTCCATGAAGCCAGAATGAGGGCCCTGCACTTCCCTATACCGTGCTTTGAACCCTTCTCCGTTCACCCAGGCTGGGGTGTAATAGTAACTATATCAGATCTTTTTGGGTATTAAAGATCTTAGTCATAACCAACGACATAGTCCTGCCACTTCCCAAATTTCATGATGTGGACCATTTCCTGTCTGAGCTCTCCTCTAGAGGGGAAAAAAAAACTTCACCTTTCTGATGTGTGGACCTACTGAATGCCTATAGTCACTGCATAGAAACTTAGTACCTTGTAGGAATTTAAGAACTTAGTCCTTTACCTTTCTCTGCACATTTGCATCTGTTGCCTACATCCAAAACAGAACTGGTGTCTAGTGCCCCTTAAAACTGTGGCCTCACTTCTGTGCCTAGCCTCACTCAGCTCTCTGTGAAACAGTCTGAAGTAAAGCAACTAGAAATTGAGGGTCCATAGAAGATAGCAAAAAGGACATTCCAAAAGGGCTGTGACACCAGGAAGTTTGTTTAAAGACCAATCACTTCCTCTGCGTGCAGCAAGAAACTAGGGAAGCAGAGGACATCAAATGTCAGTTTGGGATGTTTTATAAAGTTTCTAATGACAAAGCGCCAGAAAGAGTAAGTGACAGAAGAAGAAACTAGAACTGAGGACATAGCTTTCCTGGGTTCAGATTTCAACTTTGGGGACTTCCCTGGTGGTGCAGTGGTTAAGAATCCACCTGCCAATGCAGGGGACACGGGTTCGAGCCCTGGACCGGGATGATCCCACATGCCGCAGAGCAACTAAGCCCGTGCGCCACAACTGCTGAGCCTGCGTGCGCCCTAGAGCCCGCGAGCCACAACTACTGAAGCCGGCGTGCTGTGCTCCACAAGAGAAGCCAGCGCAATAAGTCCGCGCACTGCAATGAAGAGTAGCCCCTGCTCACCGCAACTAGAGAAAGCCTGCAGGCAGCAACGAAGACCCAACACAGCCAAACAAACAAAAACTTCAACTTCGATTCAAACCCAAAGTTCTTAGCTATGCAACCATGAACAAGTTACTTAACCTTTTTAAGCCAGTTTCCTCCTCTAAAAAAAAAGTAAAACTGCAGACAATAAGCAGCTGAGGGGTTTCAAAGGGACCATTCTGGAATCGGGGAGGTCATGTTAACTGAGGTATAGGCTTGGTGTGGGGAAGGTGGACTCCTCCACTTCTAATTTCGGAGGTCCTCCACAGCAGAGACTTCTGTGAGGCCCTGGAAAGAGATCCGGACTGGAATTCCTTCACCATTGAACGAATACTTCTGTATGCCAACTGTTCCAGGCCTTGTTCAAAGTAAGCACTGGGGCTGCAAGTGTTAACAGGGCAAAGGTCCATCCCTCAGGGATTGTAATGGGGGAGGCCTGCTAAAACAGGTAAACAAAAACGTGTAACTTAAAGTTACAGGGTGGAGTCCCGGCTCAGCTCCAGTTTCCCTCACTGAGATGGGGGGACAGGACTGAGGTCCCCAACATCCCTCGCAGCGCCAATCGGCTTAGCCCACAATCACTTCCGTCCGCTTGTTGCCGACATCCGGTTCCTTGGGCTCATTTCCATTCCCAGGCTTGAGGGGGTGGGGTAAGGGCGCGGCGTGGGAGGGGGAGTGTGTGTATGACGCCACGTCCGGCACGCGGCGGAACTAGTCTTCCTCTGCTTCCGCGGCGGGGCCGGAAGTGGAAGCGGTGGTGGCGGCGGCCCAAAGCGGAGGGAAGGAGGAAGACAGGGACCCCCGGGAGCCGGAGCCGGAGTTGCCGCGGCGGTAATAGTCTGAGACCCCTCTAGGCCACCGTCCCCAGCGCGGGCCCTTTGGGTTCGACGGGAGTTAGCGGGGATGCTGCCCGGCCTGTGGGACGCTGGGGGCCCGGGAGCCGATGTGAGGGGAGGCGGGAGTGGGGAGGCCGGGCCAGCTCCAGAATCGAGTTGCCCCCGACCCCGACCCGGCGCCCCCTAGGGACACTCTGATCCGCGGGCTTGTCTTCGCCTTTCCCAGGAGACCCCTGTGCGGTGCGGAGGGGGCGGCGGCCCCGGCTCTGACCCGCGCCGGGGGGTGGGCCATGGCGGAGATCAGCGACCTGGACCGGCAGATCGAGCAGCTGCGGCGCTGCGAGCTCATCAAGGAGAGCGAAGTTAAGGCCCTGTGCGCTAAGGCTAGGTGAGTCCTGTGGCTCCGGGGAAGAGAGGCCTGGGGTTCCGGCCTGGGGCAAATCCAGCTGAGAACTTTGGGCCTGGCTCCTCCTGGAAGCTTTCCTGGAGAGGAGCGGAATAGGGCCTCTTCCCTCGAGGAGCAGCCAGCCTGTTGGGGGAAGACAGACCTGGATGAAGTCACTTGAAGTATTAGATGATGTGTTTTCAGTGGAGTTAGTTACAGAAAGTACTTAGGAAGCTCAGGGAAACAACCCTATCTGTCTGGGGGGAACAGAGAACGTTTCTTGGAGGAACTTCGGGATAGACCTCGAAGAATAAGATGGTAAAAGGGAGTGTCAGCAAGAACAGGAGTTCAAGGCAGAAAAGCTAAAGACTCTGTGGTTTACAGTGTTCTTTTAATTCCAATAACAACCCTAAAAGGTGGATGGAATTGATCCTATCTTACAGGTGAGGACTCTCATATTCAGCAATTAAGGGATGGATCGTGAAGCCAGTTCTCCATGTCCTGTCCCTTTTCGGGCCATAATGCAAGAAAGTGGAGTTGGATCACTCTCATATTCATTGTGGGAGCCTAGGAAATAGTAGCCAATAAGCCAGAGTAGAATTAAGCAAGGTGTGGAGGGAGGCCCAACTCAGTTCTGTGGCAAGTAGGGTGATGTAGTGATTAAGAACCAGGTTTTGGGATATGATGGCACTAGGTTGGAATCAGCTCTGCCAACTTCCTCGCTGTGCTGGTGATGTTGAGGTCTCTGTTTCTTCATGTGGGGATAATAGTACTCTATAAGATGGTTGGTGCTTGGGATGTGCTTAGCATAGGCTTTGGTAAAATGTAAGTGCTGGACAAACGTTGGGTGTTACTGAAATTATTTTGTAGGAAGAGGGCAATGCTGATACGGACAGAAGTTATTAGAGAAGGATTGTAAGAGAAGGTGGCCTTGAAAGGTGAAAATAATTTGGATGGCTGATGGGGGCAGGCCCAGTGAGGAAGGGCATTCCTAGCAGGATGAGAATAGGAGTGGAGCCCTGAGATGTGTGGGCAGCCGTGAGGAGACCAGTTACCTGCCTCCTGAGGAACTTTCCGTGGCTTCCACCATGCTGGAGAATTGTGGGGATAGTGCCAGCAGAACTACCCCACATTGATGGAACAACAGGCCCACTGTTAGCCTGGCCTTGTACTGGCAAAGAACTTACGTCCATTTCCTTCCCACAGCCATCCGGTGAGGTTGGAATTATTAGGCCCATTTTACAGGACAGGAAGCTGTGACTCCTTGAAGCCTAGTGATTTGACCAAGGCCAGCCAGAGAGAAAGTGGCCGTCGGGCTCTTTGCTTGGCTTTGCCCCACACAAACCTGTAACAGCCGGACAGGTCCTGCATGGATTTGGTGAACAGGCAGGGCCTGCTTTTAAATGCTCATCTGTGGCTCGTCATGTATTCAGTCTTCATTGCTCTTTGCAGTCCTGTGGAATAGGCAGGGCATGGGGTGAGTTTTTCACAGAGAGGACACTGAGCCTCAGAGAAGATAATGTCTTGCCCCTGGTCTCACAGCTGATCGGTGGGGAGCCTGGTTTTGGATCCAGGTCTTTGACCATACTCCACGCTCACTGACAGCCAGGCAGACTCTGTGAGAGGCAGCAGGGGGCTACTGAGGGGTGGAAGGGTCCTGCCCAGCTCCTAAGATGGAGCTTGGAGGTATTAGGCTCAGGCCTGAGGTGGCCATTGTTATCCCAGGCCCAATCTGGAGGAGGACCAACTCTAGCACCTGGCCATGGCCTCCTGAGGACCCACCAGGGGCCCAGGCTGAGGCTGGTCGTGTCAGGAGCTTTTGCTTGCTCAGAGGGTATGGAGGCTCAAAACCTTGGAACTACAGAGGCCTGGGAGCTGAATTTGCTTTTGTGAAAAACATCAGCACATTAGAACGGCCGAGGGTTTTGAATCGGGGGTGGTCTTCGGTATGAAGCATAGCCTTGTCACCTATAAACAGTGTGACCCTGGTCAAGTCACTCTACATCTCCAAGTCTTTGAAATCCTTACGGAGCCTGCATGAGATTCTTCACATCCAGGGTCAGGGTCTGGCGCTTTGGTCGGCAGTGTTCGTTGTGGAAGTGAAGGTGAGCAGGTGTGAGCCCTGAGAGGGCTGGTGATGTGCTGCAGGTGACAGAGCTGGGGCCTGGTTCCCACGCTGTGCTGAGGCCTTGCTGGCACTGAGGTAGGTTGCAACCCAGAGTCTGTGGAAGGGGCTGGTATAAAGTCTCAGGAAATTGGGTCCCCGAGGTTCCAATTCAGCCACTCTCCAGCTTTGTGACCTCGATTCTGCCCCTTTTTCTCTAAAGCCTCAGTTCCTTTGTCAGATGAGGATGGAAAGAGCCTCCCGAGTCGGTTGGAAAGGTCATTATAAGCAGTCACGTGGCGGATGTTTGGCACAAGACGCAGTACAGGTGGGAGAGCCTTGCTGCTGTTTGGCCCCTTGGGCCACCGCCAGCGCCTCCTGCCACTCCTGGAAACCGAGGCACACCTCCCTGGAGCCACCTTAGTTGTACAGAGCACCCTAAGCCCAGGGAACTCCTGGTCTTGGGGGAGGGAACTGGCAGAGAGAGAGGGCTGAGCAAGTGCCTCCCACGTCAGACTAGCTTGGTAAGGGCCACACTCTGGAGCAGGCTGCCTTGGTTCAGTTTCTGCCTGTGTGACTGGCCGCTTTCTTCATCTGAGCCATAGGAGTCATCACAGTGCCTGCCTTCGAGGGTGGTGGTTTGACCTGCATCATCTGTGCAGAGCTCTTACTACCGTCCTGGCACGTGGTATGAACTGAAGTGTTCACGGCTGCTGTGATCATCAAGGACAAGATCTGGAAACACGGCACTACTTACTATTAGGTGTCTGTAACGGACAAAGCAATTTCATGTCAAGCTCACTCAGGTAGAAGTTGACTGCACTGCAAGGAGAAAGGGAGGACAAAGTCCTCACTTCCTCTAAATAAATAATAGAAAAGCATCAACAGCGTATCACTTTGAAGGTGCCTCCGATGGCCGGCCTGCCCAGGGCACCACCCCTATGGCTTGGGACAGTCCGGGAGGAGGCCCCTGTGGTGGGGAGAGAAGGGCTGTAAGAGCTCAGCCAAGGGCACGGTCTCTGAGCAGAGGGCCCTGTGGAAAGGAGGAGGAGGACATCTGTTTTCTGGGAGTAAGTGCTGGCTGTGTGAAAGGGAGCAGCATGGAGGGTCAAGGTTGGGAAAGTCCCAGACTCCTTGCAAAGGCTGAACAAGAGCTTGGGCTTTGGCCTGTTGGCAGCAGGGAGCCACACACAGAAGGGTCTCGAGCAGTGGGGCTGTGGTCTGGCTATCCTGGGGAAATTGCACACCTCCGACCTGCCCCCTAGAGGTTCAAGGACAGCCTCATATCCTCCCCTACCCCGCAGAAAAGGTCAGGAATAGGGTTGGGCTGGCTCGGCTTTGGTGACCCTGGTCTTCTCCTGTCTCCAGAGAGATCTTGGTGGAGGAGAGCAACGTGCAGAGGGTGGACTCGCCAGTCACAGTGAGTACCCGCTGTCCCTCCACAGCCTGGCTTGGTCTTTTAGGCACGTGGTCATTCCCGTTAATCTTGTGGGCTCTGAGGTCTACCCCTCATCCCTGAGAGCCCCATCTTCAGGGGAGCTTTGCTAGAAGAATTGGCTGTTATGGGCAGGGTCTTTGGAGTCGTTGGAGGGATGCTCTTGACCAGGGCAGAAGAACTCAGTTTGGTGAGTGATGACTCCATGTGTTCCTGTGTGTTATTAGTGACTTTATCCTGGGTGCCTGGTGGGGAGTAGGGAGAGGAGGGGGCCAGGTCCTCTGGGAGCTGCAGGTCTAGCTGGAAAGAATTGGCTCTAGCTCTTGGCACTCAGTGCGGGATGGGGGGATTGGAGTAGGAGAGTAGATTTTTGGCCCTGAGAAGCAGAGGCTTAGCCGAGAGAGATAAGGATCTTCTCAAGCAGTGGGTGTTTTGAAGGACAGCCCCTGGTAGCAGAGGCTTTCGGACTGTTGAGTTTCGACCTGCTTTCTCACTTCCAGGTATGCGGTGACATCCATGGACAATTCTATGACCTCAAGGAGCTGTTCAGAGTGAGTGTGGGGAAACAATGGGAAAGGTGACCTGGGGGATGACTGGAAGACCCCTTTAACTGAGAGTGGAAACTTTCGAGTTTGGTGAGTGGAGTGGAGGCCAGAGGCCCCTAGTCAGGTGGGCCCATTGTGAAAGAAGGGCCTCGACTTGACTGGAAATGGGCCACCACAGTGGGTCGGGGACAGTTTAGGACCAAGCAGAACCTTCTTCCTCCCTCCCCAGGTGGGAGGCGACGTCCCTGAGACTAACTACCTCTTCATGGGGGACTTTGTGGATCGTGGTTTCTACAGTGTCGAAACGTTCCTCCTGCTGCTGGCACTTAAGGTGGGACCCCCCGACTTCTGGACCCCAGACCTGGGCCACCTCAGGCCTGACCTGTCTGCATCCTTTCCGCCCTCATCTCCTGCCCATCCACCCCCAACTCTTGAGCTGTGCTGCTGGTGACGGACACATTCTGCTTGGGTGGTCAGAGAAGCTTTCCTTGACTTGGGGACATCTGATTGGGCCCCTGGAGGATGAGGTCAGAGGGACGGCATTGTAGGGGAGGAAATAGAGGCTCATCCAGTTCAGAAAGTGGCAAGGAGTTGAGTTCAGCTGGGTGCATTATCCATTGGGGGAGAGAGGCTGTAAGGGACTAGATGACAAAGTGCTCTGAGTGTCTCGCTAAGGGCTTGGTCTGTACCTGGTGGATGAAGGAGGGGCCATTAGGTTTGTAGTTGATGTGAGGGGGGCAGGAGGTGGGAGAGGATTCAGCTTTGCATCCTCTGGAGGAGGGACTGGGAGTGTGTGAGGTGGATGTAACACAGTTCAGGCAGAGGTGACATGAATCTGGGCCACGGCAGTAGTGATGAGGATGGAGCGGGGCTGGCAGATGTGAGGACATCTAGGAGCATGAAGCAGAGCCTCGACCCCAGGCCTGGCATGGTGCCTACCTCCAGGTTCGCTATCCTGACCGCATCACCCTGATCCGGGGCAACCACGAAAGCCGTCAGATCACCCAGGTCTACGGCTTTTATGACGAGTGTCTGCGCAAGTACGGCTCAGTGACCGTGTGGCGCTACTGCACTGAGATCTTTGACTACCTCAGCCTGTCGGCCATCATCGATGGCAAGGTAGGCCCGCCACACAGCTCCCGGGGATGGGAGAGATGGAAGAGGCGCTGGGCCTCAGCCTCCCTTCCCACCTGTCTCGCTCTCCCCTGTAGATCTTCTGTGTGCACGGGGGCCTTTCCCCCTCCATCCAGACACTGGACCAGATCCGGACAATTGACCGAAAGCAAGAGGTGCCTCATGACGGGCCCATGTGTGACCTGCTCTGGTCCGACCCTGAAGGTGAGGGCAGGAGCTCTACTCTTAGTTTAGTGGGTGACTGAGGGGGTCCTGTGGTTAAAGCAGGTGCCTTGAAGGGACAGCCCGAGCCGGTGAGTTTGGGGCAGAGCAGAGCGGGGCTGGTCCTCACTGGCGTCCGTGCTTGATGGCCAACTGGCTGGCACCCTTGAGGAGGAGGAGAACATGGGGAGCTGGGTGCCTTGAGCTGGGGGATTGGTGGGGATGATTGTCATTGCTCAGGGGCTTGTTGAGGACAAAATCATCGGCTCCCTGAATGTGAAGGGGCTTCTGCAGAGGTCAGACTCCCAGAATGGTAGCCCCCTGAGGACCCCTCACTTTGTGGGCCTCCTCAGCTAGTATGGAGCAGAGCCGGGATGAAAGCCAAGCCTCCTCATCCCCGTCTAGGGCTCTTGTGCTGTAACAGCAGCCCCTCGCTGCCCTGTTACTACCTCCCTGCCGACTGGGCAGCCCGGGGTCACAGGTGCTGTCCTGGTGTGGTTACTGTCAGCACCTCCTTTCGCTCTTGTGTGTACCTGTTTGGACAGTAAATTACATGGTCACCCTGATGGTGAGGTGGCTCAACTATCAGGAAATTCTTTCTTCTTTGGAGCTTATCTGCTTCAGCATTTGCTGTCCTGCCCCCAGGCTCCCTCAACGCATTCGGGCCCTGTGCTCCTGCTGCACAGGCCTAACTGGGGGAGGGACAGGGCACTCTCCTGCAAAGGGCCGCGGATAGCCACTGATGCCCTGAAGACACCCTCTCGGCATCCCTACCCTCATCTGCCTCAGACACAACAGGCTGGGGCGTGAGCCCCCGTGGGGCTGGCTACCTATTTGGCAGTGACGTGGTGGCCCAGTTCAATGCAGCCAACGACATTGACATGATCTGCCGCGCCCACCAACTGGTGATGGAAGGTTACAAGTGGCACTTCAACGAGACTGTACTCACTGTGTGGTCGGCACCCAACTACTGCTACCGGTGAGCTGCCTGGGCCGGGAGGTCGAGGTGGGGATCGAGGCTGACCCGCCCCGCTCCTTTAACACTGCTGCCCTCCGACTTCCAGCTGTGGGAATGTGGCAGCCATCTTGGAGCTGGACGAGCATCTCCAGAAAGATTTCATCATCTTTGAGGCCGCTCCCCAAGAGACACGGGGCATCCCCTCCAAAAAGCCCGTGGCTGACTACTTCCTGTGACCCCTTTGGCCCCTGCCCCCTCCAGCCCCTCTGGCCCCTGGACCACTGTGACTCTGCCCTCTTCAGACGAAGGCTGGGGGGCTGTCCCCGGCTATGCTGTCCCCCCAAAAGAGGGCACTTCGCGGGTGAGGACTTTTCTGGAGAGGCTTGGAGCCTTGGCTCCATGTTCCTCCTCCTGTGTCTCCCCACTTGAACCGTGAAGTTTCCAATAATTTTGTTTTTCTTTTTTTTTCTTTTTTTTTTTTGTTTGTTTTTAGATAAAAATTTTGAGAAGAAAAAAAAAAAGAAAAAAATCTAATAAAAGAAGAAAAATGGTCTTTGGCTTTGTGTCAGAATTGATTGGGGATGAGCAGTGGTGCCAGCGCAGCCTGGTAGACGTCAGGACATTGACTGCCCTGGAACCCCAGTCCTGCCAGCAAGGTGCGGCTCAGGCCAGTCAACTTGCCCAGAGCATCCTGGTCCCCATCCAGTGACAGTGACCGCTCCCCAGGGCTTCCTGAGTGCTAGGTAGAGGGGCGGGTTCTCAGGCAGCCCTATTTAATTCTCAGAACATTGAGTGTCAAGACACTGATTCCCCCGTTTTCCTGAAGAGGAAACAGGCCCAGAGTGTTGATTTACATGCATAAGGTCAAGCAGCTGGAAATGACAAGTCTAGACTGGGGCCTGGGTCTCCTCACAGAACCTGTGCTCACACAGCCCCACTCGGGCCGAACACCATCAGCTCAATGTTTCCAGAACACTGATGTCTTCGGAGTTTTATTAACAAAAGGTACTCTAGTCCTGAGAAGAGACCGGCGTGGCTTGCACTGGGGCGAGGGGGTAGAACTTGCCGGGCCCAAGGGTGAGGCTGGGAGGTGGGAGTGCTGGTCCCAGGTCCCATTTGGCCAGGCAGAGCCTCCCTCCATTCACACTGAGGTGAGAGCCGGGAAGGGGAAGCTGGCCCCAGCTGGACTCCCAGCGGCTTAGCCAGAGCTTTGAAGCCAGAGGGGGGTAGGAGTGAAATCAAAGTGTGAAGTGGGGTGGGGGAGGCCCGAGGCAGCCATTTGGCGTGGGGGATGGGGCCAGTGGAAGTGAGGGGGCAACAGGCCTGGGGGAGGGGAACTGGAGGTTTGTGATGGAAGATGGGGAGGGAGGCAGAGGGGCTTAGCAAAGGCTCAGTACATTGGTTTGGAGCCCACATCCAGGTAAGCCCCAGGCCCAGGGTAGGGCAGAGGGAAGGGGCCGCCTTGGAGGAAGTGCGAGGCAAAGGACGCTGGGGGTGCCGCTGCTGGGTATCCTGAGCCTGGTGGCCCGGGCTGCAGCTCCAGGAAGGCAGCTGAGTAGGGGGCTGGGCGCCCAGAGTCTGGAGCCTCAGGGAAGCTGGGGTTCCTGAAGTGCAGAGAGGAATCAGAACAGGGGAGAGGGATCCCCAGCCTGGAAGAGCCCAGCCCTGTGCCCTTGTCCCACTCACCTGGTCGGAAGGTGACCAGGGGCCCCGTGGAAAGCTGCAGGGTGCAGAAGGTAGGCCTCAGCACTGGGGCCACCACAGGGAGGAGCTGGGGCCGGGGCAGCTTCCCCGGGCGCTGGGGCCTGCTCTGGATCTGACTCACGAGCGTCCCCACCCAGTGTGGAATCACAGGGACCACCCGGTGCATCTGGGGAGACAGAAGGGACAGTGTGGGCTAAGGAGGATCAGCATCTCAGGCCTGGCCCCATCACCACTGGGCCTACACTCACCACTCCCATAGGTCGCTGTGGCTACTGGCTCTGGGCCCCGCAGTTTCCTCTTCACACGGGCGTCTCGCTCCCTGGGGAACAGTGATGATGATGATTGATGGTGATGACGATGACGATAATGGTGATGGTGATGGTGGTAATAAGAGCACTTACCAGGTGCCAGGCATTTCACCCAGGGACCCTATCAGGTAGGTGCCACTTTATACCCATTTTACAGAAGAAGAAATGGAAGGCCAGAGAATTAAATGACTAGGAAATAGCAGAGCTGGGATTTATTCCCCACTTACAACTTTCTAATGGTTTCCTATTGCATTTAGAATCCATGGAGACTCCTTCCCAAGCAACAAGGCCAGGGCATGGTCTGATCCCAGCTCATGCCACCTCGTTCACTCTGCCCATCTCCACTAGCTGCCTTTCAGCCACACTCTGGAATCCCCGTCTGTCCCCTCTTCACCTGCTTTACTCCTCCTTCTTGTCTCAGTTCAAGCATAACTTCCTCAAAGGAGCCCTCCTGACTTGCCACGGCACCACACGCCCTCCCTGATAACCTTTGTCGAGAGTGATACTGTTATATTTGTTAGGGTGATCCTTGAATTAATATCTATCTCTATAGCCTGACTCTAAGTGTCTCGAGGGCAAGGGCCAGCTCTGAAGGGGTTAGTTAGAAGCCAGTGTCCTAACGAATGAAACCTTTACAGCCCACCATAACCTGGCTACCCATCACCTCTCTCACTCCACACCCACCATACCGCAGGCATGCTCCCACCTCAGGGCCCTGGCATGTTCCCAGATATCCACCTGGCTCCCTCCCATACTTCCTCCGAGTCTTTTCTCAAATGTCCGCTTAGTGAGGCATTTCCAGGCCTCTTATCTAATAAATACCTCTCTCCAGTCCTGATCCTCACTTGCTTTCTTTTCTCCTTAGAACTTACCCCTAACATATTATATATTTATTTCTCTTGTCTACTCCGCCCACTAGAGTATCATCAGTTCCATGAGGGCAAGGGCTTTGGTTTGTTCACTGTTGCATCCTCACTGCCTAGAACTGTGCCTGGCACATAAGCTGGTGCTAAATAAGTATTTGTCAAATCAGTGAGTGAATACATGCTTTTACTTACATTGTGTTCCTGGCATCCAGCACAGTGCCTGGCACACAGTGGACGATTAATAAACATTCGATGAATGAATGAATGAATGATGCCCACCTCTTACAGTTTCTGCCATTCTCCCGGAAGCCCTTGGCAAAGGGGTTGGCTGCGATCTTCAGTTGTGTGATCTGGGGGTGCACATCCAGAGTCAAAACTCCCACAGCCTGGGCAGGGCACGGCCACCCCCTCAAGCAGGGTCACTCACCCGTGGGTTCTGGTAGGCTGTCACGGAGATGAACATGGTCTCGGGGAAGCGGAAGGAGGCAACGCCCCCCCAGTGTTGGCTGCAAAGCTGGGCGGCCCGCACCAGGTGTATGCGGGGCTGATACTTATGCATGGAGTGCAAGATCAGCTGGGAGGGAAGAAACAGGAGTGACCCCCTACCCTGGTCCCACCCCCAACCCTTATCCGGGGGTCCCAGCCTGGGCCTCACGTGGCCATGGGGGTCCAGCGTGCTGTTGGTGAGCTTGACACGATGGAAAGACACAGGCTGCCGCATCCAGTGGGCACCGGTGGCAGGAGAGTCAGGATGAATGTAAACGCGGTCAGGCAGGCGGGGCTCTGCCTTGCCGCTGGGCTCCCAGCGCCGGCCCTGCCAGCGGTAGCGAGCCCCGTCCACCGGAACCACATCCAGAAGAAACAGGTAGCGGGCCTCGGGGTCCAGGCCAGTGACTGATACTCGGCAAGCAGGGAACATGCGCCTGCACAGGGGAAGAGATGGGAGAGGCCTGGAGCTACCCAGTGGCCAGCGGTGGGCACAGCACTCGCAAGAAGGCATAGCCACTGGCTCACGCAGTTGTCACAGAAAATCGAGGGATGCGGAATCAGAACTTAGAGGGCGGGATCTTAGAGCTATAAGCTTGTCTCATCCCATTTTACAGATGAGAAACAGGACCAACGGGGTCAGGTGATCTGACCAGAGTCACACAGCAGGTTAGGAGCAGAATCCGGACTCCTGACCCCTGGCCCCTCAAACTCCATTTGCAGAAGCAGGAGTGACACACTTTTCTTCTGGAAATCTTGCCAGGAGCCTTCTGCTCCCCACCCTGGTCTCCTCACTTCATCTCCAGCACCAGAATCTACAGCTGCTGGACAAACTTGCTTCAGAGAAAATAAAAAGGGGACTCACCATGCTAGTGCCTGAGCTCCTGGCCTACATAAAGACTGCACACTGACCATATCCCTGCCTCCAAGGTGACCCCCTGATCCTGGCCAGACTTCCCTGATGCTGGTCAGTGGCTGGCCCTTGACCCCAGTCATAGTCTGAATGCTGACTCTAGGCACAGACTGACCCCTGATCTAGGCCACGTACTAACTCATAACCCAGCCCGACCTTCTGCCCCCGGCCCAGACTGACCTAGGACCCTTGCCATAGGTTAGTCCCAAAACCAGCCACAGACTCCACAGACTGACCCTTGACACTTGCCACAGAATGACCCCTGGTCCAGCCACAGAAGAACCCCTGACCCAGGCCACAGTCACACTCTGAACTCAGGCAGAGCTCTAGCCTTCCTAGGAATCCCCACACGTAGCCCCATCACCGGGGACTCTGCCTTTCCCAAGAGACCCCCACCAGGAACACACTGGGTCTTCGGACCCTGGCCCAGACCCCTCACCTCCCAGCTTTGGTGATGATCATCTCTGTTCCCACGGAGTTGAACTCTTTCCACAACTCCCGGTTGTCCAGGCTCAGGCTGACTCCGGGGAGTGGATGAAGGCTCTCTGGGGCTGGAGGGGGCGCCTCAGTGCCCAGGGTTGGGGGCAGCGGGGGTAGAGGTGGGGGAGCGGCCAGAGTTCGGGGAGCAGCCTCAATCCCGGAGAGGAAGCAATCCAGTTTGGGAGTGTCCAGATCTGGAGATGGGAGGAGAATGAGCCAGCTGAGGGCCACAGCCTCCACCCCAGTTCCTACCCAGGAGCTGCTCCCACTGCTCACCAGGGTAGCGGTAGCCCTCTGCCAGGGCAGGCGGAAAGCTGGAATCTGCTCCGGGCTGGGGGGCCCCTAGGCGGTAGCCGGTCCCCAGGGAGGGGTACAACTCTCGTGGATGGTACATGGAGTAGTCCTGTCTGGCCTCAGGTCACGCTGCCTAGAGTGCCCCAGTGCTGAGAGATGCCCCCTTTATAGCTCACAGCTCAGCCCCTTCCAGACCCAGGATCACAGCCCCTCCCCTCTTTGGGGCCCTGGAGTTAGGCTGGGGTGGAGACCCCTGGGGCCTGGAAGGGGTCCGAGAGCGGGCCGGATACCTGGGTACCCTCCCCTCCCCCCCAGGCTTCATTAGCCCCGACCCCCTGCCCCCTCATTACATAATTAACTCCTCGGCCTGATTGATCCCCGGGGCTCGACAGGGACGCAGTTTGGCGCTTCCGGCCAGCTGGTCCCCGTTCCCACGGGGGGAGCCCCGGCTAGGGATAAGCTACTGAGGGGCGGGGCCTGGACCCTGGGATGGAGCCTGGAGTCCTGGGGCAGACCTTGGCGCCCCAGACTTTTCTGGCAGGTGACCCCCCCCCTTCACTTGGAGGATGAGACTTGGAGGGACGAAGCATGACTGGAGGGAAGGAGCAGGGCTGGAGGGACGCGACCAGAGCTTGCTGTTAATGCGGGGCACCGGGGACCTCGAGGAGTCCGCAGACGAGGCCTGAACTCTGGAGTCCTTCCCAGTTCCCATTCTGAAAAACCTCCAGCCTCGGCCAAGTCTCAAAAGTTTAGAGACGCCGACAGCTCGACGATCTCTGACCGCTGACGCCCGGGTTTCCCAGAAGGTCCCGCGTTGGGGAACCCTCGGAACTACACTTCCCAGCAGGCCCAGGGCCGAGGTTTGGCGCGAAGGAGACAGGCAGGTGCCGCTGGGGCCGCTGGAAGTTGTAGTTGGGACGAGGGGGGGGGCCGTGAAACCCGCGGAGCAGTTGCCTCTCAGGAGAGCTGCCCCTAGGCGGCGTCAAAACCTTTAGGCTGAGAAGATGCAGATCAGCTGAGGTCAAGGCCTAGCGAGCTAGAGTGGGCGCGGGAATCTCCACCTGCAGTGAGATCCGCCCCCGGTGCTAGAGAAGGTAGCTGAGCCCCAGGAGCGAAGGCTCCCAGCTTTGGCCGCCGTGCCTACCACCCCATGTTTCTGGGACTCAAAGGGAACAGGTCTATAGAGGCAGGCACCTGCATTTGCGTCCCCCCCTTCCCGGATTCCACGTGAGCCTGGGGCTGTCTCCACTCCATGGTTTTATTATGTACAAACGCTACAGAACAAGGGGAGCAGACACGTGTGGGGTAAGAGGTGCCCGGTGGGAGGAGAATTTCACAGGGCAGATGGTGCACTGGGGCCAAGAGAGAAGCACACAGGCCATATCTATAGGGCAGGCGGGGCAGGAAGGGGTTAAAAATGAGATCCAAGCCAGCCAGATCGCAGGGAGGTGCGGGGGTGTCGTCCACCTTGTCCACCTTCTGATCTCCCCCCAAGGTCACAGTGCATGCAATAAAATATATGTACAGGAGCTGGATCCTTCCTCTGCAGAGGCCCTGATGGTCCAGAGCTCCGTTCGGGTGAAGGGAAGCCAGTGGCGCCCCCTGGCGGCCAGACAGGGCTGGAGCCACATGCATCAGGAGCAGGGGTCAGTCCCAGCCATTGTCTTTGATCATGTGGTTGAGTTCAATGATGTACTTCCCCTCTTTGTACTTCTGGCTGCTCTCGAAGGCCTGTTCCTGAAAGGAGGGGAGAGGCTGTCATCCCTGGAGCTAGGGCCTTACCAAAAGGAATAGGGGTTGGGGAGTGGACATGATTGGCCTCATTTTACATATGAAGAAACTGTCAACCAGAGAAACCAAGCCACCCGCCCACAGACACAAAGCTGGTAAATGGTAGGGCCAGGTTTCTCACTAAGAGGGGATAGACAGAACTCTCTGAATCCTAGGTACTTTTTAAGTACTAATGTTGGCTCCAACAGAGAGGATATGGAAGGTTCTGAAAGATCCAGGGATGGACTTCCCTGGTGGCACAGTGGTTAAGAATCCGCCTGCCAATGCAGGGGACACGGGTTTGAGCCCTGGTCCGGGAAGATCCCACATGCCACGGAGCAACTAAGCCCGTGCGCCACGACTACTGAGCCTGCGCTCTAGAGTCCGCGAGCCTAGAGCCCTTGCTCCGCAACAAGTGAAGCCACCGCAACGAGAAGCCCACGCACTGCAACAAAGATTAGCCCGCCCTCGCCGCAACTAGAGAAAAGCCCGTGCACAGCAACGAAGACCCAATGCAGCCAAAAATTAATTAATCAATTTTAAAAATAATAATAAATAAGTAAAAGATCTAGGGACTACAAACTGGTAGCCTGAGGGCCAATTTTGGCCTATACATGTGTTTTGTTTGGCCAACAGAGAGTTTAATAAAAATAACTTTCAAACAGTAAAATACGGGGCAGGCCATGCTCATTCCAGTTTGCCAGACTGACCCCCTCTCCAGATCTATGTTGCCCCTTTTGCAGATCCACAGCATCTGCTTGGCCCTGCAAGCACTTGAGTTTTTGATCTCCGGATCAGGCTACTTCTTTATTTTACTGAGGTCCAGAGAGGTCAAACCACCTGTCCAGGGACACAAAGCAAATCTGTGGCAGGGCCAGGGGTGAACTCAGGTCACGGTTCTGTCTCTGCCTGGGGCATCCACCTCACAGAGGCACCACAGCTCCAAAAGATGCCTGAGGATTCCTGTCACTTGCAGTTTCCCAAGAGCATCTTCTTTTGCTGCATCTAATCTGATCCCCGTAACAATTTTGGGTGCCAGGTGGTGGCTTTATCCTCCACTGCCAGATAAGGAAATGATGCTCAGGGTGGTGAAATCAGACCCTGAACAACAGCAGTGGCAATGAGGGCAGTGGAAAAGGAGGCTCATGGACCCAAGCTCCATGTTGCTGTGGGGTCTTGGGCAACTTCTCTGATCCTCTGAATGGCAACAGAAGCTGGGGGTCAATGGTTTGGCGTTAAAAAAAAAAAAAGACAAAACGAGGATTCTGGTCCCTATTCTGTTACTTACCAGCTGTGTGACCTTGGGGAAGTTACCTAACATCTCTGGGCCTTCCTTTCTTCTTCTGTAAAGTGGAGATAATAACAGACTACCTACAGGATTGCTGTAATGAGTGAATGAGATAAGATATGCCAAGTACATAACAGTGCCTGGCACATAAGCATTCAATAAATGGTAATTCTCATTATATATCCTCATCTCTAAAATGGGAATGTTTGTGCCTGTAAGGAGAAGGATGAGTTAAGAGAAAAATTCTAAAAGCCCTTGCAGGATGTGAGAGAAGAGAACATGGTCTGGGGATGAAAAGACAGTTTGACTTGGGTGAACTGGGCCTATACAACCTGAAAGACTACCAGATGACTGCTGTGAGGAGGAAGTGATATGAGGTCAGGTCAAAGGCTACCCTGGGGTCAGAGGTCACTGACTCACATATTTCCAGCCCAAAGTGGTCTTGCAGTTTTCGCAGTGGATGTCAGCAACAGCATGGAGGCCTGTCAGCAGCACCCGCTCCTCGGCTGGCCCGCAGCCCACGTTCACCCTGTGGGGACACGGGGGCAGTCCCAGGGAGGGTCCCCACCATCACAAAGCCCGCCTCTAGCTTGTATCCTACTGTGTCTGTCCTTAGCATCCAAAAGAAAGGCGATCAAAGCTTCCTGCCCAAACCAGGGGACTCTGAGAGTCTCAGTATGATGCCAGGGGTCACAAGTCACAACAGAGGTCAGGGAAAGAAAGGGAGATTGAATACTCACACAGAGTTGAAGAGGTAGGCACGCCCCTGACTACCCTGGAAGGACTAAAGGGTGGGAGGGAAAAAGGAGAGGATGTCAGGGCTCTTGGTGGGGAGCTGCCAGGCAGCCCCTCTAGCCTCCCAGTCCAGCCCCAGCTGTGACCTGGTTACCTTGGAGATGAGGTCGTCGTGGTTGGCCAGGTGAGCACGGCAGTGGGCACAGCTATACCTCCGGTGACAATCATCCAAGTAGGCCTGAAACGTCTTGGGCTTTGAAATCCGCACCATGGCGGGGGCCGGGGGCAGTGGCCCCACGCGGGGAGCGGCCCACGGGGAGCAGAGGGAGCCCAGTGCCTGCAGCGGAGGGAGTGGGCTGTCAGGACCCGGGCCACACACATGCAGGCATGCCCTGGACCACGGGGACTCTCTCTGTCACACTTGGCTGCTTTCTCCTCTCCCCAGAGCCAGCAACCTCTCCAGGGGCCAGAGCTATCTGAGTTTTGACTCACTGAGGAGTGCTCAAGTTGCATCAATGGGGAAACTGAGGCTAGGAGGAGCCCAAGATGAGTCACCCACCTACTTTCAGCCTCACCCCCGCTGACCTGGCAACTGAAGCTGGAGGAAGGGGCTCTAGAGTGGATGAGCTGTCAGTTCTCCGTTTAGGGGGAACATGGAGGGGGTTAGAAATTGTATGGTCCTTAAGACCTCAGCTGAACTGCCGGAGGTGGGGACGACTTCACTTGAGGCACAGGGAGTTCACCTGGGGAGAGGATGCCTCACCCTCCTGGAGAAGGCAGGAGGCCTCAGTGAAGGTGGAGGGTCACCTAGGAGGGGACGGGCTCTTACCTGGGGGCGCTGAGGCCTTGTTTATGCCGAGGGGATCTTACCTGCATCGCGGAGCCTTACCTGAGACCCTGGGGCTCACCTGGGGCGCGGGGACGAGGGGCGGGCGCCGGGAGGGGGAAGGGGGCAGTGCTCGCCGCGGGACCGCGGGGCGACGCGCAACCCTGACTTTGCGGGCCTCACCTCGCCTGGGCGCGCGGGGGTCCAGTCCGCCGGGGTGGCCTGGCCTGCGAGTGGGGGGCGCTCCTGGTGGGCGCCGTCCCCCCCCCCACCCCGGCCCGGGTTCGCAGCCTCCGCGACTTGTTTACACCGAGACCAGCTGCTGCCGCCGCTGCGGCGGGAGGGGGAGGGGGACAGCCTCTGGTCCCGGCGGCCGCTGTGGCCAATCGGCGTGCAGTATGCAAATGAGGGGGGCGCGTCACACAGCGGCCAGCGCAGGCCTGGGCTGCCCTTCCCCCCCTGCTCCTGGCTCAGGCCAGTCCGGAAATGCGGCTGCGGCCCGAAACCCAGGCGGCTGGCCCCACGGCCGGGGCCTGGTAGCCCCCTTTTCCTCCCGCGGTCCTCGAAGGGACGAGAATCTGAGGTACCTGACCTGACGTAGGGTTAGGAAGGAGATGGTGTCTGGACGCACGACCCCGGGAAATAATAGTCATAATTATCTGCGTTTACCCACCGCCCGTGCCCCACTCCCTTAATCCCCACAGCAGTCCTAGGAGGTAGCTTCTGCTATTGTTCCCATTTTACCGGGAAACTGAGGTCCACAGAGGTCTAGCAGCTCTCCAAAGCTTATCCAGCTGATAAGAGGTAAGGCTGAGATTCTCACTTTGGCCCGATTCCGTGGTTCTTGCCACAGCATCAGGCCCAGGTTCTTGGATGGGAAGAGCTAAAGGTATCCATCCGTGTTAGAACCCTGGGAGCCAGAGCCTCAGAACAAGCCGATTCCTACTGTTGTGCATCACCTCCTCCTGGCAGTCTCCTGATGTCCTGCCCATCCAGGCTGGGTTAGGTGTCTTTCCCTCTCACCTCTGAACTGGGTTGAAAATGACAATGTCCATTTAAACACGTGCCTGCCATGCTAGGCTTGTCTTGTTCCCTGCACTGGCCCCAGTACCCAGCCTGGCCTATAGTTAATAACTTCTTTGTTTAATATGTGATTCATTAAATGAATAAGGTAGTAGGGCTAACGAGGGTTGAGGAATTCGAGAAGCTTCTGGAGTGGGACACCTGGTAATGGAAGGTTGGAATGGCTGAGGTAGCAAATGGGCCAGCCATGCCCATCCTCTGAAGCCAGGTGATGTGGCTTACAGGGGCAAGGCAAGTCTCTTGCTGTGTGCTTGGGGCTCTTAATGTCCTCAGGAGAATGGAACCATTGTCTGTGGCTCTGAAGGGGCAGGGGGCCTTGCAAGGGACATTCCTGAGGAGAGTGGAGGCCAGGTTGGCACAGGGTGTGGCATTACTCTGGGTCTGGAATGTGGTAGAACCAGTGGGTCAGGGTGGTTAGGGCCTCAGACTCTAGCCCTCAGCGGGCCTCTTCTGCCACAAGCTGCCATCTTTGTAGTCTTCTAGAATATAACCCCTCACACCTTCCCCGACTCCCCAAGCACAAAGACGTGACTGAAAAGAATACATTTATTGGGGAAGAGAAATAGAGGAGAGGGTGAGCACCTCTGGGTTAGGAGGCCGGGGCAGGTGGTCCATGGTTGTCCAGGTAGCGCCTCAGGGCTGTCGGGTAATCAGTTATGACGCCAGTGGCCCCCAGGCGGAAGGCCACTTCAAAATCTGACTCTTCATTAAGGCACCAAAATACCACCTAGTGGGGAGGGAGGGGCTTGTAGTTTCCCAACAAGTTTACCTAGCGCTTCCCCTTGTATCCAGATGCTGGGAGCTCTCCTCCTCTGTGGAGACCTCCCAGCAGTGCTATGCTGGAGCTGACTGTCACATTTTCAGGAATTTTGAAAACTGGTTATTAAATACAGTCATTATTAAGTATTACATTACATAAACATACAATTCAATAAATTATATTAAAAACAAAGGTAATAAATACTCAAAACTCATCACTTCCTAATTATTTTACCACATTTTACTGTTACCCATGTTCTGGAGGTTATCTACATCTATCGAATGTATAAGACGGAAATAGTATATAATGGTGTGCTACCACACCACACATCTCTTCCCCACTCTGTTCTGTGAATTCATGTTGGTAGCCTGAAATTAGCCAAGGTGGGAGTATATACAACAGGGAAATTACCTAATGTTCAAATCAAGGGGTTTCTTTCCCCCTGGGACAGCTGGTAGTGGAATGTTTACCAGCCTGCCTCCCAGCCTGCCTCCCAGCCTGCCCATATCCTGCTGCTCTACATCTTCCCTGCCTTCTGAGTCCTCTCCTGTGGGCACTGAAGTAGGCTGAGCTGGTATTTGTACCCTGGGCTAAGTCACTGGATGGACATCTCAGTTTCTTAATTTCACAAATGAGAGTGATGGTCTATCCTCCCAGTGTTACGGTGAAGACCGTGGAGCAGGAGGCCTGACCTGAAAGAGCTATGTCATCCCCATGCCTTGCTCACCCCAACATCCAATCAGTGGCCGAGTCCGGCCCGTCTGTGACTTAACCCTTCCATCCATCCCCGCTGCTGCCACCTAAGCCTCAGTCCTGTCAGTGGCAGCATCAGGTGCCTAGTGAGACTCTGCTTCCACACTGGCCCCCACAATCCCTTCTCCACGTGGTGGCCAGAGTGGCCCTCACTCGACAAGGCTTAATTGAATCAGGTCTCTCGCCTGCTTAAGGCCCTCAAAAGCTTCCCTCTCCTTTGGGCTGAAGTCCAGGTTCCTTACTGAGGTTCACAGGCTGCCTGCCGCAGCCTCTCCTGCCTTCTCCAGCTCCCCTGGTGCCACTTCCTCCAGACTGCAGCCTGGTGGGACCCCTCTCAGTTCCTCTGCTGGCCTCTTGCTTCTCATGACCTTCCCACATGCTGAGCCTCCTGCTGAGATGCTCTCTCTTTCCCCTCCCTGCCAGCCGGCTCCTCACTGCTTCTAGAAGGCCTTCTCTGACCCCACAGACCACAGCACTCTTCTTCCTTTCTGTCCACTGGCTGCCCCTGCGATGCCTGCTTTTCCTCATCCTCTGCCCCTGATGGTAAGCTCCCTGCTCCTTCCCTGGGACCACGGTGCCTGGAACTGTGTTCTCAACACAGTCAGTTCCCAACAAAGGTTTGCTAATTAAATGACCTGGTCAGAGCTGATGCTCAGTAGGTTGGAGGAGGGGGGGTGGCCTGGGCTGGTCTTCCCCTTTTCTGGTCTCTTCCCAGCCCCTCTCATCAGGGATCAGGACAGTTCAATACATCATCATTATCGTAACGGCTAGCCTTTATCAAGCCCTTACTAAGTATCGGCTACATATCCAGAAGAATTAAATATATCATTATCCCCATTTTACAGATGAAGAAACTGAGACTCAGAAGGTGATCTGTCCAAGTGACCCAGCCAGTTAATAAAAGAGCTGTGACTGGAATGTCGTGCTGGGCCCACACTGTGAACAACCCACTTGCTCACCTGCACCCCTCGCTGCTCCAGGTGTTGGATCAGACTTTTCCTCATGATGAGCCTGGTGGGGGGCGGGGTAGCAAAGGCTGTGATGAGAGGGGACTAAGGAGAAGGGCGGGTCTCTGTGGGATCCCTCCACCTAGCCTTCTCGCCCACCTCACCATTTGGAAACCACAGCCGCCAGCTGATTCAGCCCAGAGCAGGAAAATGGGAAGTAGGTCCTGTGGAGAGGTGGTGTCGTGGTCAGCCCCTTGGGTCTCTCTCTGTCACAGGGGTGGGGTGGGGGTGGTAGTGACCGCCCCCCCCAACCCGTATAACCCTATTCCCTCTAGAAGAACCTTTGCGGCTGCCCAGAGGAACAAGTCACCCATTGCTCAGTGACTTCCTACTCCGGTATCCTTGACTCCATGCTTTGAGGGTGTGCCCCTCCCCTCACCGTTTTACAGAAGAAGAAACTGAGTCTTGGAGAACTAAAGTGACTTGCCCGAGGTCACACAGCAAATCCATGGTGGGGCCAGGGCCAGGACCCAGCTTGATTCCCAAACCGTATACGCAGCTAGAGGTCCTCCTGGTTAGGCCTGACCAACTTCCTGAGACCAGACAGCATTTTATTCGGTCGGCTACTTGTCCCTAACTGTTCCACTCCAGAGTGACTTTATTTATGTTTTTTTAATGATGAATTTTTTTTTGTTGTTGTTATTGTCATTTTTTGTTTTGTTTTGTTTTGTTTGGCTGTGCTGTGAGGCATGCGGCATCTTAGTTCCCTGACCAGGGACTGAACCCGTGCCCCCTGCAGTGGAAGAGTGGAGTCCTAACCACTGGACCTCCAGGGAAATCCCGGGGTGACCTTAGAGGCTTTCACAGTGTCCCAGGGCAGGCTCTGCTGTGTGACCTTGGGCAAATTACAGAACCTCTCTGAGCCTCAGATTCTCCATGGGGGTCATGATTCCTGTTATCTCCTGAGGGTGCTGCAAGGTAAGGCTCAAATAAACTAAAGGATGTGAAAACACCTTGCAAACACCATATAAAAAGTTAGGTATACCAAGTTTGTAGTATAATGATCTCTTTGTGGCAAGGGATGATGGGGGCTGGCTGGGAGCTTCCCTCAGGACGACAGAGGGGAGCAGAAAGCACTGGGGCCGCCACAGAGGAGGTCTCAGAAGGCAAAGGGAGGCTCCTGGCCTGAGAGCTGGTGAAGTATCCAAATTCCTGATACTTTGCCCAGCTGTTACTTTGTTAATCCTTGTCCCCAAGCAGGAAAATGCTTGCCTTTCTGTTTGAGAATCAGAGTGATGCTGTAATTAATAAATATTTGTCTTCCCACCCAGACTGTAAGCTCATGAAGGGCCTCTCCCCACCCACATTGGTCTTATTTACTAGTGTAAGTGCACCTGAAACAGAGTAGGCATTCAATAACTCTTTGTTGGATGACTAGATGAACAAATGAACCCTTGTCCTAAAACTCCACCCACATCAACGCACATTTGCATAGGATTTCAGGGGGTTCGTGTCCCCTTTAGTATTCATGAATGCTTGGTGAGACCACTGTCTTCAAAGGACCCCGGATGGGAGATTATCCTTGAGGGTAGCCAGGGAGCTGGGGACACTGGATCTCCTGCTCCACACGGGACCCTGCACAAGGGGGTTTGAAGTGGGGGGTGTTTTTTGCTTTTTTTTTAAACTTTTAATTTTATGTTGCAACATAATTGATTAACAATGTTGTTTTAGTTTCCGGTGTAGGGTGGAGGGGGTGTTTTTGAGGACAGAAGTCTGGGGGAGAATGAGGAAGGGAGACGGGGACCCTGTAGGTACCTGTTGATGATGGTGGGCAGGAAAGAGATGAGGAACCTCTCAGGGATCGAGATGAAGGGCAGCAGCCCCAGGTAATAGAGCAGCAGCACCCAGAATCCTCGGCTTATTGTGAAGGCGGTGGGCATCTCAGGGTTCTGGAAGCCAAGGGGAAGTGAGAAAGGGGATCAGTCTGCTCCTGCGGAAGCGGAGAGGAGGCTTGGGCTGCACAGTTTTCAACATTCAGGAAACCCTACTACCTGCAGGATCAAAGCCACATCTTGGCCCAGCGTTCCAAGCCCAGAGCCCGCTCCTGTCCCTCTGGCATGCCTTTGCTCACACACCTTCCCCACCTCCCCCGCTCTCCAAATCCCACCCCTGGAGACCCTGCTCAGGGCTCCTGCAGAACCCCCAGACCCCTCTGGCCTAAGCCCGTTTGGGAGGGGCAGTGGGCGCAGGGAGGGATAAGGGACTCACAGCGGCCTTGCACTTCTTCATGACTGAGCTCTTCTCCGAGGCCCAGATGGTGATTTCATCGCGTTCATAGTGCCTCACCAGGCCCGCTATCTGGGAGGAGGAGGAGGTGATGGGGAGTCAGGCCTCCATCCAACCCTGGGCCCTCGCCCACACCTGCCCACAGCACCACCTTGCAAATGAGCTCTTCATTTTCCTCTTTGACCTCCACGCTCATGGGCATCCGCGGAAACCTCCGGAACACGTCCTCCAGACGCACCATGTGCCTGTCTGACCCGTGTGCAAAGCGGCCTGAGGGGTTGTGGGAAGAAGGATCAGAGAAGGATTGCTGGGGTGGGGGGCTGCAAGCCTGGGGGGTGGGCATGGGTCCCAAAGGGGAAAAGAGGGCAGGAGGTTGAGGCCGTGACCCCACTCCAGCTGGCTCAGCCCGGCGCTGACAGCCCACACGCTCACCCGGCGAGAAGTAAACCTCCAGCTCTTCCTTGTAGAGGGGCAGCTCCTATAGGGAGAGCAGGGAGCATGTCACCAGGAGTCACGCGTGGAGGCACGGTGGTTCTCTGGGCACGGTTGGGGTGCTGGGGCAAGGCCCACCTCAAAGTCCAGGCTGCCCACATCCCTGTTCACGCCTGACTGGCGGGACAGGTTCTTGTCGTGTGACACCACCACCACGCCATCCCGAGTCAGCTGGCAGTCAACCTCCAGGAGGTCGGCTCTCTGGGCCACGGCGCTACGGGAGCGAAGGTCAGTGAGTGGCCGAGGGATGGGGGATGCGCCAGACAGCAGGGCGGTGGGGGTGTTTAGGGGAACGTGAGGCAGTTCTGGCCGGATGTGCAGGCTGTGCCCTGCACGACTCCAGGGGGCTCCAGTCACCCAGAGCAGGAAGTGAACGGCGCCCCTTAGCGTCACGCCTCGCACAGCTGGCACAACCTTACCCGGCAGCTTGGCTAGTCAGGTGGACTCACTTTTCCATGGCCTCCATGGTGTTCTCCAGGCGCTCTCCAGATCCTGTGTGGGGCATCCAGGGTGGGTTCCCGCGGCCGGGCCCCGCCCCCTGGCCCCGCCCCCTGCCTCATCAGCCCCAGGCAGGCCGGGTTGAGCAGCCTCTTCTTCCCTGTTCACATCCTGCCCTGCCACCCGGCTCTCCGCCCACCTCGAACTCTGCCCTCCTTTAACATCCTGCCCTTTGGACCTACCCCTCTCTGCTGTCCACCCTGGCACCTGCCTTGCTATCCTCACTCCATCCTCAGAAGCTCCCACCCCGTCTACCCCAGCCCAGCTCACCTCCCCGGTGGGCCCCCAGGCGGGGACAGAAGGCTGAAACCCAGGGCGTATGCAGCAGGCGAGGTCGGCGCAGGAAGAAGATGGAGAGCATGACATAGCTGCTCAGGGCGGGCAGGGCGTAGTACAGCAGAGGGCTCATGGCCGCGCCGCTGCTTCAGGCCCTGGCTGCCGCAAGCCGAGCCATTCCCGATGGGCTGTGTTGCCTCGCTGACTGCCCGGCTGATGTAGGCTGGCTCCACCACCGGCTGCCACCACACCCCTTGGGACCTGCTGAGCCTGCTTCTGGCCTGAGGCCAGACTGCAGGGCTCAGCTGGGGTTGGGGTAGAGGCAGGAGTAGAGGCCAGGCAGCTCTGGCCCGCGTACCCCCAGGCCCTTCACACACCCCAGAATCCCTCTCTCCGTGGCCACACTGGGGAATCAAGTCCCCCCCCCGCCCCCCACCAGCTCTGCTACAACACTCCCCCTTCCCACTGGTATGTGCGCCCAGGGTATGTAACATGCCACCCCTTGCCATTTCCAGAGAAGCCGGGGGTGTATAGTGTGTCCCTGAGTCACTCCAGAATCACCCCCAGCCAGATAAGACAGGAAGCCATTAGAGTGGGGACAGAATAGTGACTAAGGGGGAGACTGACCCCACTCCGTCTAGGAGTCTGGAACTCCTTACACTCCCAGCCTCAACCCTGGCCAGCGGGGGAGCCAAAGGCCACCACTCCAGGTAAAGCCACAGGTGGGAAGCAGCGGGGCTGGAGACTCAGTCCTCAAAGCAGCAAGGATTACGGTCAGGGCATCGGCGAACACAGACAGAGCCAGGGCCATCCATAGACACACCTCTATATTTATATATTAGATACAGGCACGGGGTGGGCAGGGGCACTGGGCTCTCCACGTGCCCCGCCTCCACTTCTGTTCACCCACACACAGAAGCAGCGGGGACGTTAGATGTGGCAGCTTTGTGGGGGAGGGTTTAGGTCTGCTCCTCAGGAACACTAGTCCTTGAGCCTTAGGAATGTTCCTTCAGGGAAAATGGGGTGGGGTTTTAATGGGCTGAGTGGGGCAGGGCTGGCCCTGAGTCCCCACTCAGTGTCCTCCATGTCCCTCCCCCACTGCCCCTCAGTAGGTCTCGGGGCAGCCAGAGCCCTTGAATTCCAGAACTACCAGAGACTGGGAGAGCCGGGCAAACGGTGGCAGAGCAGCAGAGGGGAATTTGCTTTGGGGCCACCTGAGCCCCTCGGGTCCTCAGGTGAGGGGGGAGGGCGCGTTGGCCTGCCTGAAGCAGGATGCCTGAGCAAAGCAAAGGGAGGTGGCCAGGCCTGCCCTCTGCCTCGACCTGGGCTGTCGGGGTCTGGGCTGGGCACAGAGTCCATTTTCTAACAGTCCGGCAGGGGAGGGGCAGGCAGGAGGCAGGGCCTAAACAAAAAGGCAGGCAGGAAAGGAACCATTAGCACCCATGAGCGGACCTGCCAGAGCCCCGACCTCCACTTCCCTCATTTCGTCCTCACAGCCTGGCCTCTACTCCTGCCTCACGGTGAGTGTGATGCGGCTGGGTTTCCTTTCTGTGAATGCGGATGACATTAGTACCCATTTCAAGGTACTGCTATAAGGACTAAGTGAGTTAATACATGCAAATCTCTTACAACAATGCTTGGTGCTCGGGAGGTGTTTGCTCTCATTATCAGGACTGTGTCCAGGAAGCTGAGCTGGAGAAAGGTGAGGTGTCTTGCACAATATCACACAGCCCTTATTGAGTATCAGAGCCGGGCTTTGAACCCAGGTGTGTCTGCCTTGCTGCTATCAGGCCACAGCTGGCCAGAGACAGAGAGGAAACTAGAGGAGGGACAGAGAGCAGTGTGGGTGGCGGTAGCCCCAGCCGGGTCCCCCAAAGGTATGGGAACTGCTGACCTGGACACCAGGTGTGAAAAAGCCTGGCATGTGGGTCAGGCCGGATGCTACCGGCTCCTCCCAAAGCAATTACTGCCCCACCTGCCTCTCTGCCCATCCTGGGGGAGCCAAAGCCTGGCTCCGTTCCTCAGATGGGTGAGAGGGGGCCCTCAGTGACCTGGGGCTGGAGTGTGCAGGGTGTTGACAGGTGGGAGACATGTGGGGCTGGGTGACCACAGGTCTGTGGCTGAGGCAGGCTCTGGCCCTTCTGTTGCCACCGTACACGTGGCTCATGGACGTGAGCAAGCTTGTCACTGCATGGAGGCATGCTGGGCACCCTGGTCTCAGGGTGAATCTGTGCGTGGGTGGTGGGGAGCACTCACCAGGCCCCAGGGAGCAGAGGCATCTGTCCAGGTTAGGGGGCCTCCAGCACCCCAGGCTGGAAACGGGCTGTCTCCTGGAAGATGAGCTCCTTCAGCCGCTCCTTGGGTAGATCATCCAGCTCCATGTCGAAGGTGAAAGGTTCCTCGGCCACTGGCTGGGTGGCAAAGAAGTGGGGAGGCTCAGGACAGGGACTGAGGGATGCCCACCCATCCACCTACCTGCCAGCCCTGCTGCTGGTGGCTGGCCCACCTCATCTGTTGGGTCGTAGTACTGCTCCAGGTAGGGGTGAGCCAGTGCTTCTTCCACTGTGATCCGTTTGTTGGGGTTAAAGGTCAACATCCGGTCCAGCAGGTCAAGAGCTAGGGAAGCGCAGGTGTCAGGGGTCAAAGGGAAGGTCAGAGGAGCTCCCAGAAGCATTGCTTTTCTTCTCTGTGTCCAGAGGCCCAGGTAGCTACTGGGCCCATGTACCTTCTTCTACACCCGGTTTTTATCACACACCAGCCCCCAAGTCTCTCTCACCTTTGGGGTCCGACTTGGGAAAAAGCTTGGCCCAGGCCACCTTGGTCTTGGAGGGTAGAGACTGTAGGTAGTTTCGGGCCTTCATGTTGATGATACAATTCAGGTCCTCCTGGGAGGGGGAGCCCAGGATACCTGTAGGTAAAGCAGGTGACTTGGTGAGCAATCTCTCCCTTCTGGGAACAGAAGGCGCCAGGAACAAGAGCCTCCACCAACCTGCTCCAGGCCACCAGCCAGTACTATGGTGGTGAAGAGCAAGGGGTCTGGATTCGGGCGGCCCTAGGTTCAAATCCAGGCCCTAGCACTTCCTAAGCATGGGGTGTATGTAGCCTTACTGTTCCCATCTATCAAATGGGGACAGTATCTATACCTCAGTGAACTACTGTGAAATGCTGTAGGGGCCCCACACATGGTCGTCCCCCTGACCTGACTCCCACAGACTCACTGACCCTGACCCTAAAGAAATCTCACCTCCAATAAGTGAAAACTCCCTCCCACTCAGCTGGCCAGTCCCCCCTCACCCAGAATGTGGTTGAGCTGGTCCAGGTAGTGCTTGCCCGGGAAGATGGGCCGGTTGGAGAGCATCTCAGCCAGAATGCAGCCCACAGACCAGATGTCGATGGACTTGGTGTAGCCCTGGGGAGGAGGAGAAAGTGGTGGGCTCCTGGGCCAGCCTCAACCTGTTGTTGAGCCAACCCTGATGTTTGCGCCTACCCACAACCCCCGACCTAGGTTCAACACCAGCCAGGGAGGCAGAGGGCAGAGGCCCAGAGGAGCTAATCCACAGTTTCTTTCCAGAGCCCAAGGACCAGAATAATGTGACAAGGCCTGGGGGTAGACTTCCTGCATCATGGGGATCACTGCCTGGCTTAGAGGCGGCTCCAGGGCTTTGTGGGACACAGCCCCTTCCCTTCAGGGGTGGGTGGCCCCCCTACCTTGGAGTTAAGCATGATCTCTGGGGCCCGGTACCAGCGTGTAGCCACGTATTCCGTCAGAAAGCCAGTGTGGTCGTGCTCAGGATCGGCAATCCGGGCAAGACCAAAATCACAGATCTAGAATGCAACCCAGGCTACTGAGCTCGGTGCTCAAGGCCTCCTGGGCCCAAGTAATCATATCACCGCGTCTCTGCCCATGCTGTTCCCTTTGCTTGCGATACTCTCCTACCTATGGGGTGGGGGTAGGGGTACTGGGCACCTGCAAGCCTGAGACCCCAGGGGTAGGAGGAGACCGGCCCTCAACTCTCTGACCTTAAGGTCGCAGGTGGTGTTGATAAGCAGGTTGGAGGGCTTTAAATCCCGGTGGAGCACGTTGGCGGAATGGATATACTTGAGGCCCCGCAGGATTTGGTAGAGGAAGTAGCAGATGTGGTCGTTGCTCAGCTGCTGGCTTTTAAGCAACTTGTACAGGTCTGTCTCCATCAGGTCTTGCACAATGTAGCTGAGGTTGGTGCCAGAGACCCCCCAGATGGGGGCAGCGAGAGGCACTTGGTTAAGAAGAAGAGCCTTTGGTGAACAGGCTTCATATCCCTCCAGCTGATGCCCCTGGGACTCAACAGATCTGCCAACTCATATCATGAGCTGGGCAAGGCCCATACTTAGCAGTTGGGCTCAAGGCCTCTGCCGGTTCTCAGCCAGGGACCCTGACCAAAGCACTTCAGTTCTGTGGCCTCAGTTTCCCTACTGGGAGAATAGGGCTACTCAACTGTGGGAAGCAGGAGAATGTCCCATTTAAGAGCACTAACTCTGGAGTTCACCTGCCAGTGTCTGAATCCCCATTGCCCTGCTCATTGGCTTTATGGCCTCAACCTGTCTGCACCTCTACTTCCTCATCTGCAAAGTAAGGGGAAAAAATTGTTCTTTAGAAAGTGGTTGTGAAGATTAGCAGAGAGATGACCCATGCAGAGCAGCCAGCCCAGTGCCTGGCATGTTGTAAGTGCTCGGCAAACATGAACTAGTACTGCTGTTATAAAAGCCTGAGCCGCATGGCTCTTGAGAAGGTTAAATGAGATAATGTATGAACACCATCTGGCATGCAATAAATGTTTGCTTAAAAATAAATGCCTGCATTATGGGAATGGTTTGTGCAAGACGATGAGGAGAAACTCCCCATTGCACGCTCCTACTCAGGGTGCTTGGCCATACATCCAAAGACAGAGGAGTAAATGTCCTTTTATATTCTAAGATAAAAAGACTACACATAAATAAACAAATAAATGTCACGTGGTTTGTTTCTGGAAGACTAAATTAGGGCTGTCTTTCAGAATCAGCCTCCAAAGGGCCTTCTGAGAACACCTGGACCAACCCTGCTGTTTTAAAGATGAGGAGGCCCGACACGATGCAGTGACCTGGTTAAGGTCACACGGCAAGCTGGGGGTGAGCGTGGAGATTTCCTGCCCTCGGTTTGTGGTGGAAGCTGCGAACGGTGCAATACTAATCCTCACTCTTGGGTGGAGGACTGGAACTGGCTGGGGTGGGTGGGGCAGGGGAGAGGTGATGGGTGTTATAAGCTGCTCACTGAGCCAGGCAGGAAGTGGACAACAAACTAGGAAAGCAATATGGGGGGAGGACAGCAAAGGCAAGGCTGTCCCTCCCGGGGCAAGGTGCAAGTCCACAGGGGATTGGGGTGGGGCTCTGAGCGGGAAGTCCCAGAGAGAGGACAGGTTCTCATTTGGGGGAGAGGAGGAGGTAGCAACAGAAGCACTTGATTTTATTGAGGCTTTCTGAGTCTCAGTTGCTTCATCTTTGAAATGGAGCTGATGAGACCCATCTTATAGGGCAGTTGGGAGTTAGAATAAGAAATGTCAAAGCACTCGGCTTGCACTGCACCAGACTCATAGTAGCCCCTCCAAAAAGGGCAGTTTTCTTCCTTCCTGCCTTCCTTCCAGTCTGAGGACCCAGAGGAGAAAGAATCACCATCTGTTAAACAAAATAACTGACTGTGGGCAGAGGCTGGATCTCATCAGAGAACTGCAGATGTCAGAAGACAAAGCTCCCATAGAGACCATCTTGCCCAGCCCCCTACTGAGGCAGAACTCAGAGAACAGACTTGCCCAGGGCCATACTGCCTGGTTGCAGCAGGCCAGGACTCATCTGAGGCCTCCCCGTCGTCCTCTTACACTCTGTGGCCTCTTTACTGCTGGAAAGTTTCTTTTACTGGGTTTGTTTTGGAGGGTGGTAGGGAAGAAGGAAACAGAAAACAAGCCAACAGTCACCCAGCCCAGCTCTGAGGCTGTGCCTGGCCAGCCATCTGGCCAAGGTGAAGGATACACATCCCTCATGGCTTCCAGGGTGGGTGCCCGCAGAATGTCTCGGATGCCGATGACGTTCTCATGGCGGAAGCGCAGCAAGATCTGGATCTCTCGCAACGTACGCTGGCAGTAGGTCTGATGCTCAAAGGGGCTGATTTTCTTGATGGCCACTCGAGTCTTGCGCACGTGGTCGTAAGCTGAGCTGAGAGGGCCAGAGATGTTGTTGGCATGGCCTTACGAAAGGGGGAGTCCAGGCCCGGTGGCCCCACCCAGGTCTTGGCAGGGAGGGGAGGGAGCAGGAGAGGCTCTGGCCAGTTATAAACAATGCTGGTTCCTTCCTGCTGTGAAGGCCTGGGATCTCCAGGGAGAAAGCTGGGGACCAGCCAGGCAGCCCTTCAGTGACTTCACAAACAGAGGAAGAGACTGACCGATCACTGACTTCCCCTCTCCTCAACCCTTTCCATTCTAGTTGCCCTGACCCCTCATCCTCCCCTTCCCAGGATGGGCTCCCTCAGCCCAAGGCAGGTCCAGGGGTTGGGAGGTGTGGAGGACGTACAGTGAGGTAAATACAGTGAGAAGGAGGGAATCATAGGAGGGACTGGAGAGAAGGGATAGGCAGGGCAGGGGTGGGTGTCAGGGGGAGGTTCCTGGGCAACAGAGTTATTCCCAGATGAACAAAGGCCCAGAGCACCCAGTGGGGCTGGGAGAACTCACAGACCCCTCCTAAAAGTTGCAGGAAGGCATTCCTGGACCCCTCATTGCTCACTGGGTCCCTGGCCCCAGGCCCAAAGCCCCACCCCACCCTGCCTAGCCCTGAGCTCTGCTCTTTTCTCCCAAACTCCTTGACAAGCCTCACTGAGGGGGTGTTCCAAGGCATCCTCTCCCCAGTGAAGGGTCCTTCACTCCTTCTTCACTAAGGATATTACCTCCCCAAGAAGACTAATTCTCTTCTCCTCACCCCGTGTCTATAGGGCCCCCAAGGCCCCCACAGCTCCCCCACATATACTCAGATGCCCCTCCCTTTATTACAGAATGGTGGGTTCAAAGTTCCCAAGCCCCCTCTCCTTAGATTTTACGCAGCGCCCCCTCCCCCAGAAAGCACTCAAAGGCCCTCTCCCTGGGACGCTCCCCAGCCTCCTGAAGCCTCAGCTTCTTCAGGATGCTAAGAGTCCCCAAGGCCCAGAGAGCTCTCAGCAACCCTCCCTGCCCCCTCCCTCGCAGCCCCCTCCCCAAAGACGCCCCCTCCCCCAGAACGCCCCTCACCTGACCATGCCATACGCGCCCTCGCCGATGTACTGCAGCTGCGTGTAGCGCGGGCCCACGTCGAACGGCTGCCCCTTTACTATCTCTACTTCCCCCGGGACCCCCGGGCCGACCCCGTCAGTTCCCCGGGGCTCCCCGCCCCCGCCCCCCTGAGCCGCCGCCGCCGCCGCCGCCGCCATCTCCACTCCTCCCCTCCCGCCCGCCCGCCTGCCTCCCCCCGGCGGCCCCGCCCTAGGCCCCGCCCCTTCCCGCCCGCCCTGTCACCCCCGGAGCCTGGCGCTCCAGGCCCCGCCCCTGCGCGTCCCCGTCACGTGACCCACCACCCCGCGCCCAGCTTAAGGAACCTGGTCCTTGGCACCTGTCGGCTCCGTCTACTCCAGTCAACCTTAGAAGCTCCCCAGGACCATCTTGAGACTGTCCAGACCCTCCCCCCGAATGCAGACCAGTAGGGCCGCCCGATGACCTCACCCAGAGCCACCCAGCAAATGAGTGCTGGACCGGGGACCAAGACCGGGCCACGTGGCCCCGCTGCCCCCGCCAGCCCCACTCAGCCGGAGGAGTGGCCCGGGCCTCGAGATGGAACCTTAAGGGAACCCTCACCAGCCCTCTGGAGTTTGGCCTCCCGGAGCCAGGCCCGATGCTAAGTGATCCAATGCGTATTTCACGGTGCCGGTGGGAGATGGATGCCTCACAGATGTGGCGTGCTTTTCACAGATGAGGAAACTGAAACCTGAGCTGGACAAGGTGACTTGAGAGCTGGAAAACCCAGGCTTCCAGACTCCCAGAGTAATGGCTTTCAGAAGGAGGCCTATCTGAGTGGGCTAGGGACCTGGCCTCAGCAACCAGGCTGTGCCTGTATCCTGAGGACAGATACTCCCAGCCTATCCTTACATGGAGAGCAGGGGAGAGGTGAGAGAGCTGCGTTGACTGGGTTTGGTGAAAATATACTATTAGGTTTTTCTGAAAAACAGCAAGATAGCTAACGTTTTTGTTGTAGTTGGGTTTGGCAATCCTGTCAAGATCGTCATCTATTGATTCTGTACTAGACTTTACACAATACTTGGTCCACTTCAGTTTCTTCATTAGGACAACCCCACAATGCAGATGTCATCTGCTTTTCTGAGCTGGATGAGCAGGAGCCATGTCTGTCTTGTTCATTGCTGTATCCCCCACCCCTACACCCAAACTCAGACCCTCAGAAAATTTTTTTTTTTTTTTTTTTGCAATACGTGGGCCTCTCACTGTTGCGGCCTCTTCCGTTGCAGAGTTCAGGCTCCGGACGTGCAGGCTCAGCAGCCATGGCTCACGGGCCCAGCCACTCCATGGCATGTGGGATCTTCCCGGACCGGGGCACGAACCACTGCACCACCAGGGAAACCCCTCCTCAGAAACTTTTGAATGGATGAATCGACTCTTACAGAATGGGAAACCTGAGAGTTGGGGAGCTGAGACTCAGCATGGTATCTTCTGACACATAAGTAGATGCTCTTTTTCATTTCATTCTGTCTCCTGGAATCATAGTCTGTTAAAACTGAAGAGAGGGCCCTCAGAGACCATCCAGTCCATCTCCCTCACTTCACAGTGAAAATGTGAGCTGGGACCTTCACAGAAACACACCTCCTAGGCTTAAGTAATGTTGTTTTTGTCTTCCTTAGAAGCTGGGAGTAGGTCCTTGTATGCATTAAAGATCAAGAGACAAAATGGAACTGTAATTATGATTCTGAAATTACTCATAATTAGATCTATGGTGAGGCTCTAATTCAGATTGAGACCAAGTTGCTGGTTCCCAGTAACCCACAAGTCAGTGAAGGTTCAAGAGGTGCTAATTAGGACTTCCCTGGTGGCGCAGTGGTTAAGAATCTGCCTGCCAATGCAGGGGACACTGGTTCTGAGCCCTGATCTGGGAAGATCCCACATGCCGCGGAGCAACTAAGTCCATGTACCACAGCTACTGAAGTCCGTGCGCCACAGCTACTGAAGCCTGCACGCCTAGAGCACATGATCCGCAACAGGAGAACCACCGCAATGAGACGCCCGTGCACCGCAACGAAGAATAGCCCCCGCTTGCCGCACGGAGAGAAAGCCTGCGCGCAGCAACGAAGACCCAACACAGCCAAAAATAAATAAATAAATAATTTTAAAAACAAGAGGTGCTAATTAGATCCTTTTTTTTTTTTTTTTTAGTTATTCATTTGATAAGCTATTGAATGGTACTGTGTGCAAAGCTCTGAGCTAGGCACTAGGGCTGATAAAAGATTACTGTATAGTGTGAATTAGTGGTGAAGAGCAAGAGCTGTCTGGTGTCAGATTGCCTGGATTAGAATCCCATTTTTGCCACTTGCTATGTTATCCTGGACAGATTACACACTGGCCTCTCTACTCATCGAATTTCTAATCTTAAAAAGAAATGATAGGACTTCCCTAGTGGCACAGTGGTTAAGAATCCTCCTGCCAAAAGCAATTATACTCCAATAAAGATGTTAAGAAAAAAAGAAAAGAATCCGCCTGCCAATGCAGGGGACATGGGTTCGAGCCCTGGTCCTCCAGGAAGATCCCACATGCCATGGAGCAACTAAGCCCATGCGCCAAAACTACTGAGCCTGCACTCTAGGGCCCTCGAGCTGCAACTACTGAGCCTGTGTGCCACAACTACTGAAGACAGCACGCCTAGAGCACGTGCTCCGCAACAAGAGAAGCCACTGCAATGAGAAGCCCGCGCACTGCAACGAAGAGGAGCCCCGTGGCAACTAGAGAAATCCTATGCGCAGCAACAAAGACCCAACGCAGCCAAAAAATAAATAAATAAGTAAATAAAATTAATTAATTAAAAAAAAAGATGCACATACAGAAATCAATTTAATACAGGATAGATGGATGTAATATATGTGATATATAGTTGTAAGATCACTCTAGAGAAGTGAGGAGGGAATAATGGAGGAGGTAGCATCTGCCTCTCTGAAAAAGAAGTAGGGTTTCAGAAGGACAGTAGGAGGAAAGGCATCAAGAAGAAGGAGCAGCATGAACCACCCATAGAGGCAGGAGCATGATTTGTCCCGTGTGGCTGCGGTTAAGGGGAGTTTAGGCTGGAGAGGTAGGTTGGGGCCAGGTTGAGGAAGGCCTCCGATTCCGGCAAGGAGTTTGGATATTACTCAGTAAGCAGTAAAAGCCTTTCAGGGACTTTTGCCAGATCATTTTGCAACTATGGGAGAACATAGTGACTCAGGGAAAACACCATGGAGTTGAGCGTGGAGCCAGGTTTCCTGAGTAGGAGTGAGTTTCCCGGCATGGGAAAGGCTGGTGTATCCGGAGGGGTGCCTGCCACCTCAGCTGTATCTGAGCCTCATTTGAAGACGTGTGACTGAGCGCCCCCTCTAGTGGCTGGGGTTGGTACTTCCTTCTTCCTTCTAGATTGGATTGGGATTTCTTAGTCTATTTCATAAATTCATATTCAACTAATAGAGACTGAACATCTATTCTGTGCCAGACACTTATTTTCTTAATAGTTGGAGACTTCAATACTCCACTTTTTTTTCTTTTTGTTTTTCTTTTTTGGCTTGCTGCACAGCTTGCAGGATCTTAGTTCCCTGACCATGGATCAAACCCGGGTTCCTCCTGGCTGTGAGATCACCAAGTCCTACCCGCTGAACGGCCAGGGAATTCCCTGTGCCAGGCACTTTTATGCACTTTATCTCCTGTCATCCTCATAGCAGCCATGTGAAGTAGATACTATAAACATTTAACAGAAAAAAAATAAGCAGCAGCTCACTGAACTACGGAGTTGGAAGGAACTTTAGAATCATTTCCTCTGTCAGGTAGTGCAGTACCTCCACAGCCTCTGGATCTACCCAGACTAAGTCTTTTTAAGTCCTTTTTTTTTTTTCTTTTTGACCACACCACACAGCATGCAGAATCTTAGTTTCCTGACCAGGGATCGAACCCTCGCCCCCTGCAGTAGAAGCATGGAGCCTTAACCACTGGACCACCAGGGAAGTCCCAACCCAGACTAAGTCTTAAACCAGCTCTTATCTCTTTGTGATGTCAAGGTCACAAGAGAGGCCAGTTGGTAATTTGCTCAGGGTAATACAAACGAGTAACATTGGAAGAACACAAATGAACAATCCCATTTCAGCTAACTCAGCTCACCAGCACAAACCGAGAAAGGAGCAAATGTACAGGAATAGGGGTCAGAACACAATGAATAATTTATTAAGATTTAAATACTGATCTCTGTTTTAAATCCAAAAAAAACCTCATTATAATTTTCTTGTGACACTTCTTCATATATGAGAGATTAGCTGGGTCTAAACATCTCTCCCCTGGTATAAGCATTTTCAGCTGATCCCTTCTCTGAAATCTTTGTGGTCAGCTCTGCCTGCCCCCACTGGGCTCCTTGCCTGGGCTGTCCTCACCGGCCTTCTTTCTTGATGTCTCTCTCTTAGTCATGTCATACTCCTGTGACATCAAGTTTTTCCTTTATGTTAAATCTCTCCTTAGCCATTGCCTTTCATCCAAGTTCCAGTTCCAAAATTTCAGTGTTTGATAGACATATTCACCTGGAGACAAGCTGATATAGAAAATTTAGGATGTCCAATGAAAGTCATCCGTTTTACTCCCAAACATGCTTCTCTTACAGACTCTGTTTCAGGACAACCACCATTCTCTCAGAGTTGAACCCTGTTATTTTCTCATTTTCCATTTCTCTCCACGTCTAGCCAACTCCTTGTCATTTTATTATCACAATATTTCCCAAAGCCATCTCTTCTACCATTGATCAAACCCTAATTTCAGGGACTTCCCTGGTGGTCCAGTGGCTAAGACTCCACGCTCCCAATACAGTGGGCCAAGGTTCCATTCCTGGTCAGGGAACCAGATCCCACATGCCACAACTAAGACCCGGCGCAGCCAAATAAATAAATAAATATTTTAAAAAACCCTAATTTCATGTTTTTATTCTTTTACTTTCTAACTCTTTAACTAACTTCAGCACTTACCAAAAAGTTGCAGAAATAGTTCAAAAAATTTCTGTATACCCTTCATCAACACTCCCTAAATGTTAACATTTTAAATAAACATAGTACAATAATTAAAATCAAGACATTAACATGAACAGAGTTAATCTACAGGTCTTTTTCAGCCACCTGTCCCCATAATGTCCATTTTCTAGTTCAGGATCCAAATCAGGATCACAGGTTGCACTTAGTTGTTATCACTCAATTTCCTTTAATCTGGAATAGTTCCTTAGTCTTTTTTTTTTTTTTTTTTTTGTCCTTCTTGACCTTGACACTTTTGGAGAGTGTGTCTGATGTTTCCTTGTGGTTCCTCCTTTCACTTTGCCTCTACTATTGTGTGATGCTACTACTATTGTACTAACCAGCCTCCTTTTCTTCAGTCTTCTTCCTCCTCAGATATGCCTAAAACACAAGAGCTTATAAGGTGTGTATGAAGCAGGAATCTTTCAGTAACAAGTGGTTAAAGATCAGCTCAAACCCACTTAAACAAGAAAGGAAATTTATGGGTTTACTTACTGAAAAGTTTAGAGGTAGATGTTAAGGCACAGTTGGCTCCAGGGACTTAAACAATGTCATCAGTACTTTGGTCCCACCTCTGACCTCTGCTTTCTTCTGAATTGTTTCCATTCTCTGGTGGTTCCTTTCATGGTGGCAAGATGGCTGCCAGCAGGTCCAGATTCATATCTGATGTTTTTTCCAGTAACTCCAGCAAGGGAAAGGCTCATCTCTGTCTTTCTGTCTCCTTGTAACAAAAATGCCAGATTTGACTCCCATTGGTTATTGGCTCTGTTTGGAGCCTGTGCAAATCCCTGAACCAATCAATGTAGAACTGGGGATTTAGTTATCTCTACTTGCATGACATGAACTGGTCTGGGGGAAGGGATGGTTTTCCCAATGAAAATTGGTGTGCTATCCTCAGAAAGTGCTGGACAGGCAAAATAACAGTATCATTACAATGTTTCTCTTTAGAGATTCTTCATTCCTCCTTTAACTACCAAATTAAGTCCAAATTCCTTACCAACATCCAAGGTCCTACTTCCTTTGATCCAAATCCTACCTTTCTCAGGCTCATTTCCTACATGAACATTTCTCTCTAGGAAAACTGAATTTCTCAATGGCTTTCATGCCATACACATTCCTGCTTCTGTACCTTTGCTCATGCAATTTCTGTTATTTGGGTTGCCCGTTATGCAGGTTTTTCAATAAAAGGAATCCTTTCCATTTCCAGGATGAAGTGTTTCCTGGTATCCTCCAGATACATGTGCTACATCTGCAGCTCTTATGTCTTAGAGCAAATGTCAAATGTGTATTATATTTATGTGCTCATCTTGCCCTTCCTACTAGATGGTAGAATTTCTTGAAGGCTGTAATGATGGTGTCTTTACTTTGCAACCCTCTTCAGTACCAAGATGTGTTTTGCACTCAATAAATATTTGTTGAAAGAGAGAATTGAATATTTATGGAATGGTCTCCACACTCTTTGTCAGCTGGGATGATGCACTTTTCTGTATGAGCTCAGGGTTGACTGTGTTCCTGTTAAAAATGCAAAACCCAAAATAGAATACCATTTTCTATATGTAGTCTGACCAGTGGGAGTACAGTAGGAGTATTGCTTCCCTTGTATTGGTCCAATATTTTATTCTCTTCCACACAGAGACTTTCCCTGAACCTCATATGCCTCCTCACAGTGTTCTTTTCTTTAATGGGACTTAGCACAGTTTGTCAGAGATTTACTTGTGAAGTGGTAGAACACAGTAATTAGAAGTGTGGGGACTGCAAGTTCTCTTCTCTTTCTGCCTCCGTGAATTCACTTTCCAGAACTGCAGAGAGATGAGCTATAATCCTATTAACTGCAGAGGCTTGGGTTATTTTATTTCAACACACAATGAAATTGAGTACGTTAGGGCCAGGTAGGCAATGGCTAAACTGAAGGGGAAAACTGAGTGCCTCCCAAGTGCTAGATTTTTGAGGGCACATGATCTTATTTGATATTCACACAAGCCTTGTGAAACAGATGTCATCTTCTTTTCACACATGGGAAAGCTGGGGCGGAAAGCTTGGGTGACTCGCTGGAGACCATACCTGTGATAAGTGTCAGGCCTGGGACTCAAACACCTGTCTATCTGATTCTTCACTGGATGCTGTAAACAGGTAACTCAAGGCCATATTCAGCCTGCAGATGTATATTACTTGACTCATGTCATTTTGCTTTCCTTTAATTTAAAAAAAATCAAAAAACAATGCAAAACAAAAATTCAGGTCCTGGAATCAAACTGCTGGAGTTTGAATCCTGTCACCGCTAATCAGTTGTTTAACTTCTTCCTCAGTTTTCTCATCTGAAAAAGAGGATATAGTACTTACTTCATAGGGAGGCTGAGATTTAAATGCTTTTAATATGTGAACCTGGGTGGGTGGCATAACTTTTCTAAAATTTAGTTTTATCAAATCCAAATATGGGATCATAAATTGATTCTGTCTACTTCACAAAGTTAGGTACAGTAAAGTTTTAGAGATTTTTTAAAAAATAAATTTTATTTATTTATTTTTGTCTGTGTTGGGTCTTCGTTGCTGTGCACGGGCTTTCTCTAGTTGTGGTGAGCAGGGGCTACTCTTTGTTGCGGTGTGCGGGCTTCTCATTGTGGTGGCTTCTCTTGTTGCAGAGCACGGGCTCTAGGCGTGCAGGCTTCAATAGTTGCGGCACGCGGGCTCAGTAGTTGTGGCACAGGGGCTTAGTTGTTCCATGGCATGTGGGATCTTCCCGGACCAGGGATTAAACCCAGGTCCCCAGCACTGGCAGGCAGATTCTCAACCACTGCGCCACCAGGGAAGACCCTAGAGATTTTTAAATATGGAGGCCTTAAAAACTGCAAAAGATATATAGACGTTATATGTCTCTTATCATAAGAGGTAACTCCCTAAGCTGACATCAAATTTTTGTTGTTTTTAAAATTAAGATGTTAATTACAATCAATAAAATCCACCCATTTTACATATACAGCCTTGATGAATTTTGGTCATTCAGTACAATTATGTAACAGTCACCTCAATCAGGATATAGAACAATTTTTTCAAACTAAAAAGCTCCTTTCTAGGGACTTCCTGGAGGTCTAGCGGTTAAGACTCCGCGCTTCCAATGCAGGGGGCATGGGTTCGATCCCTGGTGAGGTAATAAGATCCCATATGCCCGTGGTGCAGCCAAAAGACTTAAAAAATAAAAATTAAAAAAAAAGCCCCCTTCCAGTGATTCTCTCTTCCAGGCAATGACTGATCTACTTTCTGTTACTTCAGTTTTGCCTTTTCTAGGATTTCATATGAATGAAATCACAAAGTCGTGTTTATGTTTCACTTCTCATGCTTAGTATATTTTTAGATTAAATTACGTTGTGCACACTAATATTCAACTTTTGAATTGAGATATAATTCATATACCATAAAATTCACCTTTTTTTTTAAATTTTGGCCACGGCTTGCAGGATCTCAGTTCCCCAACCAGGAACTGAACCCCAGACCACGGCAGTGAAAGCGCTGAATCCTAACCACTAGGCCACCAGGGAACTCACAAAAGTCACTATTTTAAAGTGTACAATTCAGTGGTTTTCAGTATATTTACAAGGTTGTGCCACCATCACCACTATCTAATTCCAGAACATTTTAATTACCCCCCAAAGAAAGCCCGTACCCATTAGTAGTTACTGCCCATTCCCCCAACCCTGCAGCCTGGCAACAATTAATCCCTCCTGTCTCTATGGATTTGCTTATTCTGAACATTTCATATACATAGAACCATATAATATGTGGCCTTTTTGCATCTGGCTTCTTTTCCTTAGCATGTTTTCAAGATTCACCCAGGGTTTGGCATATGTCAGTACTTCATTCTCATTTTATGTCTTAATAATATTTCATTGTATGCAGATACCACATTTATATATCTATTCATCAGTTGGTGGACGTTTGGATTGTTTCCACTTTCGACTATTATGCATAATGCTGCTGTGGACTTTTGTGTACAAGTTTTTGTGTGAACATATGTCTTCTGTGCTCTTGGGTATATATCTAGGTGTAGGGTTGCTGCATCATATGGTAACTCTGTTTAACCTTTTGAGGAACTGCCAAACTCTTTTCCATGGTGGCTGCACCATTTAACATTACCACCAGCAGTGCATGAGGGTTTCAATTTCTTTACATCCTTGCCAACACTGTTATTATCTGTCTATTTTTTATAATACCCATCCTAGCAAGTGTGAAATGGTATCTCGTAGTTTTTATTTGCATTTTTCTGAAGGCTTTGTGCTTACTGGCCATTTGTATATCTTCTCTGGAGAAATGTCTATTCAAGTCCTTTGTCCATTTTAAAATTGGGATGTTAGTCTTTCTGTTGTTGAGTTGTAAAAGTTCTTTATGTATTCTGGAATATTAGACCCTTATCAGATAAATGATTCACAAATATTTTCTCCCATTCAATGGATTCTTTTCATTTTCTTTAAGCACAAAATGTTTTACTTTTGATGAATTCCAATTTATCTAGTTTTTCTCTTGTTGCTTGTACATAGGTTTCTTAGATAAGAAACTGTTGCATATTCCAAGGTCATGAAGATTTATGCCTATGTTTTCCTCTAAGAGTTTTATAGTTTTAGTTCTTACATTTAGGTCCAGCTGTTTATCTTATTGTAACCCCCTTGCATGTGATAATTTTTTTTCTCTTGCTGTTTCCAAGATTTTCTCTTTATCTTTCAGTACTTTTACTATGATATGTCTGGATGTGGATCTCTTTGCATTTATCCTACTTGGGATTTGTTGAGCTTCTTGGAGGTATAGATTAACACTTTCCAGCAAATTGGGGAAGTCTTTAGCCAAGTTTTCTTCAAATGTTTTTCCTTTCTCCTTTCTCTTTCTCCTCTCCTCTGGTACTCTTATTGCACATATGTTGGTGTGTTTAAAGGCATCCCACATTTCTCTGAGGCTCTGTTCACTTTTCTTCATTCCATTTTCTCTCTGTTCTTTGGATTCCATAAGCTCTATCCATTTATCTTCAAGTTTGTTGATTCTTTCTTTTGCCAGTTCAAATCAACTGTTGAGCTCTTATAATGAATTTTTCCTTTTGGTTAACATACATTTCAACTCCAGAATTTCTTTTTGGTTATTTAAAAAAATAATTTCCACCCCTTTATCTCTGTTTGATAGCCTCTGGTCTCTATTTGATGAGACATCATCATCATACCTTCCTTTATTTCTTGAAGCATATGGTTTCCTTTCATTCTTTGAACGTGTTTGTAATAGCTACATTGAAGCCTGTTAAGTTGCACATTTAGTCCCTCTCGCAGGCAGCTTCTGTTGCCTGCTTTTTTGTCTGTGCATAGGTTACACTTTTTCTTTACGTGTCTCATAATTTTTGTTGAAAACTGGACATTTTAGGTACTATAGCAACTCTGGATAGTGATTCCCCTCCTCCCTCCCTGGGGTTGTTTTCGCTGTTGTTGGCTTGTTTGTTTTGTGACTTGACTAGGCTATTTTAGTTAGTTTTCCCTCACCTTGAAAGCTCTGGTCTTGCTCCTTGAAGGGCATAGCCTTGGACTCTGCCTTCCTGTTTCAGCTCTTGTCACCTTGGGGTGACAGGGGTTATAGGAGGCTCTCCATGTCTCTTTCCCGATTTCTCTGGTAAGTTGTCTGCTTCATTTGATATTACACACTGCCTATTAGGCTCCACTGATTACTGGCTGATTGCTCTATTGTTTTTGACAATGCCCTGGGGCATATATTGCTCAGCAGTCTGATTCAATTAAATTTGGGCAGGGGTAGGTGTTAAGGCTGGTCTTTGAGGTTTGTTCTGACCCCAGGAAGGCTCTTTTTAGCTGTCTCTTTCACTGGTTCTCTCTGGTGAATTAAGTGGCTTATGGTTTAGCCTTGTGGTTCTTAATTAAGAAGAGCTTTTTTTTTTTTGCGAGTGCCCTTAGGCTTGAGCTTTCCTATACTAAATTTCAAATAAAGTCAATCCCTTTGGGGAGAGCCTCAAGTCTCTTTTCTATGCACTGTCTCTCCCTGGGCAAAGTCTCTCAACTACTGCTCTGGGCACTGGCTAGGGCAGTAGCTTCTGGTCTTCTTGGATTGCTTCTCCCAGCACTGGATCTCTGCTCTACAAGCAAGCTGGGATGAGGATGGTTGGGGCCCCAGTGTCCTTGGACCATCACACCAGGGACAGAGCCTCCACCCTATGAGTAGGGGCTGCATGGGGGAAGGGAACCCCCTACTTCTCTGCCACACTCACCAGAAATTTAGCCTCTTCAGCTTGGAGTTGGAGGGGATGAAAAATGCTGGCAGCCTGTCCCTCATGAGATATGGTAAGGCTTGATTGGGAGCTGAGGGGAGAGGGAACCCTGTCTTCTTGGCCACACCTACCTGGGGCAGAGTTTCCTTTAAGATGAGCTGGGGGGAGGGTGGGAGGGAGAGAATTCTTTTGGCTCCAATGCCACGGTCTCTTCCTAGTTTTACCAAGTTTTAGTAGATTTTCCTGAGTAAATGCCTCTTCATTGGCTATGTGCCATTAGTACAACTTCCAGAAATTTTAAGTTTTTTAAAAAATAATTTCCATCAATTTTGCTTGTTATTCTGGGGAATGGAAATGCAGAGCTCCTCACACCGTCATCTCAGAGCTTTGATCTCCCCTAGCTTTTCCTCTAAAGCTTTTTGGTTAGTCCATTGTTTGCCCTAACAGCTATCTACTACCTCAGGCAGATGCAAAGTTAAAACACTTGCCTTTAAATGTTTTTGACAAATGACCCCTGGGAAGAGGACTTCTCACACTGGGCAAGCTCCAAGTGAAGTCAAATACAGACAGCCTTGTAAGCTGGGTCTTCCAAGGAACCACAAGACAGTGCCAATAATGACAATTCTTTGGAAATAAGACTTGGAAAGAACTGTGATAAACCATAATGGAAAAGAATATGAAAAAGAATATATATAACTGAGTCACTTTGCTGTACAGCAGTAAGTAACACAACATTGTAATTCAACTATACGTCAATTAAAAAAAAAAAAAAGATTTGGAAAGTGCTCCAGCTCCATTCTCTTCCCTCCAGTGTCTTCCAGGTTGTACTGGGAATGGGGGCTATTTTTCAAGGTTTCAACAGAGCTGGAGAGTTAGAGGACAGGACTTAAGCAAGTTAAAATGTCACAAAGCTCAGTGTTCTCACCAAGATTCAGCAATTTTTCTTGAATAAGCATTCCTCAAGTTGCTGTTAGCCTTTGGTTAATTTATAGAGTTTTTAAAAAGTTGATTCTGACCATTTTTGCTGGGTTCTTTACTGCTCTTATGTAGGAGTGAATTTTCATAGGTCCTTTCTCTGTCATTTTTCTGACATCACCAAAATAAGCATTTAATTAATATTAACATTCAAACTACTACAGACCCACCAAATTCCTGAACTCATGACCACGTTCCTTTATATGATCTGCAAGGATGTCCTGAAAGACTGTGCTTGCTCCTTGAAATCAAGGTAGAAAGCAAATAAAATCCTAAGGGTTCCCCTGTCTCATCGTGGGATAACCCTATCATAACACTATGAAAAAGGGAAAAGAGGTTTATTTAACATTAGTTCTCACTACTTGGTGCTCACAAATAGTGCTCACAAATTATCTGAAGAATATAGGATCTAGACCCTTGTCAGGGAGACTAATACCAAAGTCATTGGTGAATAGTTTTAAAAATCACTTTTTAAAACTTCTTGAAAGTAAGAATGGTGTTTGCCTATCTCCGGTACTTTTCCTATTTTCTAAAATTTCTCAGAGTTTGTCTACCATGGTTCCCAAACCATATCTCCAGTTTCCTTCAGTATCCTGAGGATGGATTGCATGCAAATCTGGGGTCTTGAACATTTTAATTGAGTTAGTGTTCTCATATCATTATTCTTCACTTTTGGGGCTTCAATTTCCTCTGAACCACAACCTAAAACCATTTTAAAATCTTGAGCATCATTTTCTTTATAGAAGGCAAACCAAATGAAAGTTGAGAGGTTCTGCTTTCTCTTGGTCATCTGTTAATATTACACCATCTACCCTAAGCAATGGGCCCATTTCTTCCTTCTTCTTCTTGCTCCAAATATAGCTTTAAAAGCCCTTTTTGTTGTCTATAGCATGTTTCACAGTCTCAGCCATCCTGATAATATTCGTATAGGTTTATACCAGTCTTGTGTGTTTATCCCTGAGTAGGTAGCTCTTCCATATTCTCTTGTAGAATTTCCTGTGCAGTCAACTTAGTTCCTTTAAATGTTCTCCCATTGCATCATCATCAGGATCTAAAGGGGATGAAGGAATGACTTCTTTTTCTTTGTTTATTTTTGGTTGGATGTTCTTGAAGTGATAATTAAAATTACACATATTAGTTTAGTATTGGAACATAAAGAGAAAATTATTTAGTACATGCAATGAAATAATTGTTTATGCATCAATTTAGCACCCAATGATTAATTCAGCATTGTAATGGTTGTAGGCATTGTCTTCTTCATGCTGAGTACATTAATACATAATTACTTGCCACTATTGCCCTTAGCTTTTGTTTCATTTATTACTCTGTAACACACCATTCCAATACATATATATATATTTTTCTGTATGCGGGCCTCTCACTGTTGTGGCCTCTCCTGTTGTGGAGCACAGGCTCCGGATGCACAGGCTCAGCGGCCATGGCTCACGGGCCCAGCCTTTCCGCGGCATGTGGGATCTTCCCGGACTGGGGCACGAACCCGTGTCTCCTGCATCGGCAGGCGGACTCTCAACAACTGCGCCACCAGGGAAGCCCCATTCCAATATTTAGTGGTATAAAACATTTTTTTTTTAAATGCTCACTGACTCTGTGGGTCAGTAATTTGGAAAAGGCATACACTATACTCAGTTTCATGATGTCTGAGTCTCAGCTTGGATGACCTGAACAGCTGGGAGTGACTCTGCTGGGGTTGGAACAGCTGGGACTGGGGGATCCACTTCCAAGATGGTCTCTTCACTCACATGACTGTGGCCTGGGCTGGGATGGCTGAAGGACAGGCTCAACCATAGTGCCTATGGGTGTCCTTACCAACATGACTGTGGCAGGGTAACTGGACTTCCTACCTGGGAGTTCCAGACTCCAGGAACAAGTGTTCCAGTGAGCAAGGTGAAAACTGCATGACCCATCCTTGGAAGTCACCCGGCATCATTTCCACCACACTTTTTATTGAAGCAGTCACAGGCAGCCTAAATTAAAGGAAGGGGACATAGATCCCACCTCTTTTTTTTTGGCCGCGCGGCATGACTTGCGGGATCTCAGTTCCCTGACCAGGGATTGAACCTGGGCCAGGGCAGTGAAAGCCTGGAATTCTAACCACTAGGCCACCAGAGAACTCCCCCAGACACCACCTCTTGATGGGAGGAGTGTCAAAGAGTTTATGGCTCAGAAGAACTGTTCAACCAACCCACAGAATTGTAAGCTCAATAAAATGAATATTGCTTTAAGCCATTAAAAAAAAAGATTTTCTGGCCATATTTTAAAACTGCCTCAGCTTTACAAATAATTATTTACATTTATAAAGGTGAAGTATATGTCCCTGGCTAGAAGGTTGCCAAACCAGTGACCAGAAATACTTTTCAACCAATTTTTTCTTTTGATCCATTAAAACATCTTTTCATAAAAAATAAATATATGCTTCTTATAAAAATGCAGACATAGGGGCTTCCCTGGCGGCACAGTGGTTAAGAATCCGCCTGCCAATTCAGAGGGCACGGGTTCGATCCCTGGTCCGGGAAGATCCCACATGCCGTGGAGCAACTAAGCCCGTGCACCACAACTACTGAGCCTGCGCTCTAGAACCGGTGAGCCACAACTACTGAGCCCACGTGCCACAACTACTGAAGCCCGTGTGCCTAGAGCCCATGCTCTGCAACAAGAGAAACCACCCAATGAGAAGCCTGCACACCGCAACTGAAGAGTAGCCCCCGCTCACCGCAACTAGAGAAAAGCCCACGTGCAGCAACAAAGACCCAACGCAGCCAAAAATTTTAAAAAAAAAGGATCCTGCATGCCACAGCAAAGATCCCATGTGCCACAACTAAGACCTGATGCAGCCAAATAAATAGATAAATAATATTTTTAAAAATCACCTTAAAATATATATATATGTATAACTGAATCACTTTGCTGTATACCAGAAACTAACACAACATTGTAAATCAACTATATTTCAAAAAAAAAAACCCAATAAAATGTGTGTTCCTATGGTCTTCTCTCATTCTCATTGTTCTTGTGGTTTTGTGGCATTAGAAAAATCTTCTTACTGTCATTTTGTTATAGTTCTGGCAGGAAGAGGGGTAAATACATGTGTTAATCTACCATCTTTAACCTGAAGTGCTCCTTTTTTTTTTTTGGCTGTGTTGGGTCTTTGTTGCTGCACGCGTGTTTTCTCTAGTTGTGGCAAGCGGGGGCTACTCTTTGTTACGGTGTGTGGGCTTCTCATTGCGGAGCACGGGCTTTAGGTGCGCGGGTTTCAGTAGTTGTGGCGTGTGGGCTCAGTAGTTGTGGTTCATGGGCTCAGTAGTTGTGGTGCACGGGCTTGGTTGCTCCACGGCATGTGGGATCTTCCCGGACCAGGGCTCGAACCTGTGTCCCCTGCATTGGCAGATGGATTCTTAACCACTGCACCACCAGGGAAGCCCTGAAGTGCTCCAATTTTTAAAAGTAAGCCTTTTCAAGGGAAGACTGCCTCCATGTCATGCCTGCTATCTGCCGTACATGGTGGGGTGTCACTCGACCTTGTTTCAGACATGTAAGATTCCCCCATCCATTAAACCATTGATGTCTGTGAAAGAAAAAAAAGTAAGGGAATTCCCTGGTGGTCCAGTGGTTAGGACTCCACGCTTTCACTGCTGTGGCCTGGGTTCAATCCCTGGTCAGGGAACTAAGATCCCACAAGCTGTGCAGTGTAGCCAAAAGAAAAGTAAACCTTTTCTTGAAGTATAAGATGCAGACATCCAGTTTGTTTATGACTGAATTGTTTTGATTCCTAATAAATTATTTAGAAATTCAGAAAAAAAAATAACTTCATGGAAAAAAATGGAACTTCAGGGAAATGGGCTGGGTTTGGGTAGGTAAAAGGGAGTGATGATAAATACCAGATGAATTTACCTCAAGTGAAGAGGTCAAGAATAAGAGTTGTGTGGAGAGGACTATGAGAGGCAGATTACAAAGAAGCTCTGAGGACTAAAGTCAGAAGGTTGGATTTTCTGCTAGAAGAGAGCGTTTTATCACGTTACTCAGCTTCAGAGGGTTGCCAAAAAAAACGTTTACACATCTCAATGTTGATGAAGACATTTACAAATACAGATAAGATGTGATCATTTGTACTGTTTCCCAGGTGGGTGTTAGTGATGTCATTTGATTACATCAGTTGCAGCATGGGTGAAAAAGTAGAGGTTCAGGATGTCAGGATTATACCTGATGTTTGAGCATCCTAAGTGGATTTTAAGGAAAAGGAAGATGTTGTCAAGGGCTCAGCAATGCTGGAGACATGAATATGAAACTCATTTACCAACACATGCAGCCACTTTTAGGTTACGTGATAGATTTGAGGCAGAACATATCAGGTACTCATTTATGAAAGGAGGGAACCAGTGAGAGAAAGTATAGAAAACTAAATACTTGTCAGTTCAGGGGTCACCATTCTCAACAATCTTTGGAAATTAATGGTGAACATTTTGAGCATTTGCCTCTAAATATGTGTGCTATAATATTACAACATAATTTTAATTTCAAGTCCAAAGACACAATTTTCTCTGCTTATTCAACTCGTACACCTTTATAGGAAAAGCCAAGCTGTACCCAAGAAAAAGCATGTGCCACCTCTGCTTGAACCAACAGATGGAATTAATGGTTGTGTGCAATCGTTTTAGCATTATCAAGCATCAGCATTATCCCTTAGTCTTTGGTGTGTTTCCTGGGTTTGTGCTTGGTTTTGAGGTGTTTTACAAACATTGTTAACCCTGCTATGCCTCATCAGTGTTAATATCCTAGTTAGAGGGCTGCCCTGGTGGCGCAGTGGTTAAGAATCCGCCTGCCAATGCAGGGAACAGGGGTTCCAGCCCTGGTCTGGGAAGATCCCACATGCCGCGGAGCAACTAAGCCCGTGTGCCTAAATTACTAAGCCTGTGCTCTAGAGCCCGTGAGCCATAACTACTGAGCCTGTGTGCCACAACTACTGAAGCCCGCATGCCTAGAGCCCATGCTCCACAACAAGAGAAGCCACCGCAATGAGAAGCCCGCACACAGCAACGAAGAGTAGCCCCCGCTCACCGCAACTAGAGAAAGCTCGTGCGCAGCAACGAAGACCCAATGCAGCCAAAATAAATAAGTTAATTAATTAAAAAAAGACAAAATGGCAGTGACATTAAAAAATATCCTAGTTAGAAAATGTGGTAGTAGCAATAAATAGGTCATAAAAATATGGTGAATGGTCTTGCATACATGGGATGAATTTTTCCCCAAGAGAAATCCATTCTGAAGAACAAAGATCCAAATATGCAAAGTGCAAAAATGTGTCATTGACGTTTATCATCAAGAGAAGAGGAAAAGTGACTGGCAAATGCCTCTAAGACCTATTAGCTTGATATTCACTAGGAAAACAGGCAAAGGTTGGTGAAGGTACTGTTTGGAAACTTTAGTCACCTGACTCTGGTAGTTTCATACGTCAAGGCCCTTCCGACATAGCCAACATCCAAGTGAGTAACCAGGTGGCAAGTGTGGACATGTGTAGCTGCGAGGATTTCCCACTAACACCGAAATATCAAGGAAGGAGTTTTCCTTCTGCCACGGATGTCAACAATAGTATCTATAAAACATTAGCTGCGAGGAGGATCAAGGAGCTTGTTCTAAAGTTTGAGGTCTGATACACAGTCCTGTTTCATGGAAATAAACTAGGGAACACAGCCGAACTCCCACTTACTTCCTTACAAATGAATGGACATGGGAACTGCCCTCATGATCTAACCTCCTTGTAGATTAATGAACTTCTTTATTAGTTACCAAAGTTCTTTCTTCCAAGTGGGACATGTAGGGACCTTCCTGGTGGTCCAGTGGTTAAGATTCCGTGCTCCCAAAGCAGGGGGCCCAGGTTCAATCCCTGGTCAGGAAACTAGATCCCGCGTGCCGCAACTGAAGATCCCGCGTGGGGCAACGAAGATCCCACATGCCGCAGGTAAGACCCAGCACAGCCAAATAAATAAATAAATATTGTAAAAAGAATGGGACATGTAAATAATATTTATGGAGCATCCACCGTAGAGGGCACCCGGGAAGCAAAGATGAATAAGATTTGGGGCTTCCCTGGTGGCGCAGTGGTTGAGAGTCCGCCTGCCGATGCAGGGGACACGGGTTCGTGCCCCGGTCCGGGAAGATCCCACATGCCGCAGAGCGGCTGGGCCCGTGAGCCATGGCCGCTCAGCCTGCGTGTCCGGAGCCTGCGCTCCGCAACGGGAGAGGCCACGACAGTGAGAGGCCCATGTACCGCCAAAAAAAAGAAAACAAAGAAAAAACAAAAACAAAGATGAATAAGATTTGATCCTGCCCTGGAGGAAGTTACAGCCTAAGCAGGGATCCATGCAGTAAATGGTTCATTGTAATACTTTGTAAGTATGTCATTATTATTATTATTATATTGTATTATAATGAAGGAACCATTCAGGAAGTGCTATGGAACACAGATCGGAGAGTCTTCCTGGAGTAGGTGATGCCTAGGTCTAGTCCAAGAGAATGAGAACGTCATACTATGGACAGGAAGGGAGGTGAGAGGTAGCAGGGTGTGTGCAGGTGGGAGAATAGCTTCCAGCTTATGAGTGAGTCAGGGTGGGGTGGGGGTCAGGTCATGGAGGGCCACATGTTCTGCATTAAGGAGTCTAGACTTTATTTGGTTTTAGGCAACAAAAAGTCATTAAAAGTTTGAAGTGGGGTCTGACATCTGATTTATAATTTCGGTATTGTATTAGTTTTCTATTGCTACCCTAACAAATGACCGCAAACTTAGAGACTTAAGACAACCCACATCTCCAGCCTCACAGTTCTGTAGTGAAGAAGTCCAGGTCGGCCCAAGTGGTTTCTCTGCTCTGGGATCTGTGGGCTGAAGTCAAGGTGCTGGCTGGCTGGATGCCGGCGGGGAGGTGCTGGGAAGAATCCACTTATTCAGGCTGTTGGCGGAATCTAGCTGCTTGTGGTTGTAGGTGGGACTGGGGTCCCCACTTCCTTGCTGCTTCACCTGGGGGCCGCCCTGGTCTCCTAGGGTCCTCACTAGTGCGCGTGCGCAGAGCCCGGTCATCCCAGAGCCAGCAGTGGCTGGCGAATCTCCGCCTTCTTCTGCAGCATCTCTATTGCTTCCAGCTGGAGAAAGTTCACCGCTTTTAAGGAATCACGTGATCTGATTGGGTTCATCTGAATAATCCAGGTTACTCTCCCTATTTTAAGGTCTGTAAACTTAATCACACCTGCAAATTCCTTTTATCAATGTCAGGGAACATATCACAGGTTCCAGGGATTAGGTGTGGACATCCTTGCAGGGGCGTTATTCTGCCTGCCATGGGTGTCTAGGTAGGTTCTAAAGGGCACAGACCTCTGCTCACAGAGAAAACCAGACCCTGGTTTTCTTCCTATCTTCCTGGCTATTTAAAAAACAAGACAACAACAAAACGGCAGCCAAAACAAAAAAAACCATCCCAGCTTTATTGAGGTATAATTTACATTCACCCATTTTATGTGCACAATTTAATGACTTTTAGTAAATTTATGGAGTTGTGCAGTTTCATTACCACAGACTGGCATTAGAACGATTTCATCACCCCCAAAAGATTTCTCAGGCCCGTTTGCAGTCCACTGACTCTTCCTTTTTATTCTCTTTTCTAGGCTCCTTTGCATGCTTATGTTATCCAAGACTTTCTTTGGCTCTCTGGGAAATAGCCACACTTAGCATATTCTTTGCCAGGTGTGCAGGAAAACACATCAAATTGTTGACATAGTTTACCTGAGGGCAGTGGGAATGGAGGGTTAGTGTTGAAATGACTTTTTCTTTATGTATCTTTTGGGATTTAATATACAATTAGCATGTGTTACTACTGAGACTAAAATGCTTAATTATGAAAACATTAAATATGTAATTCTTTACTATTCTGTGGCTGAACATTAAAAGAGGTGCTTCAAATGCCAAGGAGCAAGAGAACCACCTGAATGTTTTGTGATAGACCCTTCAGACTCAGGTAGATGCCAAGGCCCCACTTCTCATACTCCGTGTCATCGTCTGACCCTGAGGGGGAGGTGAGCTGATGTCAGTCCACATCCAGGTCCTCAGATGGTCGAGGCCAGACTCAGGGAACACACTCTGTTTTCTTAGTTGAGTCTTTGAGATAGAAACTTCAGGAGAAAACCAGTTTTAGGAATGTTGGCAAGGCCAATACAAAATAGTGCCATGCAGTAGTTGTGAAATATTAACAAAGTTCTAAGATATGTTTAGGTCTAGAAAATGTCATAGGTACTGTTTTTGTTGTTTTAATTAAACTTGTTTTTTTAACTTCTGCAGAAGGAAGATAGAAAATTGTGTTGACTATCTCAAAAACTAAAAGCTGTATCAGCTTTTTACAGTTTGAAGGAACAAAAGAAATTTTGAATGGGAAATCTCACAAATGTCATGGTAAATCAGGATCATCTGAAATGATGGAGTAAAATTAATGAAATATCATTAAACTCCTACACTAACTGTGATTAATAATTTCTCATAATTATTAAAATATATTTCACCATTCTTGTTTAAAAAAAGGTTTATATTTTAGAGGGGCAGTAAAATAAGTTATTTTTTTGCCCAGCAAAAAGTCCTTATCTCTTTTCATTGAATGGTAGAAAAATATAGCATTTAATTCCTTAACATTAGGAAAATTAGAGTAAGGCCACATATAATCTATTTTTTAAAAAACAGCATTCTTGAAATATACTATATATTATATAAAGTTTACCTTTTTAAAGTATGCATTTCAGTGGTTTTAGTCCTTAGTATATTCACAAAGTTGAGCATCAATCACCACTAATTCCAGAACATTTTCATCTCCAAGAAAAAGAAAAATCTATACTCATAAGGAGTTACTCTCCATCCCCTGCCCAGACCCCATGTCCCTGGCAACCACTGATCCAATTTTTGTTCTATGGATTTGCCTTTTCCGGACAGGCCACATGTAAAGTTTTTGCTTAACCCGATTAGTTAATTTCTGGATTCCATTTTTTGCAGGTAGCTTTTCTTGTCAGCAAAATGAAAGAGACTGAAAACATAGTATCTGACCCCCTCAAAAGTTATTTTAGGTTCAAATGATTTATTTCAGCTTCCATTTAATTGAAGCCAATTTCTCATTAGATACGTTGGGGGACATTACTACCAACTACATAAATAAAAAGGATTATAAAGGAATACTATGAACAATTATATGCCAATAAATTAGATAGCTTAGATGGAATGGACAAAGTCCTAGAAAGACAAAAACTACCATCGAGAAAGTGAAAAACAACTCACAGAATAAAATATTTGCAAATTGTACATCTTATATAGGAATTATATCCAAAATATATAAAGAAATATATATATAATACAATTCAGTATTTTTATTTATTTATTTATTTTTGGCTGTGTTGGATCTTTTTTTTTTTTTTTGCCGTACGCGAGCCTCTCACTGTTGTGGCCTCTCCCGCTGCGGAGCACAGGCTCCGGACGCACAGGCTCAGCGGCCATGGCTCACGGGCCCAGCCGCTCCGCGGCATGTGGGATCTTCCCGGACCGGGGCACGAACCCGTGTTCCCTGCATCGGCAGGCGGACTCTCAACCCCTGCGCCACCAGGGAAGCCCCAGTGTATCTTTTTTTATGAGCAAGGAAATCTTTACATGAAGCACCTGCTAATGACTTCTTCTGGTCTCATTGGCCAGTTTGAGGCAAATGTCCATCTTTGAACCAGTTACTGGCACAGGAATAGGATTTCCCTGACTGACTAGTCATTGGAATGAAACGGAGGTTAGGTAGGCAACGATCATATCATCACAAAGGACTTGCAAAGGAAATTCTAGTTCCTATTATAGAATAGAGAATAGACGACAATCAGGCAAAAACAGCAGGTATCTCCTTCGCCATCAGAAACAGCTGCAATGTGGTGAGAAAAACCATTAACTTGGTTACTGGACGCTGCCGCTACATTACTGGGTGCCACTCCGTGCCACTTGCGGTCTTATTTCCCTGACCAGGGATCAAACTGTGCCCCCTGCAGTGGCAGCGCGGAGTCTTAACCACTGGACCACTAGGGAATTCCAGGCCCTTAGTTTCTTCCAATAAAATGGTTCCTTCCAGCTTTGAAATACGGCAATTAGCATATATATTGCCTTCTAGCAATGGAAAACAGCTCACATGCTTTTCTGCAACTCAGAGAAGAACATAAAAACAACCTTGGTAACTATCATTCAAAATCTTATTACCCTGATATATATGTACCGTAAGACTCCTATATCATCAGAAACATAGGTGACTGAGTAATAAAAGCTGCCTAAATCACGCAGTTTGGTCTGTATTTTTGCCTGCTAAGTGCTAGTCTTTCTTCTGCCCTGATTTTACTTGGGGAACTGTAGTGGTCATACTTGCCTCCCAACATTCATTCTATTTTAAATGATTGGTCTAAGCCCCTGTTCTCAGTCCTAGTGCTTTGAACATTGTTGACTCCACTGTCCCAACCTGAGAAGTAGGCACTTGACTGAGACTTGGCCACTCAGTCCATTCATCTCTCTGGCCACAAGGGTTGGTTCAAGGATGGGTAAGTGACCCAGGTTGGTCCCATGATAGTCTGTTCATGACTTTTGCTGGGAAAGAGAATCTCTCTTCTTCCAGGGTTGCCCATCTGTTAAGTTATAAACCTGGAGCTCTGGTGGTCGTCTTTGGTATCAATGGAGAGAACCTGCCCAAGAATTAAACGCATAAGAAAGAAGAAAGAGAATCCTGATGATCTTGATAGCATCATTTGAGCAACTGGATTCAGTCTCTGGACTTGTCAGTTGTGTGAACCCCTAAATTCCTTTTTTTTTTTTTTTTGGCTTATATTGATTTAAGCTGGGTTTCTGTAACTTGTAACCCAAAGAGGCCTGGCTAATGAAGGCAAATTCCTTGCTTACAGTTTGAAATAGATGCTCTGATGCTGTATAAATATGAGAGTAAAATCTGGACATAGACAAAAGGAAATGGGTTCAGAAATAGCCTCATATGAAGTGAAAAAAATAGTTTACTCAATAGCCAGTGCACCCCCTTTTCTTTCCCTGTTTGTTTTTATCCACCATAAGCAAGGAAGCAGGACACCTTATGGGTCTTTGAAAAAGCCTGAAGACTGGGTGTCTGTTTTGTGTCTAAGCTGCAGCTGGGTGTGAGAAAGAAACAAAGATCTTGTCTCAAACTTGGTAACGTTGTACTGTGGGAATCCACGCCCACAGCTCAGACTCTGTGACTCTGTCTAATTAACTGTGGTCTCTGGGTCTTGGTTTCATTACCCATAAAAAGAGGCAGCTGGACTAAGATCCCTTCTAGTATTAATGTCCCAAGATCTTATCGCAGAGCTCCCAAGGGAGGCTATAGGAGAAATTTGTGTCACGTGGAGAGACCCTACCTAGGGTTGGTGAGGCTTGGTTTGTCAATTCCAAAATGGAAGTGGATCAGTGGTGGGTGTGGTTCTCTGAAAATGCAGCATGGTTGAAATGAATCAATGTGGGCATTCTTTGATGAATGTCCTTGTTTTATGTGCGTATCAATTCTGCTTTTCAGACCAGTCAAACCAGGCCCCCAAGTCTAGCCAGAGGGCTGTTGATCTCACCTTGACTCTGAGAACTGGGAAAGCCTGGGATGAGCCTGGCATCATGCGAAACTACATCGAGGGGCTCAACAAGGTCATCAAATCAATCTCTCGGGCTTCCCTGGTGGCGCAGTGGTTGGGAGTCTGCCTGCCGATGCAGGGGACATGGGTTCATGCCCCGGTCCGGGAAGATCCCACATGCCGCTGGGCCCGTGAGCCATGGCCGCTGAGCCTGCGCGTCCGGAGCCTGTTGCTCTGCAATGTGAGAGGCCCACGTACCGAAAAAAGAAAAAAAAATCAATCTCTCCTCTTCTCTCTCCCCCTCTGTGTCTCTGTCTCTCTCTCCCCAACTCCTCATTCCCACTTGGTTTTTGCCTGTCAGCTTCATTCTCAGGAAGGCTTTCCCCACGTGGAGACAGAAATGGCAACCAGCAGTTCCAGAAAAAGACCCAAGGCAGACATTAAATGGCCCTGCTTCTACCCCTGAACCAGCTGGGCTGAAGAGGCACAAAACCTCCATCCACTAACCCTGTCCACAGAGTTTGAATTTTATTCGGAGGAACAAAGGAGGAATCTTAAAACATTTGAGTAGGGGATTGACATGGTCAGATCTGTGCATTAGGGAGGAGTCTGGCTGAGGCGCAGGGATTGGGGCAACAGAGGAGATGGAGCTAGAGAGACTTGTTAGAGGCTCTTGGAATCATTCTGGGCAGAAGTGAGCAGGGGTTGAACTAGACTACAGTAAGTCCCCTATATAGGCACGAGTTCTGTTCCGAGAGCGTTTGTAAGTCCAACAAAGTTAGCCTTAGGTACCCAACTAACACAATCGGCTATATAGTACTGTACTGTAATAGTTTTATAATACTTTTCACACAAACAATACACAAAAAATAAAACACGTTTAATCTTACAGTGCAGTACCTTGAAAAGTACAGCAGTGCACTACAACAGCTGGCATACAGGGGCTGGCCTCGAGTGAACAGGCAAGAAGGGTTACTGACTAGAGGAGGGAGAAGAGGGAGGAGATGATAGAGCTGAAGGATTGTCAGCAATAGGAGACAGAGGGCAAGCTGCAATTTCACGTGAACTAACTTACGTGATTGGACGTGCGAACACATGTTTGAATCTTTGAAAGTTCACCACTTGAGGGTTCATATGTAGGGGACTTCCTGTAATGGCAGTTGGGACGGAGGATGTATCAGTCAGGGAAGAAATTGGTGTCAGCAGAGTGGAAAAGAGTTGCTGGTTGAGGGAGGGTGGGAGGGAGACCCAAGAAGGAGGAGATATGGGGATATATGTGTATGTATAGCTGATTCACTTTGTTGTAAAGCAGAAACTAACACACCATTGTAAAGCAATTATACTCCAAAAAAGATGTTAAAAAAAAAAAAAAAGAGTTGCTGGTTGATTAGCAGCATTGGGAAAGAAAGAAGTGTTGTTTATCGAATGCCAACCACGAGTTGGGCCCTGGGCCTGGCAGTCTGGTGGAAGAGCTGGACCTGTAAACAATTACTATCCAATGTACTAATCACTGTGAGAGAGGGATGCATCGGGAGCCACTAGTACAGGGGAGAAAAGAAAGCATTTGAGGAGTGGCTGTGTGGGGGAGGGAGGTATGAGTCCTTAGCAAACAAGGACAAAGACATTGCAGGCCTGCGCCAAAGGCAAAGAATAGAGTCCAGAAATATTGTTGGCCAGAAAAACCACATCCAAACGAAAGATATGTATATATATATATATTTTTTTTTTTTTTTGGCTGAGTTGGGTCTCGGTTGCTGCGCGGGGTCCTCCTCTAGTTGCGGCGAGTGGGGGCCACTCTTCATTGCAGTGAGCGGGTTTCTCATTGGGTGGCTTCTCTTGTTGCGGAGCGCGGGCTCTAGGTGCACAGGCTTCAGCAGTTGTGGCATGCGGGCTCAGCAGTTGTGGCGCATGGGCTTAGTTGCTCCGTGGCATGTGGGATCTTCCCAAACCAGGGCTCGAACCCGTGTCCCCTGCATTGGCAGGTGGATTCTTAACCACTGCGCCACCAGGGAAGCCCCAAAGATATATTTAATTTTGCTCATCTAACATTTTTAGAAATTTTTGAATTGGTTGCCGATGTAAAGAGATCTGGAGCTTTCATTTAAAAATCCATATTTCTAACTTGTCTTGAAAAACCAGAAGCACCAGAAGGTTTAGCTACACAGTGCCCTCATTCTTGCCCAGTGACAAAGGGCTAGAGCAGCTGCAGTCCCTCCAGTCCCGATTAGAACTCACCTGGCCTGCATCAGCAATTCGCGTTACCCATGGTGGCTTAAAGATGGCTGCAAATCCTTTGTAACTCTTGCATCAAAAGGAGGAGTTAATTTTCCCTCTCCTGGGATCTGGGCTGGTCCTGTAACTGCTTAACTAAAAGAATGTGGTGGAAGTAACCCTATGCAAATCACAGGCCTATCCTCTTGGAGCAGTCTCTCAGGACACTCCCTTTCCAAACTCTAAAATAATGAGAGCTAATAAAGCAGTTATCATTTTAAGTCACAAAGTTTTGGAATGGTTTACTCCGTACAGGTAACTGGAACACCCACCTCCACTCCTTCCCTTGTAGACATCTGAGGGCTCAGCCTCTGGACCAGAGGAATGAGGGAGCATGTTGAGCTTGGGTGACGATGAACAGCAAGGCCAGAAGGGTGGATGGGGGAAGATCATGAAGGGCTTTTGATGCCATGCTGAGAGAGTTTCAGAGTTTTCCCAGAAATGTTCAGGAGCTGGTAGCGTTTTGTAAGGTCGGCATAGTATGACTGGGGAGGTGACTCTAGTGATGCTGTAGAACAGGGGTCCCCAACCCCTGGACCACGGACTGGTACCGGTCCATGGCCTGTTAGGAACCGGGCTGCACAGCAGGAGTTGAGCGGAGGGCGAGCGAGTGAAGTTTCATCTGTATTTACAGCCGCTCCCCATCGCTCACATTACCGCCTCCTGTCAGCATTATGGTGAGTTGTATAATTATTTTATTATGTATTACAATAATTTAAGTAATAGAAATGAAGTGCACAATAAATGTGATGTGCTTGAATCATCCCAAAGCCATCCCCTCCCGCCCCGGTCTGTGGAAAAATTGTCTTCCACGAAACCAGTCCCTGGTAGAAGGTGAATCAGAAGAAGGCGATCGGGCAGGGAGCTAGCACAATGGTCCAAGCAGCACAGCTCAGGCGGTGGTGGTGGGCATGGAGAGAAAGGGAGAGATTCAAGGTCAAGACTTTCTCCTCTTGTGAGGCTGTCCCTGAGGTCCTAATGGGACATGCCGGTCGAGCCATGGAGCTGCTAGTCAGAACTAGGGAGCACAGGCAGTAAGACTGAGCCACAGAGACAGACTGGGGACTGTCAAAGTTTGAACTTGTGGATGTGGAAGAGATGGTGTAGGGAGATTGGGCGCATTGGATGAGGTGGGGTCCTGGGAGCATCCTACAGACAGTTGTGTTAAGCAAAGGGAGAGACACCCTGCAGGGGACTGAGAGAAAGCTGCAGAGCAAAGAAGGGAACCAGGAGATGGTGGGGCCCAGACACAAAAGAAAGGAAAGTTTCTAGAGGAAGGGAGTGGTAGGTAGCATCAGATGATCACCAGAACGTGCTCATTTGACGTAATGACCAGGAGATCACTGGTGGCTGAGGCAAGGGCACGTCTGTGTGGAAAGGTGGGAACAGAAGCCAGACTCATGAGACTAAGTAGGAAATGAGGAAGTGAAGACAGTAAGTGTAAACAACTCTTTCAAGAAACTTGATTGTGAACCGTAAGACAGAGATAGGGAAGTGGTTTGAGGTTGCCAAGTCGAGAGAGGTTCCCCCAAAGACACAGGGGAACTCAGCTTGTTTTCAGATACTGAAGAGAGAGGGTCTGTGGAGAGGAGAACTTGGCAGTGCAGGAGAAAGGGGTTAAACGATGGAGTGAGGTCACTGAGGAAGTGGGAAGGAATGTGTCCCAAGAGGGAGGCATCAGCCTTGGGCCCTAGGAGGACACCTCCCCTGTAACGACAGTGTATGGTTGTTTCTAGGAGCTGGAGATGTTGTTGCTGTTGGGAGTAAAGGGGTTGAAAGAATTCTTGCCTCTTTTCTCCATAAAATAGGAGCAGTGATCATCTCATAAAGGTAAGGAAGGCAGCCTGAGGAGGTGGCTGGCGAGAAGTGGCCAGCAAGGTTGGCTTAGACCTGAGCCTGTGGACAAGGCATGTTTACGTGCCTCCTGCTTAAGGCCAGGATGGTTCCTGAATGTGGGTCAGGGCGGAGCCTGAAGGTGGATGGAGGACCACGGCTGTGAGAAGGCCTGGGGGCCACAGGGGCAGGGTCCAGGCTGTCAGAGTAACTTCTTGCAAATGAGACCCTGTCACTTCTTTACTTAGAGACTTGCATAGGGAGCAAACTCCTTGAGAAGACACAGCTTGAGGTCCCTCATGAGCTGCCTCCTGGGGATTTTCCCAGCTTCACCACTTTCCCCTTCATCCCAAGCACCTGAGCTCCAGCCATGGTGAAGAGCTCACCATTCCCTTAAAACGTCATTGTCCCTTCCTTGCTTTTCTTCCTCTCTCTTCTCTGCTTGGCAAACTCTTATTCAAGACCCAGTATAAGTGTAATTTCATTCACCCGTTCCACCACCATCTACGGACCATGCTTCAATCCTGGTTCGCCCTCCAGATCCCACTGCTCTTGGCTTTTGTGCCCTCCTCCGCTTCGAGAGGTCGACTGGTGTTGGGGAAATTAATAAAGCAGTCTTGTTCAGGCTTCAGAGGTAGAAGCAGGCCTCTGACCGACCGGTGACCCTGCCTGGACTGTGGGCTTACTTGCACACGCAACAATTGCTGCTAGCAAGTCAAGCAGCGCTTACGATAAGAAAGGGAGTGGGTCTTGGAATTCCTTGAGCCCTGGGGACCTGGCCAGTCCCCCAGGGTCTGGAAAATCTTGTGACCCACATGGTGAAACCAACAGCATTATTAAAGTAAACTCAGAGCTCCATCTTTGCACGCAAACTGATCGTATCGGTTTGCGGCCTGGAATTATAAACGGAAGCCCCCAGAACTCCAGTCTGAAGTCTCACCTGTGGGGTGGACGCACCGCCCGGGACCCTTCCCAACTGGGGCTCCAGATTGCTGTCCCTCGGGACTTCCCAGCTGTTACTTGGATCTGGAAGTAGGTGTCGGCCCAATTCGGTGATGTATATACCCTGTTATGTTTCTCTAATATTCTTGTTCCTTTCCTTCTAACGATTGTATATTAAAATTAAGTTAAATCACCTTTCATTAAAGAATTGATTAAAGCTGTTTATTTGTGTGAAACGAGTGGTTATTTTGTCAACAAATCCAACGAACCTTAAAACCCTTAAAACCGAAAGCAGGCTTTCGGCAAAACAACTGGAAACCGTGAATGGACTCATGGGTTTCAAGGGTCACACAGACTTGTATTTGGATCCCAGTTTGTGTGACTGTGGGTAGGTCATTTACTGCCTGTGAGCCTCATTTTGGTCATCTGTAAAAGAGGGGCAATAAAACACATCACAGAGCTCTTGAGACTCTTCAGTGATGGAATGTTGGTGCAGCACCAAGGACCCAGTGCTGCTTGGAGCATTCAGGACTCTTGGTTGTAAGTGACAGAATCTAATTTTTAAAAATCTACTTTTAGGGACTTCCCTGGTGGCACAGTGGTTAAGAATCCACCTGCCAAGGCAGGGGACATAGATTTGAGCCCTGGTCCGGGAAGATCCCACGTGCCACAGAGCAACTAAGCCCATGTGCCACAACTACTGAGCCTGAGCTCTAGAGCTGGCAAGCCACAACTACTGAAGTTTGTACACCTAGAGCCCGTGCTCTGCAGCAAGAGAAGCCACCACAATGAGAAGCCTGAGCACTGCGACCAAGAGTAGCCCCCGCTCGCTGCAACTAGAGAAAGCCCACGCGCAGCAACGAAGACCCAATGCAGACAAAAATAAATAAATGAATAAACAAACCAGGGTCTCCCTGCTTTAAAACTCATGCTTTAAAAAAAAAAAAAATCTCCTTTTACAGTTGATTTGTTTGAATCAGGATCCAGAGAAAGTTCACATGTTACCGTTAGTTGATATGTTTCTTAAGCCTCTTTTAATATATTTCCCCTCCTTTGAATGCCATTTATTTGTTGAAGCCAGATCGTTTATCCTATAAAATTTTCTACATTATGGATTTAGGTAATTGCTTCCTCCTGGTATTGTTTCACCTGGTCTTCTATCCTTTTTATTTCCTATGAACTAACAGCGAGATCTAGAGGCTCCATTAGATTCTGGCTGGTTATGATGATGGTGACAGGGATGGTGATGATTTTGGCAAGGATACTGCAAAGGTGATGCTACATACTTACTATATCATTTTATGGGAGGCATGTAATATCTGGGTGTCCTACTTTTGGTGATGTTAAGAGTCATTTCTGGGTTCTTTTATTCTTTTCTTTTTTTAGGTAATCATGGAGATTTGAACATAAATTGGGAATTAGATGATGTTAAGAAATTATTGCTAGGGACTTCCCTGGTGGTCCAGCGGTTAAGAATCCGCCTTCCAGTGCAGGGGACGCGGGTTCGTTACCTAGTTGGGGAACTAGATCCCACATGCCGCAGGGTAGCTAAGCCCACACACCGCAAATACTGAGCATGCACACCACAACTAGAGAGAAGCCCGCGCACCGCAATGAAAGATCCCGCATGCCGCAAGGAAGGTCCCATGTGCCGCCACTAAGACCCGATGCAGCCAAAAATAAATAAATATTTTTTTAAAAAATAAGAGAGCTTCCCTGGTGGCGCAGTGGTTAGGAATCCGCCTGCCACTGCAGGGGACAGGGGTTTGAGTCCTGGTCGGGGAAGATCCCACATACTGCGGAGCAACTGGGCCCGTGCGCCACAACTACTGAAGCCCCCACGCCTGGAGCCCGTGCTCCACAACAAGAGAAGCCACCGCTGTGAGAAGCCCGCGCACCGCAACGAAGAGTGGCCCCCGCTCGCCACAACTAGAGGAGGCCCACGTGCAGCAACAAAGACACAACGCAGCCAAAAGAAATAAATATTAAAAAATTTAAAAAAAAAAGAAATTATTGCTAAACATTTTAGGTATAATTATGTATTACACAGTGGTATTGTGCTTGGGTAAAATAAAAATCCTTATCTGACATACAATAACACGGATTAACTTCAAAACATTATGCTGAATGGAAAAAGACAGGCCCATACTGTATGATTTCATTTGTATGGAACATTCTAGAGCAGGCAAAACTAATCTATACTGACAGAAAGCAGGTCAGTGGTTGCCGGGGTCTGAGGGTGGAAACTGATTGTAGAAGGGTGTGAACTTTTAGGAGTGATGGAAATATTTTATATCTTGATTATGGTGGTAATTACTTGGGTATATACATTTGTCCAAACTAATTGAACCATGCACTTAAACTGAGTGTGCTATATTGTATGGGAATAAAGATGTATTTTATTGTATGTAAATAAAGTTGATTTTTGAAAGGAAATAAAATAAGGTTACAACTAGAATGAGAAGAATCCATTCAAAATAGCCACAAAACTATAATACACCTATTGGGGGGGGAGAAATTTAATGATATACTAGACCTTTATAGAGAAAATTATAAAATCATATTAAGGGACATAAAAGAAGACATAAATATATGGAGAAATACACTATATTCATGGATGGAAGTCTTAATATCCTTCTCAAATTAATCTATAAAGTTAATGCAATTTTATTAAAAACTCTAAGAGTTTAAAAGTCTTTATCTGTTGGAAATAAATGCAGAAGTACTTAAGTTGAAATGCTATGATGTCTTGGATTTCTTTTAATAGATGCCAAGAAAATAATGTGGAAGAAGGAATGAACGAGTATTGGCCATGTGTTGGTACTTGTTGAAGCTGGGTGATGGGTACACACTCTAGTGTAAGTGAGCAGTGCTGTGCACCTTTACTGGTGAGGAAACATCGCTGCGCTGGGGCAGCAGGAGAACCATGAAGGAAAGGTTCTCTGGGGCTGACACCATCATGCTCTACAGACCTTTAGGGCAGGACAGACCAGAGGAGGTCTTGTGGGCCTTGCTAAGGAGTTTGAACTTTATCCCGTGCTCAGCATTTCAGTCCCTCTTTACTCTGTGTATCTGGCACCTTGGAAGGGCCCCTGGTCCTGTCTCCCTCCATGGTGGGTGTACCAGTCAGAACACTTTCAACTGTAAATGCCAGACACCAACCCAAACGTAGTGACTTATGTGGAAAAAGGAACTTATGAAAGGTTAAGGGACTCAGGCACAGCTTGACCCCGATACTCAAATGATGTCAAGAGTATGGCTGTCTTCATATCCTGTGTCTGCAGTCCTCTGTGTGGGCTCATTCTGGGTGGCTTTTCCTGCATGGTGTCAAGATGGTCACTAGCAGTCCTGGGCTTACAGCCTTTTAGCTTACTAACCCCCAGTGGAGAGAGGGCTCTTTTTCCTAGCAGCTCCAGTGAATCTACTTCTGCATGCATAGACTTGATTTAAGTGTCCACCCCTGAACCAATCAAAAAAGGTAGCTTTGACTGGGGAAACGTGGACTGTGTGCCTACCCTGGACACCCTCTCAAACCTCAAGGATTGCCAGTGCATAAAGGTTGGTTTCTTCAAGGAAAACCCAGATGCAGCCTCCAGGAAAGAGGGGATGGTAAGATGCTGGTCCAGTGGCATCTGGCAGGAACACCTTCCCAACACCCCTCACAGGAAGGATCAGCCTTATCTTAATCACATGAAGAGCCGCATGGCAGGGCCCTTCAGCACCCGCTACTGAACTAACGCTCACTCTTGTTTTGCTGGGACAGCTGCTGCCTCACAGCCTCCACTACCAGCTCGCGTCTGTGCCCCCCGCCCCACAGCAGACCAGCTGGAATGAGAAAGTAGCCTCTGCGCATCCCCACCTTTCCCTCTCCATGCCTGTCAGGCTCTGCCTCAGGGGGCATGGTTTTCAGGCCCCTCACAGCGTGCTTGTCCTCTGCCTGGAAGTGAGGTGCCCCAGGACTGAAGATCATGGGCGCCTCAGTTTCCTCTCTTTACATTAGAGGTGGTACCTGCCCCCTGGATGTGTTGTGAGGACTAAGTGAGTGCAGCGCACTTATAGTGTTAGAGCGGTGCCCAGCACACGGTAGGTGCTCAGTACATCCCAGCCGTTATTCTCATCACTTCCGCTGGAGACACAATCCCTGCCCATCCCCATCCAGTCCAGTCCAGTAGCAGGCTCTCAGGTGAAATACAACACAGAGATTCTTACAATTGGATGCTTGAATGGAATAAAAGTGTGTAGGACACTTTTATAACCACTCGAGCCTCATAACTGTGAGCTGGACGGGACAAATCATATTTAGCCTCCATTTACAGATGAAGAAACAGAGGTTTAGACCTCTTGCCCAAGATCACGCAGCCAAGCTGTGGTGGAGGCAGGATTTGAACCAGGGGCTGAAGGATCACATCGTTGGGACTTTGCTCAAGCTGCCCCTCTGCTGGCAAGACCTCCTCCGGTCACGCCTGTTGGCCCCTTCTCATCCTTTCAGGTTCAGTCCCAATACTCTAAACAGTAACAGTGGTGAGAGGCAACATTTATTAAGTGCTTGCTACACTTTGGATGAGGTGCAGAAGGCTTTCTGTTCCAATAAAGTCAGGGGGTAGGTATGACGCTGTTACAGAAAGAGAAACTGAGGCTGACAGAGGTTAAGGAACCTGACCAACGTCACTCAGTAGGTGTGCCGGCCGGCCAGGAGTCAAGCTTGTAAAGCAGTCTGATTCTAGAGCGGGTCTTTCCACATTGCTACCTCCGATACTCTGATGCCAAGGATGGGAACTAACTCCTTCCTCTTAGTCTGAAGTCTGGGCTTCGGCCTCTACTTAGCTCTTGGAGCTGTTATTTGTGCCTCTCCTTTCAGTAGACTGAGAGCTCTTTGGGGCAGGAACTCAACTCTGACTTTTTCACTTTCGTAGCCCCTGCGCAAAGAGGCTCTCCATAACACCAAATTATTTCATTCGCCCCTGTGAGGCAGGCAGAGGTGCTCCTAGGTGAGGACAGACCCAGAGAAGTTAAGTGACTCTCCCAAGGCCACCTGCTTGTAAATGTAGGAGCCTGGAGAGGCCCCAGGCTTCCTGGGTGCAGGTGGGTGCAGGGTTCTCCCTCCTCCTTGTCCTCCCCGCCTTCCTGTTCCCTGAGCGTCGTCAGTGGGGGAAGAGATGGCAGAGCATAGCCTTAGCTGGGGCGGGGGGGGGGGGGGGGGGGGGGCTGTACCAAGGCCCGCTGGGAGGACTGATGGGCCCTTTTATGAATGCCAGGCAAAGGATGGCGAGTAGGCTGGGGGTGGGCTGAAGGAGGGAAGAAGGAACGGGTATTTTTTACATTTTGACATTAAAAAGTGCAGATCAGATTGTCAGCGACGGGCCAGCAGCATCTGTTTTGGTTTCGAATTGGCAGCTAAGGCGCTGAGCTTCTCCGCGGAGGGAGGGGAGGGGAGGGGAGGGGAGGCTGCGGGCTGGTGGGGCGAGGCGGCGCCTCTGCGGAGGGAATGGCTCTCCCCTTTAAGAGCTCCGCCCAAAGGGGCGCTGCCACCCCTAAGGAGGCGGGCGCCGCCGCTTCTCATTCATTGTCTTGACAAGAGCATCCTCAGCCGGCAGTCGCAGGCTCCTCCAGCTGCTTCCTCCTCCTCCTCTCCCTCCTCCGTCTGGGGGGTCACTCATCTCTCAGCAGCAGGTAAGGCTGGAGCCCGGGGACGGGACTCGGCATCGCTGCCCTGGGCCACCTGTGGGGCAGGCGGGAGCCTGGCAGAAGCCCTCTGCGGGGGCCGACAGACTGTCAGAGCGAGCTGGCTCGGAGGCGGGGACAGAGCCCGTTCACGCCCCGCGTGGCGGGACTCGCCTGGGGTGTGGGTGCGCGGAGGAGGGTCCGTCTGCGTGTCTGAGAGCTCCGGGAGCGGGCGAGGGTGAGGGACCACCGCAGCCAAGATGGTGGTGGGGGAGCCCGGGGGTCAGGACACGCGCCGACCGGACTCTCCCCAGAATGGGAGTCTTTGGGGTGGCCGTCGGGGGCAGGGTGGGGTGAGCCCAGCAGCTGCCCTGAGCTTGGAGACAGGAAGGGGTTGAGAGCAAAACAAGAAAAGACCAAGTTCCCCTTTCCGTGGTTTCCGGGCCTGGTACCTGCGGTGGGGAAGGAGGTGGGGTGGCACGATGGCTTCCTGTCTCCCAACCTCCGATTTGCGGCTCCCTCTCCCCAGACCCAGGCTTCCCATCTGGGATGGATCCCCTGCCCCCAGACTGCTTCTCCTCACGCAAGCTCCTCACCTGCTTTCTGGGCAGGTGGACCCCGGAGCCTCCTGGAGGGTCACGGGATGGGCGAGGCTGGCTGGAGCCCCCAGTGAGAAGGGCTAGGCCTGAAGGGGGGGCAAAAGGGTGCAGCTGGGGCCGTGGAGGAGAGGCCCTGGGGGGGCCCCCACGGTGAGCTGGAAGGTGATGCTGTTGGGCGCCAGGATGGGGGCCTGGAGCCTGGGGAGCCAGAGGCAGGCCCCTTGGCTTCGCTGTCACCCAGCCCGGGGGGAAAACCATCCTAGCTGGACCTCCGTCTGAGAAGTGGGTGCCGGCCTCTCCCTTCCTGAGGACAGTTCCACCGGGACTGGAGAAGGCACTGAAGGGCACCTGCTTAAGCAGAGGCGAGAAGCAGATGTGCGTGGAGGAGGTGATGCTGGGACCCGAGCCATCCGCTTGTTTCTGGAGCCCGGAGACCTGCTGGGGAAGCCCTCCTGCCACTGAGGACATGCCTCCCAGGCAAACCTACACGCTGCTTCCCTCAGCATGTCCAACCCTGGGCCTGGAGGCGGGGAGGGCCCCTGCCTTTAGGCAGCTTCTCATGTGGGTGTGAGGGTGTGAGGTCTGGACACTGAGGCTGAGAGAACCCACCCTCCAAGCTGTTGCACTGAGGCCCCAGAGTGTGACCCGTCAGAGAGGAAGGGCTCTGTGTCCGTCGACCATTCTGTGGTCAAATCGGCACTAGGTGCTACCCCACATCAGGCTCTGCTGGGGAGGCTGAGGGTACAGAAGCCAGGCTTGGGGCGGGTTGAGAAGGTGGGCCTTGCAGGTTAGCCAGGGGTGAGGAGGTGTGGGCAAGGCGAGTGTGAGCGTAGCAGGATGTCAGTTACAGAGGAGAGCGGCAAGGGGCCGGGGAGACATGCTGGGGAAGTTAGCTGAGGCCGTGACTGCCAGGCTGAGGAGTGTTCTGGGGGAGATGGGGGCCACTGTAAGGTCAGAGTTGACCTGAAGGGAGAAAAGCCCTCCACCTGTGTGCCTTCCAGGATGAGCCGGCAGGTGGTCCGTTCCAGCAAGTTCCGCCACGTGTTTGGACAGCCGGCCAAGGCTGACCAGTGCTATGAGGACGTGCGCGTCTCACAGAACACCTGGGACAGTGGCTTCTGCTCTGTCAACCCCAAGTTCGTGGCCCTGATCTGTGAGGCCAGTGGGGGAGGGGCCTTCCTGGTGCTGCCCCTGGGCAAGGTGAGCCCCTGGAGCCCTGGGGGGGGGGGCTCTGGTCATCTAGTGGCCCCCTGGGGGTCCTGATGAGGTGATTGACTGTCCCCAAGCCTTCCCAGGCCACAGTGTTGTCTGTAAAGTTGAGCTGAGCCAGATGAACCTTAGGCTTCCTTCAGCTCCTACATGCAGTGGGCGGACGGAAGCTAAAGCTCAGAGGGGAGATGACACGGGAAGGGACGTACAGTGAGTCCTGCAGACCCAGGGCCAGGCCTCCCAGTTCTCAGCCTGGACCTTTCTCCCCTCGGGAGCACGAAGAGGGCTGGGATGGAGTCTGGGCAAGTGCTCTTAGGGTTTGGAGGGACCTTTTGGAGCCCTTGGGAACGCAGCAAGCTCTGGCTCCCCGCTCACAGGCAGGGGTGATGTAAGAGACCCTCTCGGCTCCCCCAACCCGGCCTCCGTCAGATCTCGCCTCCCCTGCCCTGTTGTCTGCTGACCCCACCCCCAGCACACCCCTGTGCTCTTGGGTGGTGAGACAGGAAGGGGAGACAGGCCCTCATCTGTTACCTTAAAAGGGCCGATGGAAACAAGAGAAGAGGAAGTGGTTGTCGGGGTGAGAGCTGGGCCCGCTCTTCACACAGGAAGCCCTGCTGCAGCAGCTGTCCCCGGAAGAGCCCATTTCCAAACCTCTGCTCCTGCCGGGGGGCCGGTTATGACAGACTTCCCCATCCCTGTCCTTTTGGAAGGACCCATCCCTACAGCCCCATCATTCACACACACTTCCTTGCGGAACTCCAGCCCCAGTATAACTACCCCCCGCCAGCCTGTCCCATGCCCAGGGCCCTGGCCTGTCTTCCCATGGGGGCCTCACCTGGGGAAGCTGGGGTGGGAGTACCGGGCCGTGGGGCATGGATGAAAAACTGAGCTAGAGATGGCAGGAACTTGGCAAGGCTCTGACGGCAAGGCAGGACCAGCCCCCTGTGCCCATCCTGCACTACTGAGTTGCCCAGACAACTCTGGGGCAGGGGCAGAGGACCAAACCCTCCCACCCCAGGCCCTGCTCTGCCTCCCAGGGACCTCACAGCTTTTCTCTCCGTGCCTCGTGGAGGGGAGTGGGGAGGTTGGATTGGGTTTGGAGGGCAAAAGCACCTCCCTCAGAGGCCCTGCTGTGTCCTCTAGACTGGACGTGTGGACAAGAACGTGCCTATGGTCTGTGGCCACACGGCCCCAGTGCTGGACATCGCCTGGTGCCCACACAATGATAATGTCATTGCCAGTGGCTCCGAGGACTGCACGGTCATGGTGAGTGTGGGGACACACGGGCCAGGAGGGGGCTCCAGCACTGGAGCTGACGTTTGGAGCCCCCAAGACTCACTCGCCACTTCTCTGCAGGTGTGGGAGATCCCTGATGGGGGCCTGGTGCTGCCCCTGCGGGAGCCTGTCGTCACCCTGGAGGGCCACACCAAGCGCGTGGGCATTGTGGCCTGGCACCCCACAGCTCAGAATGTGCTTCTCAGTGCAGGTGCCCGGGGGGAGAAGCAGGGAGGGCTGGTCCCCTGACAGCGAGGGTGGGAGGCTCATGACCTCTGACACTGGGGGCATCGCCCAGGTTGCGACAATGTGATCCTGGTGTGGGACGTGGGCACGGGGGCGGCCGTGCTGACACTGGGCTCGGACGTGCACCCGGACACAATCTACAGCGTGGACTGGAGCCGAGATGGCGCCCTCATCTGTACCTCCTGCCGCGACAAGCGATTCCGCATCATTGAGCCCCGCAAAGGCACCATTGTAGCTGTGAGTTGCCTTGACCCTTGACCCTGAGAGCTTTGCCCCTCCTACCCACCACCAACCAGGCCCCTAGATGCTACCCACTCCCAGCTGGGGCCTGGCCCTTAGGGGGTGCGTGCGGATGCCTGACCGGTCCCCTCCCTTTCCTTCCAGGAGAAGGACCGTCCCCACGAGGGGACCCGGCCTGTGCGTGCCGTGTTTGTGTCAGACGGAAACATCCTGACCACAGGTTTCAGCCGAATGAGTGAGCGGCAGGTGGCGCTGTGGGACACGGTGAGTGCCCGGCGGGGAACAGGCTTAGTCCCAGCCCTGCCAAGTGTCTGGCTGGAAGGCCATGGCCTCAGTTTACCCACCGCGAGATGGGGTTTTCCGCTGGTTGGTCTATAAGCCCCCCACCCCACTCCTCCATCACTGGACCGCACCTGGGCCTGACGTGGTCCAGCTCATTATAAACCCCTGCCCGTCTCTACAGAAGCACCTGGAGGAGCCGCTGTCCCTGCAGGAACTGGACACGAGCAGCGGTGTCCTGCTGCCCTTCTTTGACCCTGACACCAACATTGTCTACCTCTGTGGCAAGGTGGCCCAGTTGGGCAGGGGGTCGGGGGAGCGAGGTGGGCAGGGGGACTGGGAAAGGACCACGGCTGGAGGCATCTGCCCGTGTTGATCCTCCCTTGCATCCACCACCTGCAGGGTGACAGCTCTATCCGGTACTTCGAGATCACTTCCGAGGCCCCATTCCTGCACTATCTCTCCATGTTCAGTTCCAAGGAGTCCCAGCGTGGCATGGGCTACATGCCCAAACGTGGTCTGGAGGTGAACAAGTGTGAGATTGCCAGGTAACTGCCCCTGACCCTGACCTGAGTATGCTCCTTGGGCGGTGCCGACCGCACGCCGAGCTTCAGTCCCAGCCCAGCCATGCTGTGGGTGCTGATCGCCTTCCTGTTTCCGCAGATTCTACAAGCTGCACGAGCGGAGGTGTGAGCCCATCGCCATGACGGTGCCTAGAAAGGTGATGCTCCAGGGTCCCTCCCCGGGCTCTCGGAGTGGCGGGTGGTGGTGTGGCCCACTTTCTTAACCAGCCTTGGCCTTGCCCCACAGTCGGACCTGTTCCAGGAGGACCTGTACCCGCCCACTGCAGGGCCTGACGCTGCCCTCACAGCTGAGGAGTGGCTAGGGGGTCGGGATGCTGGGCCCCTCCTCATTTCCCTCAAGGATGGCTACGTGCCCCCAAAGAGCCGGGAGCTGAGGATCAACCGGGGCCTGGACACTGGGCGCAAGAAGATGGCACCTGAGGCCAGTGGCGTTCCCAGTTTGGTGAGAGGCAGATGGGAGCCCGGGAATCAGGACAGGAAGATGGGGTAGGGCAGGGGCTGCTACCGATGTGGTCACTGACCCAGTGGAAAGAGGCTGGCATTTGGGGCAGCCCAAACTCACAATGTTGGGGATCCTTTGGGGGCTGGGAGTGGATAATCCTGAGGCCTCAGAAAACAGGTTTCAGGCTTATAGGCCTGCAGCTCTCTGGCTGAGAGACAGAAGGGCCCAAGCCCTGGGGCTCTTGGGAAGAGGCCTAGTGGCCAGGGAGGAGCTGGGCCTGATGCAGCCCTGGATCCCCCAGGATGCCGTATCCCGGTTGGAGGAAGAGATGAGGAAGCTCCAGGCCACGGTACAGGAGCTACAGAAGCGCCTGGATAGGCTGGAGGAGACAGTCCAGGCCAAGTAGAGGACCACCGGCTGAGGCCAACGGCATCGCCTCCCTCCCTTCCACTCCCACTCCTCAGGCCACAATGGCAGATAAGAAAATACTAATAAAATGGCTTTATTTTCTGGTACCTCTCGGACTCCAGTGACTGGTCACCAGATGCTGGGTCTGCTGAACTGACCTGCACTTGAGCTTCCCCCTCCATAGCCTCGATGAGCTTGACCCATGGCAGGGGCGGGCTGGGGAGATGCCTCTGAATGCCCTAGACCACAGACAGGAACAGGCCTTTGCGGGTGGGAGCCATCCTGTGCTGATGTGGGTTGGGAGCCTGCTGTGTTTTCCAGCTGGTAGGTCGAAGCTGCTCAGGGATCTAGCCTGGAGCCTCGGTCATTCTGTTTACCCCAAATCTGCCTTTGCTAGTCAACCACAACACCAGCTTGCATGCAGCTGTCCTGACACTGCTGCCTGCTTGTGGGGAAGATGAAGCAACCAGCACTTACATCTTTCAAACTGTAAGCCCAAGGGATCAAAATAAGGGGTCCTTTTGTAAGAAGAAAGCTTAGAATCAAAGCGATAGGCCCTGACCCTAGTTTACAAGCGAGGAAACCGAGGCTGAGAGCAGAAGCTGGGCTTGCTAAGGGACAGATCCCGAGTCAAGATGCAAGTCTCCCCTTCTAGTTCAGAGCCTTCCCTGCACCACGTGGCTGCCTCCTGAACCCTGTCTGTGGCTTCCACCTGGGTCTGGCCTCAATCTGTCAAGCCCTATCAAGGGGGGACTTGGAAATGGGTTTCCGATGGCCAACTTAGCAGGTGATCCCCCCTGAGCTGGGACACAGGACTGTTGGGGATGGGTGTCCTGGCCACAGCAGGGCTTTGTTCATCCACACAGGGACCACAGCAAGGACTAAATGTCCCTTTTGAACCCCCATTCCCCTTTGGCATGCTGTACAAGTGTCCCTGTCTGCCCATTTGGGTCTCAATCTCTATGCAAACCATGTGACCCTGGGCAAGTCACTTCTCTCCACGCCTCAGTTGCTCATCTAGAGAATGGGGAGGGATTCCACCACAGCTCTGTGAACCCAGGGGGTGGATCCAATCAGGGGTGTGGTACAGAGAGAAGGAGACCATCTGGAGCCTGGGCCTCAGTCTCCCACACAAAGGGATGACGGGCCCTCCTAGTGAAGCAGACTTGTGGGTAGTCACTAGTTCTCCTGGCCCAGGGAAACGGAAAAAAGTTCAGGGAAGGATCCTTGGAACTCAGAAGGGTTAGCCCCTACTCACCATGATTTCCAGCTTCCTCTGAGAGAAACAAGAGAGGGAGATGGGGGTGGGGGGGGTGGTAATTTAGGGGCCAAGAAACTGGCCTTGAAAACAGGAGAACAGGGTGGGTGGGATGGTTGAAATTTGCAATTTCTCACCCCCAAAGAGTTCTGGCCCCAATTAGCACACTTCCTATTTCTCCTGGGTCTCAGGGCCCTCACCTATGCAAGGCCTGATCAACTCTGGCACCTGTGTCGACTCTAGGGCATCACATGCCCCAGTTTTGTGGCTCTGGTCGGCCTTACTTTCCTGCTGTAACCCTATGCCCATCCCACCCCTCCATTCCTGAAAAACCTCAAACAGCTCTCCAGGGCCAGCTGTGGCCACATCAAGCCCAGGGCCAAAGGGTCACTGGACTTTCTCCAGGGGCCAGAAAACACTGCCATTCCAGGTGTTGGGAAGCCCCTGCTGGGGTACCAGGTCCCTGAGGCTGTGAAGGGCTTGGGGAACTAACAGGAGAAGTGTGGAATCTTCTATAATGCCTCTGACATTGGGATGATATTAAGGAGAGGGAGAGGTTTGTTAAATTGCCCAAGGCCCTAAAACCGTGAGCACTTCTCATCTATGCATCTTGAAGGAGGACAGAGCAGGAACCCCCAGCAATGGTCAATGAATGGGTGGGTCGGGTGGGTAGTGGCCGTACCCCTAGGGGGTCCACCAAGGATTACAAAGAAGACCTGTGAGGCCCACCCTGGAAGGGACTTTAAGAACTGAACTTTCACATTATAAGTGGGGACACGAAGGCCTCTGTGTGGAGAGGGACTTGCCCAAAGTAAAACAATGGAGAGTGGAGGGCAGGGAGAAGCCAGGCCCTAGACCCGGCTTCTGCACACCTCCCACCCTCCTACACACAACACACACTGACACAGAAGCTGGGCCTGACTCATAATTTAATAGATGTGCAGGTCCGGGTCCCTTATTTCTGCTGCTCACGGGTCCACTGCTCTGGAGTCAAGGTTTTCTGCTCAAAAGCATGGATGTGCAGGAGCTCTTCTGCTAGGCAAGTGTTCACAAGCCTGAGAGAGAGATGGGATTAGAAAACGGCAGGCTGGGGCCTGGGTCGCAGACCCCGAAGCTAGGGTGAGCCGGGAGACTGGAGGTGTCCCCCAGGTTGTAGTCCCTGGAACCTGGCAACAAGAGAGGTAGAGGGCTGAAGTCTCAATATTTGAAGCAGAGGCCATGAAGGCGGGATCGCTAGGGTCGTGGTCTGCGGTGCTGGGCCGCATGGGTGGGGGTGAGTTAGGTTTCGGGGAGCGGCCGGGGATGTGGTCCTGGAGCTGGGGCCGCGCTGAATGAGGTGTTCCTGGGGTCTCACCGGTGTCTCTGAAGCAGCGGCTTCCCCTCGAACTTGGCCGACACCACGAGGACTCGGAAGCTAGATGCGCAACGGTTGGGAGTCGTGTCCTCCACTTCCTATGGGGCAGAATGAGGTGGATGGTGCCAAGCCCGCCCCTCAGGAGCCCTGTTCCCCTCGCTGGGCGAGTGTCCACGCCGCTCAACTCACCACGTGTTCCGCCTCCAGGTCCCGCTGCAGCTTCTCCCGGAGGTACTCGGCGCTGAGTTCCATTGTGGCAGCCCAACAGGGTTGACGGCCCAGCGGGAACAGTACCCCTGCTCGGACCCCTGCCACACTGCTTCCGCCCTTACTAGCGCCACTTTCCGTTGAGGTCTCTACTTCCGCCCTTACTAAGGCGTCAGTAAACACAGCACTTCCGCCCTCTTGCAAGCCCAGTTTTCCAACAGTCTCCGGTTTCTGCACCTACCATCAGTCAGCCAATCAGAGTCTGCATAAGGCCCCGGCGGACGCTAATTGGTACCCGCCGCCTGCACAGCAGCCCGGGTTCTGCGCCGCGGTTTGGACACCCTAGCTCCAGCTAGTAGAGGGTGCACGAGCCTGCATTGCTGTGGCCTCTAGGGTACCTCGGGATTGCCCCCAAGCGCTTTTTCCGAGACAAGCATCTTGCGTCCCTGGCAACCCAGCTCTCCCCGGGGTCACAGGCCAGAGCAATCAACCCCCAAGTTCCGATGGGCCCCACAGGGGGCGCGTCGAGGCCCGGGCGCTTCTTCGGCGTCTACCTGCTCTACTGCCTGAACCCTCGGCACCGGGGCCGCGTCTACGTAGGGTTCACGGTCAACCCTGCTCGTCGGGTGCAGCAGCACAACGGGGGCCGCAGAAAAGGCGGGGCCTGGCGGACCAGTGGACGCGGGCCCTGGTAAGAGGCGGTGGGTCACTGTCAGGAGAAGAGCTTCTAGGAGAAGGCCGGAGCCGGCGGAGGGGAGGCCCGCTGAGAGGGGCGCGGCCGGCGTGGGGGCTGAAAAACAGGGCTGCGGGCGGGGTCCTAGTGACGAGGGGGGGACTATCGCGGGGGAGAAGGGGTAGTGGGGAGGCGGAGCCCTGTGAGTCTGGGCTGTGGGTCTCAGAGGAGGGCGTTGGGTGGGAAGGGGATTGATGATCTAGGTTTGGTCCACCGACACGGGGCTTGGTGAACAAGGCTGGGTTGGAATAGAGAAAGCCTGGAAGGGAGAGGAACTGAGGAGGGCTGTTAAATACCTGTGACTGGAGGCGGGGCCTGAGGTTAGCAGGTGCGAGGGGACATACCTCCATGAAGGGGGCAGAGCCTCGTGGGCTAGGCTTGAAGCCGGGTGTGACTCCCCTCTCGGGTAGGACCGGAGGCGCACCATGGCGAGGGGATTCGGTTTGACACGGGGAGGGGCGAGGGGCTCACAGGCCGCACCCCTCATTCTCTTCCCCAGGGAGATGGTGCTCATCGTACACGGCTTCCCCTCCTTAGTGGCCGCCCTTCGGGTAAGAAAAGAGACGGGGGTGCCGGGAGGACGGGGGCTAGGGCTTAGGGCCTTCCTCGGACGGCCCTGAAACTCAGTACTCCCCGCCTGCAGTTCGAGTGGGCCTGGCAGCATCCGCAGGCCTCGCGCCGCTTGGCGCACGTGGGTCCGCGCCTGCGCGGTGAGGCAACCTTCGCCTTTCACCTGCGCGTGCTGGCGCACATGCTGCGCGCGCCGCCCTGGGCGCGACTCCCACTCACCTTGCGCTGGCTGCGCGCCGACTTCCGCCAGGATCTCTGCCCGCCGCCGCCGCCTCACGTGCCGCTGGCCTTCGGGCCTCCGCCGCCCCGGGCCTTAGCCCCGAGGCGCCGCGCGGTTGACACCGAGTCCGAGCTGGAGCATGACGCCGAGACCCGCTGCACCCTGTGCGCGCGTGTGCTCCAGGTAAGACTCTCCACCTGGTCTCCGGGTCAGGGCGGTCTAGAATTCAGAGGACTCAAGATCAAGCTGTTTCTTGAGGGACTGGGCAGCCCACTGACACCCTTTGGCCAGTCTGCCCCCATCTCGAAAACGGGGATCATAGTGCTTGCGGCCATTCCTCGACGCCAGTATTCTCCTTTCAGGGCCTTTGCCCTTTCCCTTTGACTGAAAGGTTCTTCCCTAGACCTTACGTCTTGATAAAATGCCACTTTTCCTCCGTGAGGTTTTCCTTGGTGTTCCATCTGAAATTGCCACTCTTTCTTGTACACTTCCCTGGCTTCCTTTAACACTTATTATTGTCTGACATACTGTATATTTTATTTATCTTGTTATCAGTTTCTGCCCACCCCCCGCCCATTCTAAACTCTGCTGGGGCATTTAGTTCCTTTTCACTACTGTAGAACAGGGTCTAGTACAGAGCAGATTGCCAATAAATATTTAATAAATTAATTGAGATGATGAGTCTGGCTTCTACTGAGCCCTCAGTAAATGTAAGTTGAGCTCTTGCCATTCAGAGCTTAAGTGACCTGCCTGAGATTGCTCAGCCTTTAAGGAACTCTAGGTCTGGCTGCCCTGCCATGGTGTTATGTAATCGCTGCTAACACTCAGAGAAAACTGGCCAGCTTAGTCCCTGTGGGCCAGTATTTTAACGTCTCCGTGCCTCAGTTTCCTCATCTATAAAATACAAATAATAGTATCAAGAGTGCATGTCTCATAAGGTGGTTTTATGTAAAGTCTTGGAACAGTGTCTAGTCCATAGAAATTCTTCACCATTGCTAGCTACATCATTACTCCCCATTTTCTCTCTTACCTGCCTGCCACCTCTGACAGGATGAAGAAGACCCCCTGTGTTGCCCCCACCCTGGCTGCTCCCTCAGGGCCCATGTGATCTGCCTGGCAGAGGAGTTCCTGCAGGAGGAGCCAGGGCAGCTTCTGCCCCTAGAGGGCCAATGCCCTGGGTGAGTCCAGCACCCCTACCCCAGCCTGGTTTAGCTCTGGGAAGATGGTGCCCAGTTGTCCAAGTCCAGGCCTGGGGTAGTCCTCATCTTAGCACCCAGGTCCTGGCCTGGAGGAGGCTTGTGATCCTGACTCTTTCTCCTACCAACCACACCCCTGGTAGCTGTAAGAACTCACTGCTGTGGGGAGACCTGATCTGGCTGTGCCGGATGGGCACCGAGGAGGAAGAGGAGGACTCGGAATTAGAAGAGGTGAGAGGTGGCTTGGGCCCCAGCCTCACTACCCCACCCCATCTCCTGGGCTGCCTTTCACCAACCCTCTTGTCTCCACAGGAACACTGGACCGACATGCTGGAGATCTGATCCTCAGCGTCTCTACCCTCTGCCCACTCCTTTTCTGTGCCACCCCCTGTGGGTCTGGGCAGTTTTTACTTGAGTACAATAAAAAGTCTGAGTTAAGGTACCTTCTGGTGTTTGCTGGGGGGTGGGAGAGTGGGGTAGGAGGCAGAGGCCCTGCCAGTCACTGGGGCCTGAGGAGGACAGAGTGGGGAACGGCCACTGGCCCCAGCACGGACCAGCCTCTGAAGTCACATGGTCCTTTGAGGGCTTGGGAGACTCACACCCTGCACACAGAGCCCACCCACCTCCGGTGCCCAGCTTGACTCCAGACTTTAATCCAAACAGTAAGGACAAAGGCCGAGGAGGAGAGGGGGGATGCTGTTGCCCCACGGGGTCCTGTGGCTCTCTAAGCCCCAACTCCTTCTCATCTCTGTCTGCAGAGCCTTGTTCAAACCCACAGAAAAAAAAGCACCTTCTGGGGGCTGTTGTGTTACCAACCACGAGTGAGGCTCCGTGCTGTCCCACGGGAGCCGCCTTCCCACGGGAGCCATGGAGCTGGGGCTCACTCCCAGGGTTATTCGACTTAAGCATTCTGGCTCTTTCCTATCCTTTGCTGCCTCGAAAAGAGCCTGCCCTGCTGGGCTCTGCCGCAAACCCCATGACCCGGCCCACGCACATCCCTCTGGACTGGCCTCGTGGTCAGAGCCAGAAGTTCCTGGAACAATGTTTGGGCTGCTGGGGGCCTCTGAGCTGCCTTCCACCTGAACCCTTGGCCTCTTCAAGACTGGCCGGGAACCAGCAGGAGGGTGAGTGTCCCACATTTCCCCTCCACTCCTCTGCCCTTTCTAGACTGGGTCCATTAGGTAAAGCTGTCTTTTGGCCCGCTTTTCAGGGGTGGAGTTCAGAGGGCAGGTCAGGAGCCAGGATTACAGCTCGAAACACCAAAAAACAAAAAAGAAAACTATTGCACCCTTGTGTCTAGTTTCAGTCTTCTGTTTTCTACACACTAAACCCACATCTTAGGTTTTCAGGCGGGTCTAAGCTTGATTCCAGCTGGGCACTGAGCAGGGTAGCACAGAGGGGCCATCCCACCCCAAACTTCACCCTTTCCTTTCTGGACAACAGCCAAGTCCCAGTGCTGGCTCCAGATCCCTCCCACTTTGGACCTACAAGACCTTCAGCTCAGAGAGCAGTTCTGCCCTCACCATACCACACCCGTTCTACGTTCTAAGCCGCAGCACGCAGACGTCAGGAGGCCAAGATCCAGAGAAGTCAGGTGAGAGCGAGGTGGTGGGCCGGCTGGGCTGGATCTCCCTCAGCTTGCGCTGCTGGCTCTTATCCTGTCGCTTGAGCTTTCTGGTCCAGCTTCTCACACCCTGCCCTTTCCATGGATTGCCCATCTCAATCTACAGCCTGGCCTGAATAATCCCCCTCCTCCTCCTTTCCCTCCCACTTCACTGTTCCCTCCCCTCCCCCTCCTCCAGTGAGTCATGAGTTTTGCCCATTCACATACCAGATTCCGGCTCCCCAAACAGTTGCTCAGTTGGCTGTGTTTTTCTCCAAGCTGGGGAGGGTAGCTGGGCAAGCGGGGTCTCAGGCCCAACTGGCCTTTTTGGAGTTTTCCAACATATGTGAGGGGCCAGGAGGGGAGCTGAAGGAGGGGACGTCAGGGAGGAGCCCACCAGGATTAGGCCCGGAGGCAAAGCAGGAAGAGAAAGCAAGCTGGGGGCTGGCAGGAAGTTCAGACAGGCAGGACCTAGAGTGGGTTTTCTCAGGTGCACAATGGAATCCCCTGGACAGCTTCCAAAAAACTGCTATCTGGGTCCCATCCCAGAGAGTGTTTTAATTGGTTTGGGATTTTAAAAGCTCTGCAGGCAAATAAAAATGAGCCTGGGTGTGACCCACTGTGTGAGCACTGGATCTGGCTTTGAATCCCAGCCCCACCACTCACTAGCTCTGTGAGCGTGGGCAAGTGGCTCCCTCAGCCTCAGTTTCCTTACCTTAAAGCAAGAATTCAACAGCTGGCACCACTGTGATATTGTTAAGGGAAGGAAGCTACACTCTGGACCCTGACGTGGCAGCATGGAGCTGGTCCAGGACACCTCCCGCCCGCCACTGGAGTACATGAAGGGGGTCCCTCTCATCAAGTACTTTGCAGAGGGACTGGGGCCGCTGCAGAGCTTCCAAGCCTGGCCCGATGACCTGCTCATCAGCACCTACCCCAAATCCGGTAGGCGATGAGGGCACCAATGCCTCTCCTGGGCTGCAGTCCCCACCTTGGGCCGGGAGGGGCGTGCTCAGCCCTGCTCATCTCCCATTTCCCTCTCTCTCCAGGCACCACCTGGGTAAGCGAGATCCTGGACCTGATCTACCAGGGTGGCGACCTGGAGAAGTGTCAAAGAGCCCCCATCTTCGTCCGGGTGCCCTTCCTTGAGCTCAGGGTCCCTGGCCTTCCCACAGGTATGTGGTGGGGTGCTGGGAGGTAGGACTCGGGCTCCAGCTCAGCCGGCTTTTCCCTACCTATGGCTTAGGTGCTGAGCTTCTGGAAGATACACCAGCCCCACGGCTGATCAAGACACACTTGCCCCTGGCTCTGCTTCCACCGACCCTGCTGGATCAGAAGGTCAAGGTGAATGGCAGAGGAAGCCAGGGAAGGAGGCTGCTGGGGCCATCCCAGCTTTGGCCCTACCTTCTGGGGAGGTCTCCTCACCTCCTCCAGCCTGGTCTCATCTTAAGGGAGGCGGGGGGCATCTGCCTGATGGCTCTAGTGGGGTCAGATAATCTGGTGAAAAGGGGACTCCTCTGTGCAGAGTCGGGCTCACAGGCCCGTGGAAGAGGGGCTGGTGGGAATCCAGCATGCCTTGTTCCAAATTCAGGCAGAGTGGCATTGAGGGGATTAGATTAGTATAAAATATGGTTTCAGGGAGCAGCCCAGAGTTCGGCATCAGAGCAGGGTTCAAGCCCCAGCTCAGTCTCGCCCACACCATGGGACTGTAAGTGAGTCAGCCTCTAGACCCGTTTCTCCCTCAGCCAAACCGAGAGAACCTCCCTGGCAAGGATGCTGTGAAGGGTGGGACACCTAGTGCCCAGTGTGCTGTGTGGTGATGGTGCTGGGGTGTCGGGGGGGTCATCTGCCCCTCCAGGTGGTCTACGTTGCCCGCAATGCAAAGGATGTGGCCGTCTCCTATTACCACTTCTACCACATGGCCAAGGTGCACCCTGACCCTGGCACCTGGGACAGCTTCCTGGAGAAGTTCATGGCTGGGGAAGGTGGGGCTGACTCTGGAGGAAGGAAAGGGGTGGGGTGGAGCTGAGGGGCACCAGCTACAACTTATGCCAACCTCTGTGTCCATGCCCCCTGCCCTTTTCTCCAGTGTCCTACGGGTCCTGGTACCAGCACGTGCAGGAGTGGTGGGAGCTGAGTCACACCCACCCTGTTCTCTACCTCTTCTATGAGGACATAAAGCAGGTGAGGCCGCCTGCTTCTGCGTCCCTCCATGTCACACGCAGAGAGGCAGGAACCTCACAGTGACCTGCCAAGGCCCTCTCAGCCCCCCTCCCCTATGACAGCCCACAGCCCAGTCCTCCTGGATCCCCTCCGCAGGACTGAGCAGCAGTGCCCCCTTGCAGCAGTGCCCTGTATAGCTCTTATCTCCTAGCACTGGAGTCAGCAACACGTGCACTCATCCATCAGCTAGTTACTGCTGTTGCTTCTCCTGGGGTCACGGTTATGAAAGAGGACTGTCCCTTCTCTCATCCAGCAGGAACCAGACATCTGTAATAAAGGACCACAGGGCAGAAGGCAATCAAACCTGCCCTAGGGAAAGAGGACCAGAGTCAAGGAACAGGGTCTGAGGTCTCTAAGCAGAAGTGGCCAGATCCCCACAGGGTTAGAAAGGGACCTCCCTTCTGTTTGCTCAGCAAGCAATGCAAACCTCCACTGAGGAGCCCCTCTGCTGCTCCAGAACCCCAAAAGGGAGATTCAGAAGATCCTGGAGTTCGTGGGGCGCTCTCTGCCAGAGGAGACCGTGGATCACATCGTCCAGCACACGTCTTTCAAGGAGATGAAGAAGAACCCCATGACCAACTACAGCACCATACCCACCAAAGTCATGGACCACAGCATCTCTGCCTTCATGAGGAAAGGTGAGAGCTGCCCCAGGGAGTGGGCACGGGCATCTGGGGGGAGAGTGGGGGAGCAGCAGCTAGAGCCGCCGTTCAGCCAGTCAGGGCCTCCTCTGCGACGGGGACCTCTCTCCTGTCGTCTCTCCCAGGCATCACTGGGGACTGGAAATCCACCTTCACTGTGGCCCAGAATGAGCGCTTTGAAGCCGACTATGCTGCGAAGATGGCAGGCTGCCACCTCCACTTCCGCTGGGAGCTGAGTGGTGCTCATCAGGGTGAGCGTGAAACAGGCCTCAACAATAAAATCTGATGTGTGTTAAACAGCCTCTGCTGGAAGCAAAGGACGAACCTGAGCCAAAAGGGTACACGCCCACTGGGACCAAGTGAGGCCATCTTCCCTGGTGGCCTCCAGCTCGCCCTAGTTGGGCGGGAAGGAAGGGTCTGGAAAAGTAAAACCCAGGAGACATGGACAAGGGAGGAGGAATATTTATTGATCACAGAATCTTGTGCTGCATCCCCTTCGAGGGTGTCAGGAGATTGCGAGTCCGCTAGGCTGCTTCACTTTTTCTTGGGCTCCTTACAAGCCACCACGTACCGCTGGGCCACATTGAGGGGAGGGGAGTAACCATCTGCATAGGAGGTGTCCTCAAACAGGACCGAATAGTCATCCTGGGGCTGCAGTAGGGGGCAGACGGGAGTGACTGGCCAGAGACCTCCAGGCGAGGCCCCCCCAAACCTAGACAGACAGGAACCTCTGGCTCGTGGGCCCCCAGCCTCTCCTGTCCTCGTAGTCACTCAGGAAGTCTAGATGTTTGAACCTAGTCCCTGTTACTACAGAGCTCTTTCCTCAACAACAAAGGGCCAAGGGTAAGGGATGAAGAGCAGGGAGAAGGGAGACTTGCCACCTACGTGGATGGGCCATAACTGGAGGCTCTGGTACCAGGGAGCCCGTGTTAAAGGGATCAAGGACAGCCTAGAGGGGGACTTCCCTGGTGGCAGAGCGATTAGGAATCCGCCTGCCGGTGCAGGGGACATGGGTTCGATCCCTGGTTCCGGAAGATCCCACATGCCTCGGAGCAAGCAAGCCCGTGCGCCACAACTACTGAAGCCCGTGTGCCTAGAGCCCATGCTCTGCAACAAGAGAAGCCACCGCAATGAGAGGCCCACGCACTGCAACGAAGAGTAGCCCCCGCTCGCTGCAACTAGAGAAAGCCTGCACGCAGCAACGAAGACTCAACGCAGCAAAAAGAAAAAAAAAAAAAGACAGCCTAGAGGGCAGCAGGCAGGTATCCTGGAGGAAGAGGGGAGAACAGCCTTTAAACTCCCATCAGGTGATGGGTGACCAGGGTGTCAGCAATGTCAGGAGCTCGAGAGAAAGCAGCTCAGCCAAGGAAAGGGCAGTGGTGCAGGAGTCAAGGGTCCAAAACAGGCCCTGGGCATTGAACTTCCCATCTCAGTGCAAAAGCGAGGTTAGACTAGAGTATGCTTCGGGTCCATTCCGCTCAGGGCTTGCTAAGGCTCCGAAGCTTGGAGAGAGGAGGGCTGGCTGGTGCTGACCTAGAGGGCAGGGCTGTAGGGCAGACTAAGCAGAAGACAAAGGCCAACTTGCAGGACCCTCCTAGCTCAGAGAGGCTGTAAGATGAGGAAAAGGGGACGGAAAGTGGGAAGATGTTCCATGACCCAGCTGGTCCTTGTAGCGGGGCCAGTGTCTCTCCCGTGAAGGCTGGCTTACCCGTTGCGGGGGCGTGTGGATCAGGGCACGGTAGAAGCAGGTGGTCTGGGGATACAGGGCCAGCACGAGCTGCTCCTTCTGGAATAAGGCTTCGGGGTCTGTCTCCGGGTTGGCCTTCCACTGCGGCAGTGGGATGATCCGCCGGCGGCTCAGGGTGTGTCTCCTGGTGGGGGCGAGGGGGAGCTAAGGTCAACTCATGGCCAGGTGGGGGCCCCATCCCAGCAGCTTAGCTGCCCCCAGGCTTCCACAGCCCCCCCATGAGCTCACTCACTCTTTGCCTTCTTCGTCAATGTCATCTACCTCATACCTGTGGGTAAACAAAAGGAAAGCGGTGGATGCAGGGAGGTGCATAGTCCAAGTCAGGGAGCCCCGAGGAAGTGGGGGAGGAGGGCAGGGAAGGGAAGTAGCCCAGGAGCCCACTTCACACACCATCCCCACCGGCACCCAGGGGAAGCTGCTTTTCTCCCATCTTGCAGACGGGTGAGAGTCGCAGCCCAAGTGGGTGTGGTGACGGGAGAAGGGCCCACAGGGCTGGGCGTCCACTCACTTGTTGGTGGTATGGCTGTAACTGACCACCTCGGCCAGGATCCACTGCTCATCCCCATCCACAGCCTTCACCCGGGCAGCTACCTTGTCTCCAGGTTTGGCCACGTAGTCCCCAGAAGCTGGAATGGCCCCACAGAGGGGCGGGGGCCTGAGGGTGGAATAAAATGTCACTTCCAGTCCCTTCCTTGCCAGCGCCCCCAGCCCCGGGCCCGCCCTCACTTGTCACCAGGCTTCCCGATCCACAGGGGCAGCGTCATGGCTGACTGCTGCAGCAGGGTCATCAGCACCCCCCTGCGCATGGTCTTCCGAGGGGGCTCCGAGTCATTGTACAGGCCCGCGATCTTGGCCGCTGTGGGAAAGAAGCGAGCCTTTGAGACACCAGGGACAGGGTTCCCGCCCCCAGGCCCACCCTAGCCTGCCTGCATCGGGCCGTCAGAGCTCAGCCTGCAGCCCCACCACCCAAGTTAGCACCAAGGGCCCAGGTGCCATCCTGCCCCTTCCACCAGATGCCCACAGTTAGACCGCCCAGATGGTGAGGCACCAGGAGGGGGGAATACCCTAGGGAGAGGGAACTAGAAAGGGCAAAAGCTGGGATTCTGGGGTGCTGGTCACGTTCTATTTCTTGATCTGGGTGCTGGTTGATCTGGGTCCATTATGTTCAGTTAGTGAAAGTTTCGGTGAGCTGTATGTCCACTTACGTGTACTTTTCTATGAATATATGTTGTAATTCAACAAAAAGTTTAAAAAACAAACTCTCAAATGTGGACAGACCCCTGACCTCCTCAGGCATGGTTCAACACACCCAGCCACTTCATACAAACCCAGCTGGCAGTGTGACAGCATTGTTGATGGGTGAGGAGTTGCACACGGGGGGTTCACTGGGGCAAGAGAGGTGGGAAAGCCACAGCAGCCTGAGGGCTCTGGAAGCCAGTGCCTCGTGTAGGTAAACTCCACATGGAAGGCTGGCTTCAAGACACCCAGGGTGCAGCTCTGGTTCTCCCCACAGCAAGAAATGGGAGTGGGTGGCAGTAGGAAGGAGGGAGGTGACTGACCCAGGCAATAGAGGGAGCAGGGGAATCAGCGTGGTCTGCAGGGAGCTCTGGGGATGATCCCCTTTCCCTTCCCCACCCCAGGCTGCCCAGGCGCTTCTCTGTCAGAAGCCCCCGGAACAGTCCCACCAGACTGAGGTCACAGGCTCCCCTACAGGGAGACCTGACTGCTGCTCTCAGGAACCCTCACTCCGCCTGGTCCAGGAATGCCGGCCTGGTCGTCTCTAACTCACCAATCCGCCTCTCTTCCAGCAGAGACTTGATTTCCGCAATCTTATCTAGGGCTTTCCGGAGGATGCTGAGGGCAGGGAGAAGGGAAAGAAGAGGTCTGGATGAAGCACAAAGCGCAGACTTCCTTTTCTCGTTACGGCAGGCTGGCTAGCTCAGACCAACCCTGATGTTGGAAACTATAAACCCTAAGCACGTGTTTTTTAATCTTAAAAGCATAAAAGGCAAGAGGAAGTGGCAGGCCAAAAAACCTAAGAGGGTCCTGGAGAGGTAAGCAAAGCAGAGAGCTGCCTTGGCCGCAGTGCATCCGACAAATCCTGAAGAAGTGTTGCTGGGTGCCAGCGGACTCTAACAACCTTTTGCGATTCGGAGGACAGAAGTTAAAACTTGGGGTCTGCCCTAGTGGCACCTGTAAAAGAGACACTCCAGAGGACTGTGGGGAGTTGTCTCGGCTCAGAGCAGGGCTGAGGGTGGAGGGAACTCATCCCTGAAAGACTGCAGCCCCAGGAAACCTCTGGAGTTCGATTACGGGGGTTCCAGGGTGGCTGGGACCCAAGCAACCTGGCAGAAGTGCACACAGATCCTTGCGGGAAGAAGGCTTCTTTATCCTAGACCTTTGGGAACCTCCCCCAAAGAATATCTCAACAGCAGTAAGCAGCAGAGAAGCCAGTTCAGGTCATTTATTCTCCAGCACATTCCTCTCGCAAACCTTTAGTAAATGCCCACGTGTTTCTGAAGGCCTTGGTTCAGACCCGTGAGAACACAGCACAACAGTGTCACAGGAGGTGTCCCAGAGGGTGTGACTCTTGTGGATCCATCAGGCAAAGAAAGGCCAGAAGATCGGGCAAGGGGCAGCCTTGGCAGAGGGAACTGCGCAAACCAAAGCAGGGAGGGATGAACACCATGCTGACAGGCTTGGAGCACTGAAGCTCAGCGTGGCTGGTGTCGGACGCCAGGATGACTCAGCCAGAGCCACCTCGGGCTTGTGCGTGAGCACTGGTACACGGGGCAAAGCAGAGGAGGAGGTAAAAGCCAGCAGGCCAAAGGGAACTTGCAAAGTCTGATCATTGCTGCTGGGCCTGTTTGGAGGACATCCTTTTACGTAGTATGTCCTAAGCTGTATTCTGTGAGATATTAATGGAGTGGTTCTCAACCCTAGCTGGACATCAGAACGCCCTGGGGAGCTTTTTAAAAAGAATCCCAGTTGCTTTAAGTAAGAATCATCAACAGATGCCGAAACTAGTGGGTCTGATGTGAAATGGGATATGTACACAGTCTCCAAGCATCTCTCATAAGATACTTATTAATCACACAACGGACAACAGTGATAACCTGGCACAGGAGAAACCTGGAAGAGCCCACCTTAACCAGTGGGAGTCTTTTGGCCTTGTAATATGATGACGGAGGACGACATCACTTCCATGCTATTACTTCCAAAAGCGTAAAACCTGAATCTAATCGTGAGGAAACATCAGACAAACCCAACTGAGGGCCATTCTACACTGGCCTGTAATCTTCAAAATGTCAAGGTCAGGAAAAGCAAAGACAGCCTGGGAACTGTTCCAGATTGGAAGAGACCAGAGAGACATGAAAACTAAACACAGTGCTGATCTGCACTATAAAAATGTTCTGTTCTTTTGCTGTAAAGGTCATCAGTGGACAGTGATGAGACCTGAATAAGATGTGTAGATCAGTTAATAGTTTTATATCTGCAATTTCCTGATTTTGAGAAATGTACCGTGGTTGTTTAAGAATGTCCTGGTTTTTAGGAAATGCCGACTGATGTATTTAGAGGTCAAGAGGCATCATGCATCATGTCTGCAACATAAATGATTCAGAAAAAAAAAGATTGTAAATACATATATCTATAGAGTGATAAAGCAACTGTGGTAAAAATACATTTCTGTAAGTCTGAAATTATGTAGAAAGTTAACATCAGTGCATGAACTCCACCCCAGTTAAAGAAGAACCTCTGGGCGCAGCCAGACTTGAGAACCAGTGTATAAATGTATTCCACTGTCAAGTAAGTTTGTGAAATACTGAGTTAAAGAAATTGCTGTTGCAGAACTTGGCAGAGCCTTCAATACTTTAATACTGCAGCACTTTAATACTTCAGTTCTTTAATACTTCAGTGCTTTAATTTGCATTGTGAATCTCTAAGGAGAGGAATGTAATATTCCGTTTCCTAAAGTGCCACTGCAGAGATCTGAGGAAACAATGTTTTAAGATCATTTCCTATTTAAAGAGCAGTTTTCTGGAGCTGAAACTTCTCCATCTCGGAACCATACAGGCTTCAGGTCAACCAGGATGACCACCCAGCGAAGCGTGGGTCCCTACCTTCTGGGAGGCAGCCTGCCAGCCCGTCAGCAACCCTCAGGGATGGTGCCATCCCAAGAGCCCCACTTCACCTGGGACAGCAGAGGAAACGCCTCTTGCTGGCTGGCCTTCCTTTGAAGGGTCCTCAGCCAAGAACCCTGAGCCTTAACCTCCCTCCCCGCCCAAAACCCGGCCCCCGTCCCCAACCATTCGTAAGGGGCTAAATGGTGTGGGCTCTTTAAAGTAACCCAATACTGCTGCATACCGATACACAGTAATTATTTGATTGGGGTGAAAAATAATTCCTTGTGGGCCTTCTCTCCTGCGCCCTCACAGAGCCACACCTGGAGAAGTGCCTTCTGAACCAATGTTAGAAAATATCTTGTTCCCACCCAGAATGGCTGCCCGTCTCCACTGGAACACGGAAAGTGACATCTTTGATCTGTTTCCCTTTGACTCCTGCTGCTAAAAGAGATGACTGTTAAATGAAGACACAGGGGTTCCTTTCTGTTTTCTGCAAAAGCAGGAGGAGGAAAAGCAGCCAGGACTGGATAGAAGGAACAGCAAAGCATCACAGGCTTGGGCTAGCTCATGAAGCAGGCTCTTGGCGCCTCTTCATTTTCCCAAGAGGTTTAATGCAAATATTTAGAAGATGAGCTGATAGGTGCTGCAGCACCTGGGTCAGTGCCACAGGCACACACAGTACCATGTTTTCCCCACCCAGATGCGGAGCTCCCTGTGGGCAGGGGTGGCATCTTATCTGTCTCACCCACTCTCCTGTTCCCAGCATGGTATCTGGAGGTGAGGACACCTTATTCATTGTTTAGTGAATGAACGTGTGAAGGTCTGAGAGTCTGAAAAAGTGAAATGACAGCAGAACTGCAAGGGACCTGCACTTATGAAACAAGCTTTAAGTGTTAAACTCTGGTTAAGTCAATGCCAGAGAAGAGCTCACACCAGCTGGTTGCAGAAGCAGCTGCCTCCCTCTGCCGGCAGTTAAGCCGGGAAGGGAAAGTCTGCCTTTTACTTTCAAATGAGCGTTGAGTCACTCTGACTTACACAAGCCAAACTCCAGGCCCACTAATGGGAAAGGGCCCAACTATGGCTACCCGATGAATTTGCAAATCAGGGAGAAGATGGGGGTGGGGAAGGCTCGCCTGGAAAGCCAAGCAAGCAACATCTCCAACCAGAATTCGCCGTGTCCCCTCCCCGCCAGTCGGCCCCACCCTTTTGTTCTCTTCCCACCCTGGCAAAGGGAGCCCCATCAGACCCCTTTGTTCAAGCTAAAAACCTTGGAAATCTTCTCTCCCAACTCGTCCTCCAGTTTGATCTCAGAATCCACCCTTGTTTCTCTATCCCCACTGCCATTGTCTCAGCTCAACTCCGTCACTTATCTTTTGCCTGGTCTCCAAACTGGCCTTGAATCTCACCCAGTCTGCTCTCCATGCGGCAGCCAGGGGTTTCTCTCCTGCTCTTACATCGCCTTTGGCTCGCTATGGCCTCCACGATAACGTCCAGGTATTGGAGGTCTTCCACATCCTGCCCTCCCCTCCCCCAGCCATGCAAGGACTAGTTCTCATTCCCCAAATGCGCTCCTCCATAGTCCTGGCACACTCTGTCCTCCACTTGGGCGCTCTGACTTGTCTGCCTACCCATCCCCAGCTCAAGTTTCTCCTCCTCCCTGAGAGGGTCTCAGATCCCCAGGCACAGTGAACACCATCTCGGCCGGGCCACCAACTACACTGTCCTGTAACGTTTTTAGGGTGTCTCTCCTTTCTGGACTGCTTGCCCTTGAAGGCAGGATCTCACTATCCTTGTGTCTCTCTATGGAGACTGCCCAACACCAGGCATAACCATGGGTTATGGTCAAAAGAGTTTGAAAAATACTGGTATTAGGCACTTTACGTGCATTATCGCATTTTACGTTGACAATTCTACAGGTAGTTATTATCTCTATTTTAATGACGGAGCAACTGAGTCTCAGCTGAAATGACTGCCCAAGGTCAAGTGACTAGAAAAAGGCATCACTGGGATTTGATCCACACCTTTCTGCCATCTATAAAACAGCAGGGCCAGGGAAGAGAGGCCAGAGTGGGCTCTAGGGAAAGTGGGCCCTAAAGGAGAAGCTGGGGAGTCAGAATCTGCTTATCCATGGGAGGAGAGGCAGGCTGGGGCTATGGTCCACAGGCTCCTACAGCCCAGCACCTGGATGTGGAGGGGAGGCGACGGCAGGGCAGTGGGACGGTACTCACTTGCACTCAGCCTCTGCATCGGCCTTGGCGGTTGTATAGAGGCCACGCAGCTTTGTCCGGTAATAGGGAGAGACTGCAGAATAAACAAAGGGAGAAAGATGCATGGGTGAGGGGCAGCTGGCAGCAATGTGGCACTGCTTCCAGTCCGCCGGAATCAGACTCTGGGAGGCACCGAGGAGCCATGGGCTGAGGTATGATGAACTTTACTGGCTCAGAAGTGCCCCACGAGGCCGATACCTCCATGTTCACATTTTCATATGGTACAGATGCCATCACAACACCTAGGAGAGGACTCTCTAACCTCTGCCAGAGTGTGACCCACGCAAACAGAAAACAATTCTCCAAGCTCCTCAGAGTTGGAAAGCACCAGCCCGGGAGCCTGACCTCAGGGCATGTGCAGGGCACACGAGTAGGGAAGCTCTAGAAAATGTCGGCTAACTGGGGGGTCCTGTGCGCTGTAAGGGGGTTCCCGAGACGCAGCGTCATTTCCCGACTTCCCAGTCCTCAGAGTTGGGGGATTTTAAGGTTCCTTAGTGGCTAGACAGTCTGTCATCTGTCTCCTGGGTCATCTTAGGTCACCCAGCCTAAGGGAAAACTGTCCCTCAGGGATAGGGAGCAAGCAGTTCATTTTGGATTAGGCAGATACATGCAAAAGTCCCTTTCGAAAATGATGACCGCCACGTTCCCAGTCTTGGCCCACTCCTTTCTCTCCCGAGCCCAGCTACTCACTCTTGTTCTCTGTCTGCATCCGCTCATGGGTCTTTTGGATGTTCACTAAGTTGTGTTCGCTCCTCGAACGCTCTTCCTGCAAGGATGAGGTCAACAGGACATGAGGGGAGGCCCTTTATCCTGCTGTGGCAACTACCCTGCAGCCCAGGCCAGAGGCCCCATAAATATGACCCTCATTTTGTAAATCCAACTTCCAAATCCGTAAGTTTAAAAGCATTTTCCCCCCTGACTAATGCAAAAGCAATACAAAAGGCATCAAAGTTAACTTACAAGTTATACATTTAATGACTCTACTTTATCAAAAAGACAAACTGACCCACAGATTCAATGCAATCCCCATCAAAATTCCAGCTGACTTCCCTGCAGAAATTGACAAGCTGATCCTCAAGTTTATATGGAAATTCAAGTGACCCAGAACAGTCAAAACAATCTTAAACAAACAACAAAAAAAAAACATTGGAGGAGTCACGTTTCCCAATTTCAAAATTTCCTACAAAGCTGCAGTAGTCAAATGGTGTGATGCTGCCATATAGGTCAATGGAACAGAGCCGAGAGTCTAGAAACTAACACGTGTATCTATGATCAATTCATCTGGGGAAGCGGGGCAGGTAAGGACGCTGATACAATCCTTCCCCACATCAGTGGTCCTGGGACCAGGGCTGCAAATGAAGATGCCGGAAGCAGGGATGATTCCTAAGGAAGAAGCTATAACTATACCTTTTAACCTTTATGTCAGAATTTCTAAGTGCCTGAGTGGGTAGGTACTTTCACCCCATCTGGCAAAATGGAGTTAACAGTGAATGCAGCTATAATGCCTAGTGGTGAAAACAGCCCACTAGTTCCGTACCTAAGTAACCCTACCTTACATGAATGGGAATGGACGGGGGCCGGGGTGGGGATAGGGGGAGAGTCGGAGGAAGGTGAGGCACTTGCTAGACTAGTGTGTTGTTGCTGGCAATCAGGACCAGCACGGTGGCTGAGCCTAACGTCCTTCAGAGTAGAAAAATCTGGGTAAAAATCAATGACAAATGCAGAGAAGGAGAAAGAGTAGCTGAGGGTAAAAGAATGAATAAATGGGTTATGCAATGATGGAAATTCAGTATTACATTAATACCTGAGAGAGGCTCAGAGCAAGAGAATAACATTGACTCTTAACTCAGTCATACCAGACGCCCTGAAGGTGACGCCGTGTGTCTGCCAAGACCACCTCCGCTTTTAGACCCCAACAAAGTCAAATGGAAGCCTGAAAACCCTCTGAGAGACATTTTGGTTATATAATATGATGATAAACTAGACAAACTGTTGATGACTGACTGGAGTTCTAGTAATGTGCCAGTATCTTTTTTTCTTTATCTTCAAAATTTTATTAATAAACTATTTTTAGAGCAGTTTTAGGTTTACAGAAAAATCACGCAGGTAGAAGACAGAGTTCCCGTACACCTGCTTTCCCCTGCACAGCTTCACCTATTATTAACATCTTGCATTAGTGTGGAACATTTGTTACAATTACTGAACCAATATTGATAATTATTATTAACTAAAGTCCATAGATTACATTAAGATTCACTTTTTGTGTTTAACATTCTATGGGTTTTGACAAATGCAAAATGTAACGTATCCACCATTTTGGTATCATACAGAATAGTTTCACCTCCCTTAAAAACCCTCTGTGCTCCCCCATTCATCCCTCCCTCCAAGCCCTGCGCAATCACTGATCTTTTTATTCTCTCTATAGATTTGCCTTTTCCATATTGTCATATAGTTGGAATCATACAGTATAGAAAACCTTTCAGACTGGGTTTCCACTTAGCAATATGTGTGCCAGAATCTTCTGACTTATTTTTCAGGTCACATTCCACTACAAAGGATACCATTTGGAAAGGAATCTCTGGAAACTGCTCCCATGGGGTCGTATGGCGGCTCCCAGCAGACTGATCATCGTGTCACTACAAGCCTGGATGATGGGATGCTTAGAAAGGTCCCTGGTTATAACGGACACGATATGCCACAGCATGCTTGCACAAATACATATCACCCTTGTCTTTGTGAATGAAAAGCAAGTAAAGACAACAGGGAAAAAGTGGGTTTCTGACAGGATTAGAGCAGTAGGCACATGGTGGGTCCAAATTCCCCTGGGGAGCAGCCCCATCCCCTGCTCCCCTAGACGAGGAAGGTTTTGAGAGGCCTACGAGGCCATATGATATACTTAGGCTAAATTACATCTAGGTGCGACTACCACTCATCTAACCCTAGTATGGGGCACCCAACATTCTTGGGTACAAAATATGTATCCTAACTGCAGTACCCAGGCCATTAGTACACAATGGCAACAAAATGCATAGTGGAGTAAGCAACATTGGCCCATAGACAGAAAAAGGCTTTAGGGGACATAGGTACTGTTGTGTTCATTGTGGGGCAAGCTGAACTCATTTTCAATGAGAAGCAGCAATCAGAGGGAAAAGACCGTTGATTAGAATAAACAAACAGAAGTGAGTTCTCTCGTAGGAGGAAAGCCAGGGATGGGAGTCAGTCTGGAAAGATGATGAGGCTTTAGTGAAGTGGTTCAGGCCAACCCAACAGGTAACGTGGATAGTTCTAGGACCCACCTGTTGCTGGGAAAGGGCTTGCACCTTGACCCACCAGGGTTTCTTGACTATTTAAAAATGGATAATACTTTAATAAGTAGCCACGAGCAGCGGCCCTCCATCCTAGCTGCTGAGCCCCAAGGGGCACACTTATGGGAATTTTGTGGACCTCTAAACCTATGGAAGCCCTCAAGGGGCATGTGCAATTTACATCAATGCACCATGACTACCCTTGACCCAAGAATAGATCAAAATAAGACATATCCTGAAGTCCAGTTAGCAGAGGTAGGGCTTGTACTCTGAACACCACCTGTGTCCTCCCCACAGGAGGGAGGTGGACTCTGTTATACAACAGTGTGCAATGGAAACCAGTCTCAAGACGAGCCTGAGCTGAGACAGAGTGACTGGCTTTATCCCCAGCTGACTTCGAACCCAGAAATAACTGAATCATGGCCAACTGTAATAAAGCCTTTCCGTAATAAAATCTGGTAAATGGGCAGGGCCAATTCTGTTGCAAAGGCCTAACAAATAGCTCTGTAATTCTTATTGATTTGTTCCATAATGAAACTGAATTTTACCATGACCATACTTCAATATGGTGTAACACACTGGCACTGTTGGTAAGATTCAACTACCTTATGTAAGTCAGTCATAGGGTAATACTGATATTGATGACCAAATGTATTGGGAGATTGAGTCAAAGTCTTCTGAGAATGTAATGCTGATGGAAAATGACTGACCTGAGGAAGAACTGGATTTAACTCACCATCAGCTAATTTCTACGCTAAACAGTTTCACACAAATTTATCATAAGGTACAGGTGGTGGTAGATGAAGGAGGAAAACAGGTAATCAAATTAGTACAAAAATATGAAAGTGTATGTAATGGCTCTATAGGACAGATTAGTTGTTTCTTTAAGTCTATCCCTACCCTATAAGGATTCCTGCCAATGTTAGGCATATTTATCCTGATACTATTGCTGTATCTGTTATATAAATGCTATACTAAAGGTAAATGCTCAAATGACTGTTTTGCTGTAACAGAGCCTAGGCCAAGGGCCAGGGGGGTGGCAGGTGCAGTTAAAGATCAATTCAGCAGGCCTGGGTGTTCAAACACTACACATTCCAAAAAAGGGCTGGCCCTTGACCAGCTCTTAGTAGATAACCTCTAAACACGCTTGGAATATCTTGCCTGATAAGAGTGTCTCTGTTTACCTGAGGTGGAGGCACAAGGAGAATGACTGCTATTGGGTACAGGGCATTTTTGTCAGGTGATGAAAATGTTCTGAAATTGATCATGGTGATGGTTGCACAACTCTGAATATGGATTCAAATTGGACTGTACACCTTAAATGGGCGAATTGTATGGTATGTGAATTATACCTCTCAATATAGCTGTTACTAAACAAAACGAATCATGAAATCCTGCACATGACAGAAAATCCAACAGGAATGGAAGTCATACCCTACATTCTCCTTCTCCTCCCACCTTCATTACATCACCGTGGTTCCTGCATGTCCAATCTCTTTGAACACAACCACCCCCGCCCCCTCCACAGCTCAGTATCACAGCCCACGTTCCCCTCTAGGAGTGGAGGGCTGTGGATTTTTACCTGGGTTTGCTTGATCAGCTGATGGAGCTCTGTGAGCAGTTCTGCAATGCGGGAATCAGCAGACACAAGGGCCATGGTGTGGTATACGGGGGCGCCTGGGGTGGAGGGGGAGCAGAAGAGAGCCTTGTTAGTGGCTGTTGTGGGTTAAACCATTCTCCTGAAAGATATGCTGAAGTTCTAACCTCTGGTACCTCTTACTTGGAAACAGGGTCTTTGCAGATGTAATTAAGATATATGTTAAGATGAAGTCACCCTGGAGTCGGGTGGGCCTTAATCCAACATGACTGGTGCCCTCATAAGAGAAGAAACAGAGACACACATATAGAGAATGCCAGGTGGAGAGACAGACACACACAGAGGGAAGACAGCCATGTGACAGACGCAGAGAGAGAGTGCAGTCATGCAGCTGCAAGCCAAGGAATATCAAGGATCGCTGGCAACCACCAGAAGCTGGGAGAGAGGCACGGAACATACTCTCCTTCTGGGCACCCAAGAAGGAACCCACCCTTGATTCTGGAACTAATACAACCCCTTGATTTTGGAATTCTAGCCTTCAGAACTGTGAGAATACATTTCTTTTAAGTCACCCAGTTTATGGTCGTTTGTCATGGCAGCCCTAGGAAACTGATACAGCGGCAAGGTGTCTTGGATTTCCTCCCTAATCCAATGATGCTCCTATTCGATATGTTCAACCAAGTCAGGAGTACTTGTTAAGTATCTTCAAAGGCAGTATGTCTTAGCCCCAGCTCTGCTGCTACTATCCTGACAAATGATTCAAGCATTCTGGTTTCCTCTTTTTCTTTAATGTGTAAAATGAGGATTCAAATAAGATTTTATATGAAGACACTTTCTAAGTTATAAAGCATTGTTACATTTTTTTACTGTAGAGGGAAGAGAAATTAACTACTAAAAATATCTGACTTAAGGTAAGATGAATGTATTGTGATGAAAATAAAATGCAACAGTAGGTAATTAGAAAAAGAATAAGAGACAATAAAAGGTAATTTTAAAAGTAAGCTATTGTATAGCCAACACATGGAAACAACCTAAATGTCCACTGACAGATGAATGGATAAACAAGATGTGGTACATACACACAATGGAATACCACTCAGCCATAAAAAAGAACGAAATAATACCATTTGCAGCAACATGGATGCAACTGGAGATTATCCTACTAAGTGAAGTAAGTCAGAAAGAGAAAGACAAATATATGATATCACTTATATGTGGAATTTAAAATATGACACAAATGAACCTATCTATGAAACAGAAACAGACTCATGGACCTAGAGAACAGACTGGTGGTTGCCAAGGGAACCTATTTATGAAACAGAAACAGACTCATGGACATAGAGAACAGACTGGTGGTTGCCAAGGGAACCTATCTATGAAACAGAAACAGGCTCATGGACATAGAGGGTGGTTGCCAAGGGGGAGGGAGTTGGGGGAGGGATGGAGTGGGAGGTTGGTGTTAGCAGATGTAAGCTTTTATATACAGGATGGATAAACAACAAGGTCTTGCTGTATAGCACAGGGAACTATATTCAATATCCTATGATAAACCATAACAGAAAAGAATATGAAAACAGAATGTATATATACATATAACTAAATCACTTTGCTGTACAGCAGTAATTAACACAACATTGTAAATCAACTATACTTCAATAAAAGTTTTTTTAAAGTAAGCTACTGTAACTAGGTAAAACTGGACATATGCCTAAAGATAAAAGTAGACTGGAAAGAAAGAACTTTTTTTTAGGATGCTGAAATTTTTACTTTATACCCTACCTTCTTATAAAGGTCATTCAATTAGTACATCTCCATATCCACAAAGATCAGATTCACACTGCATGTCCCCCACCCCCCCGGTAATGAACTGTGAACTCTATGTATTTAAATATGCATATCTTCTTAAAAATCTCTGCTTTTGCTTATTAAAAGAGTAATACACAAACCAGGAATAGAGGGGAGTTTCCTCAACCTGGTCAAGGGCATCTACGAAAACCCACAGATAACATCATACTTATTGGTGAAAGACTGAAAGCTTTCCCCCCTAAGATCAGCAACAAGTCAACATTGCTCTAGAGGTTCAAACTAGGGCAATAAAATGGAATAAAAGAATCAAGATTGGAAAGAAAGAAGTAAAACTCTCTTCATCTGCAGATGACATGACCTTGTATATACAAAATCCTGAGAAACCCACTAAACAACTCTTAGAACTAACAGAGAAGGTTAAGGGACAGAAGATCAAGAGGCAAAAATCAACTGCATTTCTATACAGTTGCAATGAACAACCCAAAAATGAAACTAAGAAAACAATTCAATTTACAATAGCATCCAAAAGAATAAAATACTTAGGAATAAGTTTAATAAGAGAAGTATACAATTCTTATACTGAAAACTACAAAACATTGTTTAAAAAAATTAAGAAGATCTACATAAATAGACATCCCATGTTCATGGATCAGCAGACTTAATATTGTTAAAATAGCACTACTCCCCAAATCGATCTACAGTTTCAACGAAAGCCCTATCAAAATCCCAGGTGGTTTCTTTGCAGAAATTAACAAGCTCATCCTAAAATTAATATAAAAATTCAAGGGATCCAGAATAGCCAAAATAATCTAGAAAAAGTTTTGCCAATTACAAAACGTACCATAAAGCTATAGTAATCAAGATGGTGTGGTACTGGCATAAGGGTAGACATAAAGATGAATGGAACAGAATCAAGAGACCATAAATAAACCCTTATATCCATGGTCAACTGATTTTCCACAAGGTTGCCAAGACAACTTAATGGGGAAAGAATAGTCTTTTTTGATAAATGGTGCAAGGACAACTGGACGTCCACATGTAAAAGAGTGAATTTGGGGCCCTACCTCAGACCATATATAAAAATGATCTGAACAGACAGTTCTCCAAAGAAGATATACAAATGGCCAACAAGCACATGAAAAGATGCTTGATATCATTAGCCATCAAGGAAATGCAAATCAAAACCACAGGAGATACCATTTCACACTCACTAGGATGGCTATAATGAGAATGAGACATAATAACAAGTGTTGGTGAGGATGTGGAGAAACTATATGAATGGGTAAAGTGTGGTATTATCCATACAATAGACTATATTATTACACTAAAAAGGAATGAAGTACTGACACATGCTACACATGGATGAACCTTGAAAACATTATGCTAAGTGAAAGAAGCCAGACAAAACAAACCTCATATTGTATGATTCCATTTATATGAAGTATCCAGAATAGGCAAGTCCATAGAAAGCTGTTGGGGGGGCGGTTGAGGGAGGAAGGGGAGTGACTGTTAATGAGAATCGGGCTTTTTGGCCAGGCGGTGAAAATGTTCTAAAATTGACTGTGGTGATGTCTGCGTAACCCTGAATATACTAAAAACCACTGCATTGTATGCTTTAAATACATGTACGTCTCCGTCCCTTCCAGCCCCAGGCAAACACTAATCTACTTTCTGTCTCTACCGATTTGCCTGTTCTGCACTTCATTTCTTTTTATTGTTGAATAATATTTCATGTTTGCAAATACCACATTTTGTATATCCATTCATCAACTGATAGACATTTGGGTTGTGTTCACTTTTTGGCTGTTATGAACATCGCTGCTATGAACACTTGTGGACATGTTTTCATTTCCTGGGTATACACCTAGGAGTGCAAATGTTGGATCATATGGTAACTCTATGTTTAACCTTTTGAGAACAGCTAGACTGTTTCCAAAGTGGGTGTACCATTTTATATTCCCATCAGCAATGTATGAGGGTTCCGATATCTCTGCATGTGCACCAACATGTGACATTCTCAGTCTTTTTGATTATAGCCATCCTACTGGGTGTGAAATGGTAACCAGTGGTTTTGACTTGCATTTCCTTGATGGCTAATGATGTTGAACATCTCTTCATGTGTTTACTGGCCTTTGTGTATCTTCTCTGGAGAACTGCCCTTTGCCATTTTCAATTGGTTTTTTTTAAAATGATTACTGAATTGCGTCCTTTGAAGCACAAGTTTTTAATTTTTATGAAGTCCAACTTATTTTCATTTGACTGCTTGTGACATATCTTTTTTTCCTCACACGTGCAACACTATTTATTTTTACCACCACAAGCTTTATATAATGCATTCTAACCTAGAGAAGAACATGTCCCTTAAAAAAAAAAGTCTGGCTGCATTAATTAGAACCACACAAAATCAGGGATCTAGAGTTTAAGAGATTCAAAGTGGATAAATTTGAGAATGATCAGCATAGAGGTCGTTGCTAAAGTCTTGGGAATTGATGACGCTAGGGATGATCTGCTGAGTGAGCAAAGAGGAAGGGGGAAAGAGCCCCAATGAACCACAACCAAGGTGAACGTGTGGACCAAAGAAGAGTCCAGTGGGAAGATCCCTGGAAGGAACGGATCAGCACGGAAAAGGGTTGTTCTCTCCTGACACATAAAGCAGAATCCTGGTCAGAACCATGCCTTTTACATGCCTACACTGTGCATATTAAAACTGGGGGAATGGGGCTTCCGTGGTGGCGCAGTGGCTAAGCATCCTCCTGCCAATGCAGGGGACACGGGTTCGAGCCCTGGTCCAGGAAGATCCCACGTGCCACAGAGCAACTAAGCCCGTGCACCACAACTACTGAGCCCGTGCTCTAGAGCCCGCGAGCCACAACTACTGAGCCCGCGTGCCGCAACTACTGAAGCCCATGCACCTAGAGCCTGTGCTCCACAACAAGAGAAGGCACAGCAATAAGCCGGCGCACCACAATGAAGAGTAGCCCCCACTCGCTGCAACTAGAGAAAAGCCCGCGTGCATCAACGAAGACCCAATGCAGCTAAAAATAAATAAAAGTAAAGTAAAATAAAAATAGAACTGGGGGAAGCCCCCCCCCCCCAGCCGGACAGTGGGTTTTACTTTATACAAGCATTGATAGCAAGCACTCCCACTCTGCTGCCAGGTAAATCAGTTACCTTCCGAGAATTCTGACACTTCAAGCCTTCTCCCTCCTAATACCTTTGCTCCTGCCCTCAGACCCACCACCATGCAGGAGGGGTGTGGTAGCAAATAAAGATAACAATTTCCTGCTAGCCGGGCTGTGACGCAGAGACAGAGGTGGAGCCTTGAAGGGGAGGCCAAGCAGAAGGAGGAGGATTTACAGGTGGAGGAAATGTGAGCCTGTTGGCTGAGGGGCGGGAGCACACTGAGAACAAGTCCAAGGACGAGAGAATGGGGCTGCATCTGAAGAGGCCGGAGGGTGAGGGGTGGGATCCAGCCCTGAGACATATCCAGTGTCATCTGTCATTATTTGCTGACATTTCTTCTGGTCTGTCTTATCTACACACACTCAAACGCAGATGTCTTGTCCCATTCCACCCTACCCTCCAAAGAGGCTGAAAGGGTGTGCCATCTATACCCTCTCCCTCTCTGCCAAGGAAACAAACATTACACTTTTTTCAACAACCAGATCAAAACTGGTCTTGTCTGACCATCCCTAAATAAGCCTAACTTTTCTCTTGACTTTTCCTGGAACCTACCTAGACCTATAAACTGGCTTTCCAGCCAGTGGATGTAGGTAGATCTTTTCTTCCCCAACCAGCCTGGAAGCTCCTCAGGCAAGAACAGTCATCTCTGCTGTCATCAACAACCCTTTTTCACCAATAACCCCACTGGTAAGTAGTGTTGGAAAATCGACAGAAACTTCATATTTTTACTCCTTCACACACCACCTCTCTCCTGCCCTGACACCCCTCCCCGAAGTTAGGTCCATTTTGAAATTCCCGTAACAATGATTCGTGTTGGCTGGACATCTCCACCAGAGGAGACCCCAAATCACTCTGCCCAGCACAGACACTCCTTATGTGATTCTACTTCTGTATGTTAGAAATGTTCCATAATAAAAGAAATTTTGTTAAATCAATGTACCCAGAAAATATTCTAAAATTAGATGATAATGGTTGCACAACTCTGAATATACTTTAAAAGACGCAATAAATTATACATTTTAAATGGGTGAGTTGTTTAGTAGGTGAATTATATCTCAGTAAAACTGTTCAAAAAAAAAAATCAGTATGTCCAAAAGCAAGCTCATCCCCTCCCTACTCACCCCACCCCCAAACCCCTAGGTGGCAGCACACTCCTCCTAGCCCATTCAGCCGCCTACGCTGGAACCTGAGTTATTTTCAACTCCCCCTTCTCCCTCGATCCTCATGTCCAACCAATCGCCACTCTGGCTGATTTACTGCCCCAGTATTTCAGGCCTCCATCCACTCCTTTTTCGTCCTTCACTCGTTGGTTCAGGCTGTATCAGGTCCGTCTCACCGTAACTTATACGGCAGCCTCCTAGCTGGGCTTCCTCCCTGCTTTCTCGTCTCCCTCAAACCCACCCTCTGCAGAGCTCCAGGACTGTCCATCTAGAAGACAAGTGTGGCCATGTCATTTCCCTACCAAAAACTTTCAATCCCCTCCCACGTTCTCCCGCCAGGAAAAGTCAAGCCCTTAATACAAGACACAAGGTCTCCACAAAGAGGTTTCCATCCTCATGTCTCCCCCACTCGAACATCGCTCAGCCCTGTCTGCCTCACATTTTATATTCCAGTAACACTGAACTGTTCCGCTGTTGACTGGGCGCCATGTAACTTATGTTTGTGCTGCTCCCTCTATCTGGGATGTTCTTCCTGCAGGCAGATTACCCCTAATCCTCTGCCTGATTTAACTGTTCTCTAAGACCTGGATTACTACCAAGTCACCCCCTCCCCTAATCATAGAAAGCCCCAGTCTCCTCAGCTGGGTGAAGTTACCTTTCTCTGTGTCCCCATTATACCCTGTGCACCTCTCCACCACTGTGCCCATCAAATCGTATTGCAATTCTGTGCGTGTGTATATTTGTCCCCTCCCCCAGCGTGTCCAGTCTCTGACAGCGGGGATCACTTTATCCTCCGTACCTAGCGCAGGGCTGGCACGGTACCCCCCATCCTCACTTCTACTCCCATTTAATCTTTTTTTTTTTTTTTTTGCGGTACGCGGGCCTCTCACTGCTGTGGCCTCTTCCGCTGCAGAGCACAGGCTCCAGACGCGCAGGCTCAGCGGCCATGGCTCACGGGCCCAGCCGCTCCGCGGCATGCGGGATCCTCCCAGACCGGGGCACGAACCCGCGTCCCCTGCATCGGCAGGCGGACTCCCAACCGCTGCGCCACCAGGGAAGCCCCCATTTAATCTTTAACCATTGCAGTCCGGCGCTCCCTCAGTGCCTGTGATCTCCTGCCAGCTCCTGGAACTTTCTGCTGCACTGAACACCCGACCACACGCTGCTCCTCAAAGCTCTGTTCTCTGGGTTTCCAGGCCTCCAGTCTCCCCTATTTTTCTGTTGCCCTCCTCCTCCACCTCAGTGGACGGTCACCCTGGATCCTCTTCTCATTCTCTAAGCACTCCCTGAGCACTGTCACCAGCTTCAAGCACCCATATTCTGAAACTTCCACATCAGTATCATCAGCCCTGACTTCTCTCCAAGGCTCCCAGCTCAGACCTGCAGCTGCCGCCTGAACGTCCCAACCATGATGCGCCTCAGACACCTTACACTCCCTGCCCTGCACGGCTCTGCCTTCCAGACGTGGGTGAGTGGTGCCCATCACTGTCCAGCCAGCTTCCCAAGCTGGAAATCCTGGGGTCTTCTCCTTGCTCATCTCCAAACCCCATGCCCTTGATCAATCCCCATTCAAATTCTATTGATTTTGCCTCAGAAATTTCTCTTAAATCCAGACCCTTCTCTTCCATCACACCTGTCACTGCCTTAGTTTAGGCTCTCATCACATTACTGCCATATCATCTGTCTCTTTGCCTTACTGTGGTTACACACAAAGTCTGTTCCGCCTAAGGGGAAAAAAAAATAAAAGAAAACCGTTAACTACCAGATAATATATGCACACAGTAAAAAAAATTCAAATGATTAAAAGAAACACAATGAAATCTCCCACCCCTTGAGGCAACCCCTGTTGTATATACAAGAAGAAAAAGTATGTTATCTCATAAAACCTTTTGCAATTAGTAGATGCAGAGACAGACAATGAAATTGACGTTGAAACTTTCAGCCAACCAAAGTGAAAAAGTTGACCTACTTGGTCTGGAGGGAAAGGGGTAGGTCAAATACCAAGCCAGGCAGGGCCTAATCCTGCAATCAGAAGGCAGAGGTGGGAAAGGAGGGCCCTGTTTTTGACAAGAGACCTGTCAGGATGCCTTCACATAAAAACACTGACTTGTGACTTTTAAAATGCTCTCTTCTCACCTCATTTCTGTTCAGTGTGAAGTACTGGGTTGGCCAAAAAGATCTTATGGAAAAACCCTAACGAACTTTGTGGCCAACCCAATAATTCTGAAGTAATGAGATGAGTGCCAGGATTCTGGAGGCTCACTTTGCCCACTGGGTAGTGCCCTGCCTAGGAGAACCTCATTTTATGATTTTATCATACAATGAACTACTGCTCTCTCTGGAAGCAGTCGGTACTGAGCTCTCTGAAAGGACCATCAAGCTGTTTCCACTACCTTGAGGCCCCTCCCCTGGGACTTGACTGACAAAAGGCAGCGAGTTCTTCCTACTCCAGTGCCCTCTCTTCTCTGGGGTACTCCTTAACCAGCGAGGCAGTCAGAAACTCCCCTGGCTCTCCAAAGTACTCTGGTCGCAACTCTATTTCCATTTTTCCCTAATTTAGATGAAAAAAAAGAAAAGTCAACAACATCAAAGAATATCTTAAAGCAAATCCCAGCAACCTACAATGATTTTCATTTTGTATGATACCTTCTGTATATATAATATACAGATCATCCCTGACTCACCATGGAGTTATGTTCCGATCAACCCACTATAAGTTGAAAATATCATAAGTTGAGAATGCACTTGATACACCTAACCTACTGAACGTCATAGCTTAGCTTCGCCTACCTTAGACGTGCTCAGAACACTTACAGTATTAGCCTACAGTTGGGCAAAACCGTCTAACCCAAAGTCTATTTACAATAAAGTGACTATCTCATGTAATTTATTTATTTAAATTTTTTTTAAAATTTTAATTAATTAATTAATTTATTTATTTTTTTGCCACACTGCACGGCATGTGGGATCTTAGTTCTCCAACCAGGGATTGAACCCACATCCCCTGCACTGGAAGCATGGAGTCCTAACTACTGGACCGCCGGGGAAGTCCCCTCGTGTAATTTATTGAATACTGCACTGAAAGTGAAAAACAGAATGGCTGCCTAGGTACAGAATGGTTGTAGGTGTGTTGGTTGTTTCCCCTCGTGATTGCCTGCAATACAGCCATCAGGGTAATGAACTGACAGGCATATTTTAGGAGTGTTCCAAGGAGAGGAATGGGGACAGAAGAGCTATAGAGTTCTCACCCTGAGAAAGTGCTCTAACCTTTCTGAGTCTCTATAAAAACCAGAGCACCCACTTGAGGACTAACCACACAAGTAAGGTGATAGACAGTGCCTGGCGCAGAGCGTGCACTTAGCAGACACGAGCTGCCTCCTCCTTACCTGTAGATGTGGGTCAGGGGACTGCCAGGAAAAAAGACAGGGACTGTGTTAAGTTGAGCAAAGCAGTCAAAGGCACAAGGCACAGAAAACGCTGATACATCCCAAGCCTGGGGAAGCAATCACTGCCCCCGCCATTTAAGGGCCCCTCCTGCTTAAGCTCTGCCTACTGGGTGCGCCCTGCCTGGGAAAACCAACTCATTTTATGATTTTCCAATAAATTACTGCTATCTCTGGATCCAGTCAGCTGTGAACTTGAATTTCCCCAGAAAGCACATTCTCAGTAGAGGCAAAGGCTTCTGTGGTTCTCCACTCTGAGGACACTAAGCCTGGCGGTGCAAAGCCAGAATGCAGACTCAGGACCACATCTAACTGAAAGTTCAGGCAGCTCCCAGCTGGGAGGAAACTGAATGTTCAGCCCAAGCTGCCCATTATCTGAGTCCAGGGGTCCCAGCTGATCTCAGCATTAGCCTCTAACCAAGAAGAGGTTAGGTAATTCCTGTAAGTTTCAGAATTCTTATGAATTTTGAAGCAAGGCCCAGTACCCTAAACCTTCTGGGTCCTAGAACCCTCTTTTTTCCACTTAGATGGCCACACTTTCTATTTCTACCCACAAGGGGAACCACTGTTCTGATATTTTCCACTACAGACTAGTTATGCCTATTCCAGAATTTCACAGAAACATAATCATGCCATCCATATTCTTTAGTGTCTGGATTCTTTCACTTAATGTGTTTTGAGATTCATCTGTGTTGCTGCGTGTATCAGGAGTTTGCTTCTTTCTATTGCTGAGTTGCACCTATTGTATGAACAAACTGGTTTGTTTAACCTGTTCTCTCTGAATAGCATCTATTTCCACTTTTGGTCATTATGAATAAAACTGCTATGAGCAGTCATATGTGATTCTTTTTAAACACACATATTCATTATTCTTAAGTAAATATTTAGGTCTGGTAAATAGCACTCTTAATTTCCCTTTGGGAAACCACCCCTCACCTTGGCTCCAAGGCTGTGTATACCACCTGGGCCCATGAAAGTATTATATTCTCCCTGACCACCATGACTGGTTCAGGAAGAGATATGTGACCCAAATCTGGACAAAATCAATTTCAGATCTTTTGCTAGAGCTATCTGCAAAAAGATAACCTCTTTCTGTTGGTTAAGAGTAGCATGGAGGGCTTTGCTGGTGGCGCAGTGGTTGAGAGTCCGCCTGCCGATGCAGGGGACACGGGTTCGTGCCCCGGTCTGGGAAGATCCCACATGCCGCGGAGCGGCTGGGCCCATGAGCCATGGCCGCTGAGCCTGCGCGTCCAGAGCCTGTGCTCCGCAACAGGAGAGGCCACAACAGTGAGAGGCCCACGTACCGAAAAAAAAAAAAGAGTAGCATGGAATATGACCCAGCAATTCCACTAATGGGCATATACCCTGAGAAAAACCATAATTCAAAAAGAGTCATGTACCACAATGTTCATTGCAGCTCTATTTACAATAGCCAGGACATGGAAGCAACCTCAGTGTCCATCGACAGATGAATGAATAAAGAAGATGTGGCACATATATACAATGGAATATTACCCAGCCACAAAAAGAAACGAAATTGAGTTATTTGTAGTGAGGTGGATGGACCTATAGCCTGTCATACAGAGTGAAGTCAGAAAGAGAAAAACAAACACCGTATGCTAATACATATATATGGAATCTAAAAAAAAAAAAGGTTCTGAAGAACATAGGGGCAGGACAGGAATAAAGACGCAGACGTAGAGAATGGACTTGAGGACATGGGGAGGGGGAAGGGGAAGCTGGGACGAAGTGAGAGAGTGGCATGGACATATATACACTATCAAATGTAAAACAGGTAGCTAGCTAGTGGGAAGCAGCCGCATAGCACAGGTAGATCAGCTCGGTTCTTTGTGACCGCCTAGAGGGGTGGGATAGGGAGGGTGGGAGGGAGCCACAAGAGGAAGGAGATATGGGGATATATGTACACATATAGCTGACTCACTTTGTTATACAGCAGAAACTAACACGCCACTGTAAAGCAATCATACTCCAATAAAGATGTTTAAAAAAAAAAAGTAATTATACTCCAATAAAGATGTTTTTAAAAAAGAGTAGCATGGAAGCCTGGAACTGATGGAGGCTTTTACCTGCCTGAGGGAGAAATCAACATGGACAAAAGCAGAGCTGAGAAGACACAGAAAATATTGGTGACATAGTTTAGGCTTCTGGATACAGCCATGCCTGAAGCTGATGCATCCAGGACTCCAGATACAGTCAACAGATACTCCTTTTCTGCTTAGACTAGTTTGGGTTACCTTTTTGTTACCTGCAACTGGGAAGTTTGACTAAAAAGAGGTAATTCTTGGGGACAAAGGCTTGAGGTGGAAAGCACATACCAGCTGCTAAACACCCAGCTTAAAACTGTTCTCTGACCCTCTACTAGCAGCCAAGGCCTCATACAAACAAATGCAAACATCCTACACTTAAACCACTCTAAAAAGAATCCCACAGGACTCAAGACAATAAAAGCTTTGTTATGAGTCAAAGGGAAGCAAAGCATCTAAGACTCTACACTCAGATCCCATACCCTCAATTTAGCCACCATCAGTAAGAAGCTACATTAATCAATTAGTTTTTTTTAAAAAATTAAGACGATGATTTCCACTTACCCCCCCCCACCCCCGCCCAGTACCTACCATGCTTCTGTACTGAAGCTTACACAGGTGATTCTCCTTTAAACCTACATCAATGCTACAAGCCCACCTTCTTTACAGCTGGGGAAACTGAAGTTCAGACAGGTTAAGTTATGCTGGTAACTCAGGAAATACAGGTAGTTGAGCTGGGATTGCAAGTCTGCAAACTATAAAATCTATGCTCTTCCTCCCAATTCTAAGTTTTGTCACAACTTCAGCATATTCAATAGCAAAAGAGATCATGGAAGTAGAAGCAATTTGTCTACTGTAAACTGCCAATCAACTGTTAGGTTATTACGATTACACTGAAAGTATCACCAGCAAGACAGTGATTCATTGTGCCATCTGAAAAAAAAAGAGGTAGGAAAATAAAGGTAACAATGACAGCTATTCCTGATTACCTACCATGTGCTAAGCACTCTTGCGTAGATTATCCTTTTTAACAATCCTGCAAAGTACTGTTCATAGTACTGAGGAAACTTGAGTCTTGGAGAAATGAGTGACTTTACCAAGAAAACACAAACAATAAGTGGAAGAGGTGGGATTCAAATTCAGGTTTGTCTGACTCTGCAACCTAAGCCTTAAGGGCTCAAACAACTTAGTATCAACATCCAACTCCCACTGGTTCAGTGTTCACCATTCTACCTTCCTCTCCACAGATACAGTGACCACAAATCCTGAAGTGACATAAATTGGGTATTTTTTCTGAGGCAGATGACTCATCAAAATTCCAAGTGAGATTCATTTTTAAAACCTTTGTAAGAATCTTTGTATATAAATTTAGAAATCAGAAAAAAAGGACTTTGACTTAACATCCCTGCTTCTAGCTCCAGAAAATTGGTCTCTAAAACTATGGACTCTAATTGGACCTACCCACTGAGAAAAGGGTGCCTCGTGGTGGGCCAGGTATTTATAAAATGGACACTCTGGTTTACCAAACACTTCCAAGGCACTGCTTCAGATCCTGGAGGGCACCTCTCAACTGACCTACAATATCCACGCCGAAAAATCCCAGGGCCCCAGCCTCAAACAAGCACAGGCTTTTATGCTTCTGTTATGCCTGCCTGAAATGCCTTTGATCCTTCCCCCTCTTCCCCTCTGGATCTCTCAAATTTACTCATTTTTCAGGGTCCAAATCAAATGGCAGCAAAATTAACACTTTTACAGCAGTACTTGCCAACCTTTTTCACACCATGGCACTCAGAGAACACAATATTTGTATGGCATACTAGGATAGAAGGACAAAGCTGCTTATAGCCAGAAACAACTGGCAGGGAGATCTGGCTGTCCCAGGCCCCTCTCATCTGCCCTGATGCCAAGGGCAACCAAAACTTCCAGAAACTTCCAAAACACGGTACACCAACTTCCGTTCTGGCACCTGTCACACATACACCCGGCGACTAATTGTTTCACTTGTCTCTCCTGCCACACCTCTTAGAAGAGAGGGATGCAGTTTTATTTATCTTTATATTCCCAGCAACTAGCACAGGGCCTGGCACCTACCAAGTCCTCAAAATAGACTGCAAAACTGAACTGAATCCTGGAAACCTCTTAGAAACACTGCAACAATTCTGAACCTGGGCTGTTCAACACCTTCTCCTCCCGGACCGCAGAAAACAAATTAGTTGTAACCAATATCCTCTTAAGAGGGATTGTCTACTTACCACCTATGGAGAAAAGGTACTTTCCCTTTGTAAATTCATTCATTCATTCATTCATTAACATTTATCAAGCACCTACTCTGTGCCAGGCATGAGGGGTATACAGCAGTGAATGAGACAAACAGTCCCTGCCTTGATCTTAGGAAACTTACAGTCCAGAAAGGAACACAGATATTAAACAGTTTGGTATACTTAATTGTAGGTGAAATAAACACTCTAAAAGGGATGGATCAGAATACATAAATGACTAAATCTGAATAAATGACAGAGAACGCCAAAAATGAAAACAGAAATTCTCAGGCAGAAAGGACTGACCAAATACCAAACATACCTACAATTGGACACCCAGGAGTGAAACTTCAAAGCCTCAAGGATAAATATGTGCTGACTGATGGAGGAGGAGAGAGAGGAAGCAAAAGACACCTACAATAACTCAAGGTCCTTGGCCTAAGCAACTGGAAGAAAGAGAAAACTGAGCAAGGCGAAAGGTAAAACTCAAAATTTCAGGAAGAGCAATGACTTGAAGGCAGAAATTTGAGAGTTAAGCACAGTAGACGGTATTTATATTTAAAGCCCAGGAAGTGAACACTGAACAGATATCTAGGATGACGCTTTGGGGCAGTACAACCATTAAAAGTAAGGAAGAGCAAGAATCAGCAAAGAAGTCAGAGAGAGCTGAAGCTAAAGACGAGAATGTTCCACAAGGCCAACAAAAAACGCGTTTCCATTAAAGACAGTGACAAACTGCATCAAATACTGCTAGGGGTCTCAGAACTAACTTAACACTGAATTTGGCGACCTAGAGATGATCGGTGGCTTTGACAAGGCTCTATTTCAGAGGAGGGGTGGGGGCCAGGCCTGAATGGAGTGGGTTTGGAGGAGAAAAGGTGCTGGTGAATACAGGTTGAAATTTTGGCTGCAAACAGGGGCAGAGAGATGAGCCACCGGGAGGAATGTGAAGGAAGAATGAGGTTGTTTGGTTAAGATGAGCACATCTTGAGCAAATAACAGAAGCTGCCAAGGTTCGGGGCCCATCCTCTGCCCTCGTCTTCTCGCACCTGGGCTGGGTACCCCACCTCTCCCGGCCACCAAGCCAAGCTCCACGTGGGGCTGCTTCCCACCTCCGCAGGGCGGGCGGCGCAAGCGCAGGCCTTACAGAAGGTCTGCGCCAGCCCTCCCTCCCTCCCCGCGCCCCGCCTCTCCCCGCCCAGGGCGCGTGCGCACCGCCCCTCAAGAGCCGCCTCAGCAAGGCCCGGGAATGGGGATCTTCAGCCCTCCGCTCCCGCCATTCTCCGGGCGGGGTGGGCGAAGGCTGGGGGGTGTCCCAGACCGCGACCCATAGCCACCTACCGAGCCACGGGTGGAAAAGCACGTCGCGCTGGAAACTGCGACAGCGGGAGCAGGCGCGCGGTCGCTCGAATGCTTTTCAAAGTCTGCGGATAACAACGCGCTTGCGTTCAAAGATTCGCGGCAGGGCGAAAATCACACACGCTTTTTTGCCTTTTATGAGCTTGGTCGCAGCGCGGAGGACCTCTCTACGCATGCGCTGTCTTCCTCTGTGACATGCCGTGCTGCCCCTTGGGAAATGTAGTTTTCAGTTTACACACTGTTCCCGACTCAACTGAACCTTATTTTACCAAACCAGGGTCCTTGTGTGTTTTCAATATCCTCTCCCATTCCCCAATAAATGCCTCTATAAAACAATAATACTTTTTTTAAACGACCAGATTGTTGATTGAAGTGGGAGCAGTGGGCATATGAGAATTCTCTGTACTTTCTGCCTCAATTTTGCTGGAAACCTAAAACTGCTCCAAAAAATAAAGTTTATTTTTAAATTCTTTAAAAACAAATAGAAAGAAGCAGATCTGTAGACCCAGAAATCATGCTTTTAGGGAATCTTCCCAGGAATGTACTACAGTTGGGTGAGCAAGTATTTAACTACAATGGTCTACATCCTAGCATCTTGTAATTTCTTACATAACCCCTACCAAAGTTTATAATTATATATATTTTTCGATTATTTGATACACTTGCCAGCTCAATAAAGTCAGGATCATCTGTTTTAGTCACCTATGTATTCCAGCTACCTAGCATAGTGCCTGGTATATAATAGGCCTTCAATATTGTTTTATTCATTAGAAGAATCTCAGACATCAACACAAACTGTTTCAGTCCAAAACTTAATGCATCATTTTCTTCCTGCAAGCTTGCTTTTCTTTCTGTGGTCTCTCAATAAATGGCATGACCATCTACCCAGTCTCAGCTTTATATCCTGCATTTTATGAGGCTTATGCTAGCAAGGATTTCACATTTTTGTGTTTGTAGGAGTCTCAGAAGCTATTTCTCCTGAATGTCAAATACCAACTTCAGATTCTCCTCAGGGGAGATTTGGCACTCACAACTTTTTGTTTGTTTGACTTTAATTTCTTATGTTTCCTACAATAAACATGTATCACTTAAAATGTATCACCTGATTAATTTTTAAAAGTGTTTTAGAGTGTTGCCCATATTGTAAGAGGTAGCTCTGTCCTCCCCTCCACATCCAGATTTCTCAAAAGAATCATCTGTCCTCAGTTTTCATTTTCTTACCTTCCACTTGGCAGCAATGGCCCAAGCCGGCAGCTGGGAGTTACCCTTGATATCACATTTTCCTTCCCAGCCCATATTCAGTCCATCACTAAGTGTCTGCAGTTCACATTTGTTGGGCACTTACTATGTATCAGGTACTGTCATATAGGAGAAAGCTAGAACTGTGGAACTGACCAGAACACTCCCTTTGTCTGGGCAGCATAGTTCCGTCCTGTGAGAAAGCTACAGCATGGCAAAGAAATCTGGGCCTTCTTCATCTATCCGTTAAGTCTCATCACTTCAGAGCAACACACCTGAAATGCTTTTCCAAAGAGCCTTGAAAAGTCACAGCAACCTTCACTGACGGTCTCTTCAGGGCATGTGGAGAGAGTTACATACCATACTTTCCTAACAATCCCTTTACAAATTCCTCCCTTGACACAGAGTTCCACTGCTGAGGGCCATGCTCACATCCTTCTCTGCTCTTTGGTTTCTCCCCCTTCAGGATTGGCTTTTTACATGGTTGCTTCAGCACCTTCTATGTAAAGCCAGCCTCCAATCTCTCAGATTGTCCCTGTTCATGCTCACCCATCACCCACTTAAGCAAAACAAAAAGCTCTCTTCAACCTGACCTCATGTGGCAGGCAGGTGGGAGATATTGTAATTACTGTACTCGCATTTAATGGTGGTTTTCCTTGACACAGACAAAAAAAACATATCATGACCAGAAGGTGGCATAGTATGCATGGAACCCAATGGAGGAAAGGGATGAAATAAACTGACACTTAAAAATTTCCTTTCGGAATTCCCTCGTGGTGCAGTGGTTAAGAATCCGCCTGCCAATGCAGGGGACACGGGTTTGAGCCCTGGTCCGGGAAGATCCCACATGCCGCGGAGCAACGAAGCTCGTGCACCACAACTACTGAGCGTGTGCGCCCTAGAGCCCACGCACTGCAACTACTGAGCCCACCTGCTGCAACTACTGAAGCCCGTGCGCCTAGAGCCCGTGCTCCACAACAAGAGAAGCCACCGCAATGAGAAGCCCGCGCACCGCAACGAAGAAGAGCCCCCACTCACCACAACTAGAGAAAGCCCGTGCGCAGCAACAAAGACCCAACGCAGCCAAAAATAAATTAAAAAAAAAAAAGTAGATGATTTAGGTCAGTTCACAGACAATGACCTCTTTATTGACTGCACCAGAGTGTCAGGCTGCTCCCATTGCCCCCTCCCGTCACTGACAAAGTGACCCCTTATCGTCCCTTCCACATTTAAGAGCTCTATGGCACGACCTGATTGATATAAAAATTTTAACTTAAATGGAAATCTATACTATGAAGTGATTATTCCTCTAAAAAGACATTTCAGGCAAATCAAAACTACAATGAGGCGCCTCTGGTACCACACCAGTCAGAATGGTCATCATTAAAAAGTCCACAAACAACAGGTGCTGGAGAGGATGTGGAGAAAAGGGGACCCTCCTACACTGTTGGTGGGAATGTAAATTGGTACAGCCACTATGGAGAACAGTATGGAGGTTCCTCAAAAAACTAAAAGCAAAGTTGCCATATGATCCGGCAATCCCACTCCTGGGCATATATCCAGACAAAGCTCTAATTTGAAAAGATACAAGCACCCTTATGTTCATAGCAGCACTATTCACAATAAGACATGGAAACAACCTAAGTGTCCCATCGACAGATGAATGGATAAAGAAGATGTGATATATATATATATATATATATATCACAATGGAATGCTTCACAATGGAATGCTACTCAGCTGTAAAAAAGAATGAAATAATGCTGTCTGCAGCAACATGGATGGACCTAGAGATTACCATATTATACTAAGTGAAGTAAGTCAGATAGCGAAAGACAAATACCATATAATATCACTTACATGTGGAATCTAAAATATGACCCAGGGACCTCCTGGTGGTCCAGTTGTAAAGAATCCGCCTTCCAATGAAGTGGACGTGGGTTCGATCCCTGGTCGGGGAACTAAGATCCCACATGCCTCAGGGCAACTAAGCCTGCGCGCCTCAACTAGAGACAGAAAACCAACCAGCACACCACAACTAGAGAGAAGCCCGTGAGTCACAACAAAGAGCCCACATGCCACAACAAATATCCAGTGTGCCGCAACTAAGAGACATAGGCAAAAACTTTTTTAAATAAATAAATATTTTTTAAAAAAATGACCCAAACTAACTTATCTACAAAACAGAGACAGAAACAGACTTACAGACATAGAGACAGACTTGTGGTTGCCAAGGCGGGTGGGGGGGATGGATTGGGAGTTTGGGATTAGCAGATGCAAATTATTATATATAGAATGGATAAACAACAAGGTCCTACTCTATAGCACAGGGAACTATATTCAGTATCCTGTAATAAACCATAATGGAAAAGAATATGAAAATGAATATATGTATATAAATAACTGAATCACTTTGTCGTATACCAGAAACTGACATAACATTGTAAATCAACTATACCCCAATAAAATAAATTTAAAAATAAAATAAAAAGACATTTTAAGCAACAGGGTTTGGAAAATCTTAACGTCTACACCTGGGTAAGCATGAGCTATGTGTGTTTTATTTTCTCTATGTGAGAAAATTGACAGATGGGCTGAATCATCATATATTTGTCAATAGACTTAGAGAGACAGGTAGTACTTAAAAAGTAGCACTGAGGGCTTCCCTGGTGGCGCAGTGGTTGAGAGTCCGCCTGCCAATGCAGGGGACACGGGTTTGTGCCCCGGTCCGGGAAGATCGCACATGCCGCGGAGCAGCTGGGCCCGTGAGCCATGGCCGCTGAGCCTGCATGTCTGGAGCCTGTGCTCTGCAACGGGAGAGGCCACAACAGTGAGAGGCCCGTGTACCGCAAAAAAAATAAAAATAAAAAAATAGCACTGAACTGGGAAACAGGAGACTATTGTCTCCTAAATCAAGAACTAAAACTCTCTTGTACTCCAACTCCTTTGGTTAACTAAATGCACTACACTTTCCCCGCTTTGACTTTCCTGGGACACTGTTCCACGATCTCCTGGTCCATCTGACTTCTGCTCATCCTTTCCAGTAAGCTAACACATGACCTTCTCTGGGAGTTACTCACAAGTCTGGATTAGGTGCACCTTGCAGCTTGAATGTGCTTTTCTCGCATTACTTATTACACTGCATGGGACCATGTTGGACACTAGCCTGTCTATGAGCTAGTTGGGTGTGGGTACCATGTTCTGCTTTTATGTCCCAGCACCAAGCAAGTGCCTGGCATATGGTTAATGCCCTAACATATGTAGAGTGAAGAATGTCAGCCTCTCTGGTCCTTCCTTCCTCATCTGTTAAATGGGGTTGGGTTTGCTGATCTCTAGGGAGACTTCCAGTAATAGAATTTCTTATTCTAAAGTCTTCTATTATTGTTTTATCTGGTCATGTATCTTCCTTAGTTACCAGGAGAAATGTGTGACACCTGTATTATGCTGACAACAATGTATTACTCATTATCTCTATTATTTCAATAAATGTAATGCAAAATTTTGGATTATAGTATACATGATGTTCTGTAGACTACTTTTTTCATTTAACAATGATTTATGGACAACTTTCTCATCAGGGCTAGAGACATAGCTTGTTTTTTTTAATGGCTACAGAATATTTCACAGAAGGGTGTTGATCAATTGCATACCGATGGACACTTAATTTGTTTCCTGTTTTTCACTCTACAAACAAGGCTGGGAGCATTTCTTTTTTTTTTTTTTTTTTAATAAATTTATTTATTTATTTTGGCTGCGTTGGGTCTTTGTTGCTGCGCGCGGGCTTTCTCTGGCTGTGGCGAGAGGGGGCTACTCTTCGTTGCGGTGCGCGGGCTTCTCGTTGTGGTAGCTTCTCTTGTTGCAGAGCACGGGCTCTAGGCGCACGGGCTTCAGTAGCTGCAGGACGTGGGCTCAGTAGTTGTGGCTCGTGGGCTTAGTTGCTGCGCGGCATGTGGGATCTTCCCGGACCAGGGCTCCAACCCGTGTCCCCTGTGTTGGCAGGCAGATTCTTAACCACTGTGCCACCAGGGAAGACCTGGGAGCATTTCTATAGGAGACTTCTCAGGGGGTATGTACATTTAACATTTTTATCAATATTGCATCCATTTATACTCAAGGTGAGGTTATCACACAGTCAAGAATAATTCCAAGCACAGCAGCCAAGCTTGAGGGTTTCTCTGGACTTGGGACTATAAGGTCATACAGAGGTATCTTGTTTCACCTCATTGAAGCTTCTTGAGTCCCCTTGGTATACAGTGATGTCACCAACTCACCTTGATGACATATCCTGCCTTCAAGGGACGCTCCTGATCCTTCGAGCCAAAGACTTCTGCACATCCCTCAGGCTATCCAGGATTTCCCGACTTGAATGGTTTAACTCCTGGAGTTGGGCATGTCTTGCTGTCTTTCTCACAGTGGTTCTTGTTCAAGCTTCACTGCCTCCAGGAAGTCTGCCCTGATCCTCTCACAACACCCTCCTCCTGCCCCACCCCATGCCCTGCTGGGTTAGGTGCCCTCTGGAGAGCTCCCCCAGCCCCCTGTGTTTACTCCAGGCTGATCATACTGGGTTGTAATAGGCATGCTTGGCAATCTCCTGGAATGTCACGAAGGTATAGTCATAAGCAGAAAGAAAATAAACTTCCTTGTGGCTGGCCTATGGTTAATGGCCTAACCACACCTGGAGGCAAGGGGATGGAAAACACACCTCCTGACTTTTCCCACTGAGTCATCTTTTGGGTCCTATAGGTCCAGCTGATGGGTTCCCCAAAGTCCCTTCTCTCTTGGGTTATCCTCCCTGCCTGCCCCTCCCCCTAGGGTCTAGACTTCATTCTTCCAGCACGTGCACGATCAAGGCCAGAGTGACCTTCTTTCCTGGCTCCATGAAGGACAGTCGTGTGTCTTCACAGTCCTCTGTGGGACTAGGATTGGGCCTCTCTGTTTCTTCAGAACAGAGCATCTGGAAGCTGAAAAACCAATATTGGTCTCAGCATAGCTCTATGTATTCAACTAGTCATTTATTGAGCGCTGACTGTGTGCCAGGCATCAGGGATAAGGTAGACAAGATTCCTGCTATCATGAATAATGATAATGATAGCTAACATTATTTAACGCTTACTGTGATCTAGGTACTGTGCTAAGCCTTTATAAAAACTGGTCCCTTAATCCTCACAGCAATCCTCCTAGGTAGGTACAATTATTAATCTCATTTTACAAATGAGGAAACCGAGGCACAGAGAGGCTAAATAACTTGTCTAAGGGCATACAATTGGTAGAACCAAAGTTTGGACCCAGGCAGTCCCGCTTCAGAGCCTACTCCTTTATTTTTTTATTATTTTATTTTATTTATTTATTTATTTTAGCTGCGCTGGGTCTTTGTTGTGGCACATGGGCTCTCTACTTGCCGTTTGTGGGATCTTAGTTCCCCGGCCAGGGATTGAACCCCGGCCTCCCGCACTGGGAGTGTGGAATCTTAGCCATTGGACCACGAGGGAAGTCCCAGAGCCTACTCCTTTAACTGCTAACTAAACTAAACCAGTGATTGTATTCTAGTGGGGACAAATCATAGAGAAGTAAACAAATAAAAAAGAGATTTTTGATTAGTAATAACTGAATGCCCTGGAGAAAGTAAAATGAAAGGGTAATGTACTGAGGGGATGCATGGTATTCTGGATAGGAATGTGCACTAATCTTGCTGAAGACCCACCTCCCCCAGAGCTTCCAGAGGGCGCAGTGTGTAGTTCGGTGCATCTTCAGTACCTGGCCTGGTCCCAAGCAAGCACTGACTGTTTGGGAGGAAGGGAGGAAGGAGGAAACCCTGACAGATGCCTCCATACACACAGCTGTCAAACTTTTGCCAGTGTTTGGTCAGCTGTGCTGACTTAGAACGAGCCCCGGAACTAGGGTCGGGTAGACCGGGGGAGGAATCCTTCACCACTCACCAGCCGTGTGACCTTGAGCAAGTCACTATCTGAGCCTCGGTTTTCTTTATTTGAAGACTGGGGGAAATAGCAGTATACCGCGGGCCGGGTCTGGAGGAGGCCCTTTCACATACCAGGGGCTGTTGCCGTTCTCCCTTTACAGATGAGCTCAGAAGTGGGCTCAGGGGCTTCCCTGGTGGCGCAGTGGTGAAGAGTCCGCCTGCCGATGCAGGGCACGCCCCGGTCCGGGAAGAGCCCACATGCTGCGGAGCGGCTGGGCCCGTGAGCCATGGCCGCTGGGCCTGCGCGTCCGGAGCCTGTGCTCCGCAACGGGAGAGACCACAACAGTGAGAGGCCCGCATACTGCAAAAAAATTAAAAAAATTAAAAAAAAATAAGTGGGCTCAGGATCTCGCAGCTGGTAACCCGGAGTCCTGGTGGCAGAAGTGAATGAGTGAAAGACCGTCCCCTAGAGGTAGCTCGGGAATTTGTGGGCGTGTTCTCCGTAGTCACAATGATCTCAGGTCACTGTCCTGCTAGACATTCACGAAGCTATCAAAAAAAAAAAAATTTATTTCAGTGAGCCGACCCCACCCCATCTCATGTCATGCTAGAGGGAATGATTTTGCTACTACATTTAGTGGTAAAGCCCACTACTTTGCAAGAACTCCGTATTTCCTAATTTCTCCACCTTAAATTGCCTGGTCTGTTTGTATTTGGGGGGTTGATTTTTGTTTTTCTTTCTGGCTGCACCGGGCCTTAGTTGCAGCATGCAGACTCTTAGTTTCGGTATGCGGGATCTAGTTCCCTGACCAGGGATCGCAAACCCAGGGCCCCGGCATTGAGATCCCGGAGTCTTACTCACCGGACCACCAGGGAAGTTCCAGTGTGTTTGTTACTTTTGTTTAAGTTATGGTTATTTTCCTCTTTCTCTTATCATCTGGCCTTTTATTATTATCCCCATTCTGTTTTTATTCACTTTCATTTCCTGGGTGTTAAAGAACTCACAAATCACCCAAATCTGGAAAACAGAGGCTGAATTTAATTCTGGCTCAGGCCAGCGAGAAGAGCAAGTCGAAGTGACGCTTCTTGTTCTGCAGAGGACGAGACCGGGTTATTACTGGGTTATTATTCCGGGAAGAATGGAGTTTAGGTAACATTGAGATGAAACAGTGTTTCGATGGGCTCACAGCAAAGTGGGAATGTGAGCAGGGAATTAACACCTGCCCTGGGCTGAGAAGGTCCTCTTGCACTGGAAACCACAGAGTTTAAAAAAAAAAAAAAAAAGTGGAATGTTGTGCCTGCTTCCTTCCCTGCCCCTGGTGCTGAAACCTCAGCTGAAGCATGAGTGGGCAGCCCAGGGTGTGGCCTCTCTGGGTCAACGTGACCCACACAGTCAGGTCCTTCAGGCAAAAGAGGAAAATTCCACTTTTCCATGTTTCTTATCCAAACCCCTTCTTTTAATTCATATTAAATTAGCACAAACATCTGTTTACTTCACAATGTCTTCTACCTCAGTATATCTATGGTTTGAAATACATATTATTTTATTTTAAATTAATCTCCTCTACGTCTCCTTTACATTACAGGGAGGGCATTATATTGAATTGTTTGGAAACTATGTGCTCAACTCACACAATGCAGCTTACACTGTAGCAGGCACTGTTGCAGGTGCCATGCCATGGATTATCTCATTTGATCCTCTCCCCAAATCTATGAGGTAGATACAATTATTATCATCCGCAGTTTATAGAGGAAAAAACTGAGGCACAGGGAGGTAAAATGACTTGTCCAGGGTCACACAGCATGTAATGGATCAAGGGTTTGAATACAGGGCATCTGGCTCCAGAATCAGCTTAACCACTCTGCTAGCCTCCCTCTCAGGAGTGGGAGATTACCTAGGGACCCCCATTTCAGGATGTTAAGGGGGGGTTCCAAGGTGTTTCTTATAAAAAAGTTGGGTTGGGTGTGATCGGGGTGAGAACCAATGACACAACACAGAGTGTGTTGTACCCTGTCCCAGCTCATTCTTCACTCCATGTTCTGCCACCACGGTCCTGAGTCTGAGCCAGAAGTGGGTGGGGGTGAGGGTCAGCTGTGCGGCTATGACCCCAGCCCAGGAGGGGCATGTGGCAGAAGGCAGGAGATGGATAGGAAGGAGTCAGCCAGGTAAGGCCCTCAGTTCCCTGCGGCCCTCCATCCCAAGGGCTGTTTATGCCCAGACCCTGCCTCTTACCTCCCCCCACCCCCGAGGGGCGGGGATCTCCTCAGTGGAAAAATACCCAGCTGGGCGAGCCCCAGTGAGAGGGAGGGGGGCAAGGGGAGCTGGGACTCACAGGACCGACTCTTTCCCCTCTCTGACTGATGTTTACTGGGCTGGGTTCTGGGAAAAGGTCAGATTGCATCAGACAGGGCCTGAGGGGTTGGAGCCAGACTGTGGGCCGAGGAGGAGACTGTGGCCTTGTAAGTTGGGGCCAGTGAATTGGGAGGTGTCAGCAAAGCAGACACAAACAAAGCTTTAGAAGACGAGAGAGAGAGAGAGAGAGAGAGAGAGAGAGAGAGAGAGAGAGACAGAGACAGAGACAGAGACAGAGACAGACATCATGGCCACCATCCCGAGAGCAGCCAGCCCGTCCAGGCAGCCCCCAGGCCCAGAGGATGAAGACCCCAACCTGGATGAGTATGACCTCTACAGCCTGGCTCATTCTTACCTGGGTAAGGCCTGGTCCTGCCACCTTCCTGGTCCTTCCGTCTCCAATGCCCACCCTCACAAATGGCCTGACCACCCCCCTTCCCAAACTAGGATCCCTCCTTGGGCTCCTGCCCATACATCACCCTTCTCCAGCCTGTTCCCTTGACCCCTCAAGTCACCCCCTTCTAACCCCTCATCCAGTGAGCTCTGTCCTACTCAGCCCTGGGACCACACGCACTCCTAGAATATTAGAGCAGCAACATCATTCCATAGACGGGGAAACAGGGACAACGACTGCCCTAAATCTACATGGTGATGCCCCCCAGCCTCCCGACTTTAACCCGAGCTCTTTCCATCCCTGCCCTCTGGACCCCCTGCGGCTCACCCCTCTGCCCACCTCACCACCGCCTCTCACCTCGGTTCCCAGGAGTGGGCGGCCGGAAAGGTCGCACCAAGAGAGAAGCCGCCGCCAATACCAACCGTCACAGCCCTGGTGGGCACGAGAGGAAGCTGGTGACCAAGCTCCAGAACACGGAGCGGAAAAAGCGAGGGGCACGGCCCTGAGACAGAACTCGAGGTAAGGCGTCAGGGGGCCCCGTCCGCAGCACCAGTAGAGGTCTCTCTGCCTGGAAAGGACAGGCCTGAATGGGCAAGGTTGGGTGGGAGGAGGGATCCAAGAATTGTTGTCTCAACATGGAATACAATGAGAGAGACTTTTGAGTTTCCTAGTGACCAGAGCAAAGGGAGAAACAGACCCTTTCCAACTGGAGCAAAATTTGGTTTACAAAGAGGGAAACTGAGGCCCAGAGAGGGTAGGGTCCTTCTCTAGAGTCACGGAGCAAGTGAGCAGGAGAGGCAGAATTAGAACCCAGGCCTCTGTGCTTTCACCACCTGCTTTCCTTCCCCCAGATGAAGTCAGAGCACGGACACCCCACAGCGACGGAGACAGAACTGCGAGGAACCAGCCCCGGGGGGCGGGATCCAGGCCTGCTTGCCCCCGCCCCCAGGACTTAGCCCACCTGACTGAGGTTCCGAAGGGCCACCAACGAAGCAGCCCCAGCCCCAGAAAAAAAACAAGATGGGGAACAAGAGGCAGAGAATAGAGAGAGGCAGAATCATGAAGGTACCCCTCAAAAAGAAAGAAGAAACCGGAGCTCCCCAGGGTGACAGCGACAATAAACAAAGTACAGCAGCTGCAGCCTGTGTGTGTGTTTTTGTCCTCTCTCTTTGTGTGGCTTTTTGGGTGCACATTTCTGCCAGCAAGTGTCTGCATTTGCATGAACCAATGAGAGCATTTTGGTGAGTGTTTATTTTGGTTGTGTGTCTGGGAAGGGGCGTTTCTAATTTTGTATGGCCGTAGAGGTGAGCATTTTTTTTTTTTTTGTATACATGTGTTTTGGTGCATATGTTTCTGTGGTTTCTTATGAGGTGCAAGGGAATTTCCTCTGTTTCTTTGTAATGCTGCCCATGAAACAAGCCCCCTCCCCAGCTTCTCTCCATTTTCGGAATAACAATCTTGTTGTTTATCTTGTATTCATATAAAACCACCCTTTGAAGTGAATGTTATTTATTGATGCCATCTGCAAAATGGCAAAAACTGAGATTTAAAACATTAAGGGAGGGGCTTCCCTGGTGGCGCAGTGGTTAAGAATCCGCCTGCAAATGCAGTGAACACGGGTTTGAGCCCTGGTCCAGGAAGATCCCACGTGCTGCAGAGCAACTAAGCCCATGCACCATAGGTACTGAGCCTGCGTACCACAACTACAGAAGCCCATGCGCCTAGAGCCCCTGCTCTGCAACAAGAGAAGCCACCACAATGAGAAGCCTGAGCATTGCGAAAGAGTAGCCCCCACTCTCTGCAACTAGAGAAAGCCCGCACTCAGCAGCGAAGACCCAACGCAGCCAAAAATAAATAAATAAAATAAATAAATTTATAAAAGAAAAAAAATTAAGGGATTTGCCCCAAGTTATTCAGGACTCAAATTCAAGGATCCTTATTGTCCTCAAGTGTGACATGGGTCCGTTTGCCAAGGGGGTTTTTGCCAGGACAGGGTTCTGGAAAGTCACCTGAGGAGGAAGAGTCTTATCTAGTGTTGTCAGTCTTGGAGCCAGACTTCCAGAAGAATGTGGAGCAAATAAGAGGTGTGATGGGAGCTGAGAGGATATATTGATTGAGGTAGAGACTTAGGTTGCTGAAATGAAGACTCAAACGAAACAGGATAGAAAGTTCTTTCTCTGTTACATAACAGCTCCAAGGGTCAGTACTCCCGGGCTAAAATGGCAGCTCCATTGTGGCAGGAATTCCAGCTACTTCTGGCTCATTTTTCTGCCATCCTTAAAACATGGCTACCACTTTGCGGTCCGACCTAGCTCCTCCAGTACCTGCCATCTCATCTGCATTCAGCGTACGTAAATGGAGTGGGGAAGGGACCAGGGGAGGCCACACTAATTTATTTATTTATTTTGGCTTAGTTGCTCCGCGGCATGTGGGATTCTTCCTGGACCGGGGCTCGAACCCGTGTCCCCTGCTTTGGCAAGCGGATTCTTAACCACTGCACCACCGGGGAAGCCCACACTAATTTATTTTTAAGGCCATAACCTAAAAGCAGAACACATCACATCTGCTCAGAATTTAAACACATAACCACGCCCAACTACAGGAGAGGTTGGGACATGTAGTATTTAACTACTTAGCCACGTGCTAGGCAAAACTGAGGGAGGGCAGGGTTTTATTACTGAAGGAAGCAGGAGACAGTGAATATCAGAAAAAAACTAGCAAGCAACAAGGGGTATAAAGGGTGGCCCTCAGTCTAGACCTGGGCATAGCCTTTTTCCTTTTCTCCCATCCCTTTCTGGGCTGCAAAACTTGGAGTTAATTGTTCTTAGGGACCCAAGAATATGGACAGAGGAATAAGGCAGCTGTTGGAGCAGTAACAGATGCATAGCTTGAACCTTTAAGAGCCTTTATCCATCAGCTTCCCCTGAGTCCAACCTAGTAACAGTCTCAGAATCTCTGACTTGGGAAGGACGTTAAAAGACATCTAGTCCAACCTCACCCCACTTCACGCTGGGATACTCTCTGCTTGCTTGAACACCACTAGGGGTAGGAAAATTGCCGCCTTTGTGTTGCCTGATTCCTTCTCAGAGTCACTCCTTAATGTGGACTGAAATCTGATTCTCCCACCTGCCCCTTGAGCAAGCTTCTGTTTTCTGGTCCTTTCTGTCTGAGATGCTTTTAATCCCACCCATCCTGCAAGGCTCAGCTCTTCAAAGTCTTCTCCTACTTGCCCTCCACCATCTGACTCCTCCCCTCCACCCCAGGGAGAGACCTTCTCTGGGATGGCACCCACAGCAAAACTACGACCAGAATCTCACAGTCATTTTGGCATACAGCTCCTTCAGACTTTCCCTCAAACCCCTCTTTCCATGAGAGATTATTTATTCGTTCAGTTAAGGTTTATTGGATGCCTACTCTATTACCAGGACCTGGCTGAAGGCATGCATGCAAGGAGGGACAAATGGGACCCTGATAGGATTGGAACCAGGCCTTAGGGTTAGTGTCAGCTCTTGAACTCAGGAGGCAAATGGCAGGAGCATCACTGGGCAGTAGCTCTCTGCCCAGGACAGATCTGTGCATCAGCTTCAGAAAATCATAGCAACAGCTCCCATGCATTGGGCTACTACTCTGTGACATGTGTTTTATAGACATTAACCCATTTAACCCTTACAATAGCCCAATAGGCATAGGATTATTGATCCCATTTTACAGACCAGAAAACCGAGGTTCAGAGAAGTTAAGTAATTTCACCAAAGTCTCACAGCTGCAACCTGCAGAAGCTGGGACTTTTAAAATCTGGTCTGGGGCTTCCCTGGTGGCGCAGTGGTTAAGAATCCAGCTGCCAATTCAGGGGACACGGGTTCAAGCCCTGGTCCGGGAAGGCACCACATGCTGCGGAGCAACTAAGCCCGTGCGCCACAACTACTGAGCCTGCGCTCGAGAGCGTGCAAGCCACAACTACTGAGCCCGCGTGCCACAACTACTGAAGCCCGTGCGCCTAGAGCCCGTGCTCTGCAACAAGAGAAGCCACCACAATGAGAAGGTCGCATACCACAACAAAGAGTAGCCCCGACTCGCTGCAACTAGAGAAAGCCTGCACTCAGCAGCGAAGACCCAACGCAGCCAAAAATAAATAAATATATTTATAAAAAAAAAATCAGGTCTGTCTGATTTTCAAAGTTTGGGTTGCACCCTTTTTTGACTACATGCCTGAGAAGAACTATGTACTGACAATGAAGAATTCTAGATGCTAGTTAATTTCTAGTCAACTACTCCAGTGTGAGCCTCAGTTTCCCCACCTGTCAATTGCTGAGACTATCCTCTCTTCTGTCAACTTCAAAGGAGAGAACAGGCTGGGGAGTGTTGTGTCTCTAGCTGGACGTGGCCAGTCCCTGGGTAATGGGTCCTTTGACACTTGCCAGGAGGCTCCACACATCACCCCTCACTCCTGGCCTCTGATTGGCCTTCCCTGGCCTTGGCCTTCCCTGGCACAGCCTCTGCCTGGGTAGGCCTTTAAGTGGCTGTTCCAGGAACCAGACCATTCTTGGAATTACAGAATGTTCAGATCTGTAGAGCCGCACTCTTTCTCCTTTGCGGAAGGGGAAATCATGGCTCAGGGTGCAGGGGCCTGGGCCTGGCTTAAACTACATGAAGACTAGGGACCCCATCAGGATGAGAACCCTCCAGAACCTCCCTCTTCTGTTCCATTCTTTTCTTTGTCATTTCCTGGTTGTATGTAATACGTGTTTCCCCAATTTCTTGGGTCTCTCGTGAGAACTGGAGAGCTGATTGACCTCTCTTTCCCCCCAGGGGCTTATGGGAATTTTCCATCAGGTTGCCACAATCCAAAGGATTCCTGGCTCCTTCATGTGCTTTACGTGCTTGTCCTCATCCGCCCACTCCAGAGGCCAGCTCTCAGATGTCTATTTTTTAAAATTTCAGAATCACCCAAAGTTGATTTTCAACCAGCACTTTTTTTATGTTTTGTTTGCGGTACGCGGGCCTCTCACTGTTGTGGCCTCTCCCGTTGCGGAACACAGGCTCCGGACGAGCAGGCTCAGCGGCCATGGCTCACGGGCTCAGCCGCTCCGTGGCATGTGGGATCTTCCCGGACCGGGGCACGAACCCGTGTCCCCTGCATCGGCAGGCGGACTCTCAACCACTGAGCCACCAGGGAAGCCCCCTCAACAAGCACTTTTTAAAGGTGATACTAATAAGTCATAGTCCTAGATACCATTATTGATTACCTGCCTCAGGGGTTTCCCAGCTTTACCATTCACACAGCACTTTTGTGATTTCTACCCTATGTGCATTCAAGCTGCGTCATTATTTACTTAACATTTTATTTATTTTTTTAAAGATTAACTATTTCCGGTTAAGGATTCTGATGACGTCTCATATTCTGTTTTGAACAATTTGTATGTACATATACGCACAAGGAGAGAATGTTAATTAAAGTTGTCATTTTTTCAACTTCTTTTTTTTTTATTTTTTTGGCTCCTTTGGGTCTTTGTTGCTGAGTACGTGCTTTCTCTAGTTGTAGCCAGCAGGGGCCACTTCTCGTTGCGGTGCACGGGCTTCTCATCGTGGGAGCTTCACGTTGCAGAGCACAGGATCCAGGCACACAGGCTTCAGTAGTTGTGGCTCATGGGGTCTAGAGCACAGGCTCAGTAGTTGTGGCACACAGGCTTAGTTGCTCCACCTGTGGGATCTTCCCGGACCAGAGCTCGAACCCATGTCCCCTGCATTGGCAGGCGGATTCTTAACCACTGTATCACCAGGGAAGTCTCTATTTACTTAGCATTTAAAAAGTTACCTTCTTACCTTTTTTACTTAAATGTATTTTAAAAGAAACTACATAACCACCAAAAAAGGAAGCCCACAGCCACGTGTCATAATTAGAAAATAACTGTAAAAAGAAACACCTAACTAAAACTTCAAGTCCACCTGTGCATTATCTATGACAACTTTGTCTATTAGGAGTCATAGGTGTGGGCTTCCCTGGTGGCGCAGTGGTTGAGAGTCTGCCTGCCAATGCAGAGGATACGGGTTCGTGTCCTGGTCCGTGAAGATCCCACATGCCGTGGAGCGGCTGGGCCCGTGAGCCATGGCCGCTGGGCCTGTGCGTCCGGAGCCTGTGCTCTGCAACGGGAGAGGCCACAACAGTGAGAGGCCCGTGTACCGCAAAAAAAAAAAAAAGTCATAGGTGTTTACACTTGGGGGAAAAAAAAAAAACAGTTGCTCACGAGCCAAACACTGTGCCAGGAGCTTTGCATACATGGGAGACGGCCTCATTGTAATTACCCAGACGTTAAAGAAAATATTGCTTCCTGGCTCTCTCTCCCTGATTCTGATTTCACTGGTCTGGGGTATAGCTTGGGCACTGGGACTTTGAAACATGATTTGAGCTTGCAGTGAAGTTTGAGAATTGCATTTATGAAAGATGGTCACAGCAAGAGTTCCCACCCCACCTGCTCTCCTTACAGTACGCCCTTGACCTCCCCTCCATCAAATGGGAGACACGGGACTATGTCTCTTCCTTCTGAACGTGGGAGGACTTCTACGACCATGTCCTCTCGACTGACAGAGGACAGCGGAAGTGGTGCTTTCATGAAACACCATGCGCTTCTACCTTGCTCCCGGTGGTTCTTGGACCCCAGGCACCCTGCTGTGAGGAAGTCCAAGATAAGCACACATGAAAGATGATATAGAAAGGTCACATATTGTTGTTGTTCTGGCCTTCGGTCCAGCTGAAGTCCCAGCTGAAAGCCATCCCCAACCTCCAGACACGTGTGTGAAGGGAGCCTGCAGGTGGGTCCAGTCCCAGCCGTCAAGTCACCTCCAGCAACTGAATCTTCCCAGGTGAGGCCTGAGATATTGTGCAGCAGAGACAAGCCGCCTCCAATTCCCAACCTGCAGAAACTGGGAGCATAATTAAATGGTTGTTTCACACCATTATGTTTGGGGATGGTTTGTTACACAGCCATAGTGACTGGACCAGCCTTAGAGTCCCCCAGACCCATGTCCAGATCCGGCCTGCAAACTTGGCTGTGACCTGGGACAAGTTATTGTTTACCCTGCATCTTAATTTCCTCATCTGTAAACACTCACCTCCCAGAATGGTGTTTTATTGTTGTTGCTGTTGTCTGTTTTTTGGTTTTTCTGCGGCTTGCGGGATCTTAGTTCCCTGACCAGGGATTGAACCTGGGCCCGGGCCCTCAGCAGTGAAAGCAGCAAAAGCCTGGAGTCCTAACCACTGGACCACCAGGGAATTCGCACCTCCCGGAATGGTTTTGAGAATGCAAGGAAACTGTGTTTTTCAAGCACTTAGCAGGGGACCCGAAAAAAACCTTAAAAGGGCGGCACAGTGGCAGCAGACAGCGTGGGCTCCGGGCCCAGACTCCATGGGTTCAAGTTCCAGCTCTCTTACCATCTCTGTCCGACCTTGGGCTAGTTACCTGACCTTTCCATGCAACCGTTTCCCCTGGTGTAAAATAGGAGTGCCAATAACATTCAATATAGGATTGTTGCTGTGGTTGGGTTAATGCTGTGAAATGCATAGGAAGCATCATGTGAGTGCACTGTTACAACAAGGATACAGAAACATGGGCCAGGTGCGCAAGAAATGTGATCTGTCTGTTGTTTAATTGAATTGATATTTCCTATTCCTTTTCTGCTGGCGGCAGGTGTTTGAAGGGGTCAGTTTGTGTTTTTATCTCTCCTTTTCCCAGGGCTCCCAGTAGCAGAGTTAAGAAGGGGCATGGATCCTCTTGGCCTTGACATCCTCTGTACACTGGCATCTGCCAAGACGTCCCCCCTTCTGCCTTCCTGTCCTTTCTGTCTGTTTTTTTTTTTTTCTTGGCTACGTTGGGTTTTCATTGCTGCGCGCGGGCTTTCTCTAGTTGGGGTGAGCGGGGGCTACTCTTCATTGCGGTGCACGGGCTTCTCATTGTGGTGGCTTCTCTTGTTGCACGGGGCACGGGCTCTAGAGCGCAGGCTCAGTAGTTGTGGCACACGGGCTTACTTGCTCCGCAGCATGTGGGATCTTCCCGGACCAGGACTCGAACCTGTGTCCCCTGCATTGGCAGGCGGACTCTTTACCACTGCACCACCAGGGAAGCCCCCTTTCTATCTGTTCTTTACTGTCAGCCCACACAGCCCCTCCTCTTGGTCTGTGTGCTCTGGGCCACCTCACACAGCCTTTGTGTCACACTGGGGTGTAGAGGCACAGCTGAGGTCTGTTCACCTGGAAAACGGGGTACAGTTCCTTCCATCCTCAGATCTCACCAAACTCTTCAGGACAGGCAGGACACAGGCACCCTTTCTTAAGGACACATCTGTTCTAAGATCTCTCTGTGTCCTTTCCAAATTCCTCCTTCCTCCTTGACTTGGGGAGTATTTTAAAATTTGCCCACTCCCCACCCCACCCACCTTGCTCTTGTGTCCTCGTGATTCTCTGTGCCTTGAGTCCCCTAAGGCTGTTGAACTAAAAAGGAAAATTCAGTGACATCCTTTTACTGTAGCCATGAATGTCCTCCCTCAGTAATGGGATGAGTGTAAAGGAAGAGGGGGAACACTCCACCTTGATTTGTAGATTAAAATATTAGGGCTTCCCTGGTGGTGCAGTGGTTGGGAGTCCGCCTGCCGATGTAGGTGACACGGGTTCGTGCCCCGGTCTGGGAAGAACCCACGTGCCGCGGAGCAGCTGGGCCCGTGAGCCATGGCCGCTGAGCCTGCGCGTCCGGAACCTGTGCTACCACAACGGGAGAGGCCACAACAGTGAGAGGCCCGCGTACCACAAAGAAAAAATAAATAAATAAATAAATAAATAAAATATATATATATATATTATACAGCCACAATGACTTTTATTATCACACTGAATATTTACCAAAGCCCTGTGGAAGAGAAAAGACTTGGGTCATGGGTTCACCGCCTGTCACAGGCTGAGCCAGGAGTAGACCAGGTGTGCCGACAACCACACCCAAGCTTTCTAGAGTTCTGTGGTCTTCAGGGAGTCTGGGGGGAGCAAGCAAAGAAACAAGAGCACCTCACCACCCGCCCCCACCGATCCCCTGAGCAAGCAGCCAGACTTGACAAAGGAGACCATTCCCCAGAGGCTGGACCCGGAACCCAGATCTCTGCACCTTCTTTTCTTTGTAAAACAAGTTCTCTTTGCTTCTCTGATTACAAAAGCAGCTGATGCTATGGACCAGAAGATAACCCCTAACCCCTCGTTCCGTCCTCTTGACCAAACATGTTCTCCTTCCAACTTTGGCAAAACACTTAAGTTATAAAATTAATCACTTTGTGGAATGTTTGCACCAGCTCTGTGCAACCTTATCCTGTTCTCTCTTTTCTGGAGAATAGTTTGGAGGGTTGTCATTTTAACTGTTCAAGGAAAGAATCATTTATTCATTCGACAAATATTTCTTGAGCCAGGGAATATTCTAAAAGCTACGGATACCCTGGTAAGTGAGCTCTTTTCTCATGAAATTTACATTGTAGTGGGGGCAGACAAACGATCACAAGTGAACAAACAAAAACAAGAATTTCGACCGGCTTGTGCAATTTACAACGCCTTGGTTGGGCTTCCCTGGTGGCGCAGTGGTTAAGAATCTGCCTGCCAATGCAGGGGACACGGGTTCGAGCCCTGGTCCAGGAAGATCCCACATGCCGTGGAGCAACTAAGCCCATGCGCCACAACTACTGAGCCTGCGCTCTAGAGCCCACGAGCCACAACTACTGAAGCCTGTGTGCCTAGAGCCCGTGCTCTGCAACAAGAGAAGCCACCGCAATGAGAAGCCTGCGCACCGCAACAGAGAGTAGCCCCCACTTGCTGCAACTAGAGGAAGCCTGCGCGCAGCAACAAAGACCCAACGCAGCCAAAAATAAATAAATAAAAATAACAAACAAACAAAACGCCTTGGTTAAGGAAAGCCTCACCGAGAAGGTGGCATTGAAGCAAAGACCAGAAAGAAGTTAGGGAGTGATTCATGCTAAAATTCCTGTTTATTTCCTTAAGAGCACGTAGTACCATCTGACATACTGTATATTTACTGATTAATTTATTGTTTAGAGTTAGGGGAGGGGAACACTGGCAGCTAAGAAACCTGAAGCCATAGAGAACAAACTTGTGGTTGCCAAGCGGGGGGAGGGGGGAAGGAGAGGGATGGACTGGTAGTCTGGGGTTGGTAGATGTGAACTATTACATTTAGAATGGATAAACAAGGTCCTACGTATAGCACAGGGAACTATATTCAATATCCTGTGATAAACCATAATGGAAAAGAATGTATGTCTGTGTGTAACTGAGTCACTTTGCTGTACAGCAGGGATTGGCACAGCATTGTCAATCAACTATCCTTCAATAAAAATAAATAAATAAGAAACCGGAGGCAATGAGAAGGGCTGGAGGCTGAGTGACCACAAGCAGAGGGTGAGGGTTGGCAGGGCCCTAGGGGCCAGGCAGGTAGGCCTAAGTGTCCTCTTTTCTACTTATGTCTCACCCACCCTCCCTGCAGTCAGGAGCTGCCACCCCACTCTGTGGAGGAGATACGCCATCTCCACCAGGAGTCTCTGTGGTCATTGTCAGAAGGCCTCTCTGTCGCCATCCTTCTTACCATGGCTCCCAGCTGCCCCTTTGACCCAGTCCATATTCTTGAGTGTGGCATTCCAGGACCTCCATCACCTACCTGCGCCTTAGTGTAAGTGCCCTCTGGTTCCCCTGCTTCAGAGCTGGTACCTGGCACTAAGTAGGTGCACAATAAATATTCACGAATCAATGCGTCAGAAATAGTCTCGCTTAGCACAGGGAACTATATTCAATATCTCATAATAAACTATAATGGAAAAGAATCTGAAAAGGTGGGACCTCAGGGCTGGGCCTCTTGCTGTCCCTCATTTCCGGGCCTGGTTTCTGTTTTCTGGTCCCTCTTCATTCCTTTGTTTATTCATTATAGGTCATATGCACTAGGGGTTAAGAGTACGGACTCTTGTGACTATAGTTGATTACACTGTATTGTATAATTGAAATTTGCTAAGAGAGTATAACTTAAACGTTCCCCTCCACACACACACACACACACAAAGATAAGTATGTGAGGTGATGGATGTGTTAATTAACTCGATGGGGGTAATCCTTTCACAATGTAAATGTATATCAGATCCTCACATTGTATGCTTTGTTATCTTTTTTCTTCCAATTTTATTGAGATACAACTGCATACAACACTGTGTAAGTTTAAGGTGTACAGCGTCATGATGTGACTCACATACATCATGAAATGATCGCCACAATAAGTTTAGTGAGCATCCATCATCTTATATAGATACAAAATTAAAGAAATAGAAAAAAATTCTTTGTTGTGATGATTGTTGTACACTTTAAATAACTTATAATTTTATTTGTCAATTATAACTCAATAAAGCTGGAAGAAAAAAAAAGAGTGTGTACTCTCAAGCCATACTGTTTTGGTTCAAATTTCAGTTCTGTTACTGTCATTTAACCTCAGTTTCATCCTCTGTGAAATGGATTGTTTTGAGGATTACATGATTTTATGCATGTTAAGCCATTAGAACAGTGTCTGACATAGAGAGAAGACTCAGTAAATGCTAACTGCTATACCAGGCAGTAGAGTATAGTGGTTAAGAAAGCCAGATAGGGGCCTCCCTGGTGGCACAGTGGTTAAGAATCCACCTGCCAATGCAGGGGACACAGGTTCAAGCCATGGTCCAGGAAGATCCCACATGTCATGGAGCAACTGAGCCTGTGCTCTAGAGCTGGCGAGCTGCAACTACTGAGCCCATGAGCCACAACTACTGAAGCCCGTGTGCCTAAAGCCCATGCTTTGCAACAAGAGAAACCACCACAATGAGAAGCCCACACACAGCAATGAAGAGTAGCCCCCGCTCACCACAACTAGAGAAAGCCTACGTGCAGCAACGAAGACCCAACGCAGCCAAAAATAAATAAATTAATTTTAAAAAAAAGAAAAGAAAAGGAAGCATGGGGAATTTCCTGGTGGTCCAGTGGTTAAGACTCTGCACTTTGGGCTTCCCTGGTGGCACAGTGGTTGAGAGTCCGCCTGCCGATGCAGGGGACACGGGTTCGTGTCCCGGTCCGGGAAGATCCCACATGCCGCGGCGCGGCTGGGCCCGTGAGCCATGGCCGCTGAGCCTGCTCGTCCGGAGCCTGTGCTCTGCAACGGGAGAGGCCGCAACAGTGAGAGGCCCGCGTATCGCAAAAAAAAAAAAAAAAAAAAAAAAGACTCTGCGCTTTCACTGCACGGGGGGTGGGCTCAATCCCTGCTCAGGGAACTAAGATCCCCACATGCCCCACAGTGCGGCCAAAAAAAAAAAAAAAGCCAGACATCCTGGGTTTAAATCCCAGAGCTGCCATTTACTAGCTCTGTAACCTTGGGCACAAAATCTTAACCTCTCTGGGCCTCAGTTTCCTCTTCTGCATGAAATGAACATGAATAATAATACCTACAACACAGGGTTATTGTGAGAATTAAATGAGCCAATAGTTGAAAAGTGTCTGGCCTGTATAAGCATTTGATTAAATTTTGATTACAATTTTATTCCATTTAGTGTAAGCTCCATGAAGCCAGAACTTCCAGTCGGCTTCATTCACTGCGTATCTCTAATGCCTAGAACAATGCCTGGGATATGCTGAGCTGCTCAGTCAATACTGACCAAAAGCAGCTACACTGTTTTCACTCTGTTCTTTCTCCCTGAAGTGCTCTCTCCACTGGACCTGACACAGCGCTCTTTCTACCACATAATACTATTTGACTCTGTCATGATTTTTCAAATCCAGTCTGTGATTTTTGACATTGGAAATCAACAGTGAAGGTAGACCCAGGCAGGAGAGGGGACATAGGCTACGAGTGGCAGAAACACAATTCAAAATAGCTGAAGCAAAAAAGGATTGGCTCCTGAAACTGAACATTTCAGAATTAATTGCTTCAGAAGTGTCTGGATCCAGGAGCTCAAAGTAAATCGTCATCAAGATTGTCAGCTCCTTCTCCAGCTCTCAGCTCTACTTTCCCATGCATTGACTCCAGTCTGAGGCAGCATCTTCCCTCATGGCACATTCAGCTTGACAACCTTCCAGTTTAGTCATCTCTGCCAAGAGAAAGCCTCTTTCCTGACAGCAAGTCCAGCAAGTCCCTCTCAGTGTGTTGTGTACCCATCCTCGAATCCTTCATTGTAGTGAGAGGTGTGGGGCACCCTGACTGGCTGGGCCTGGGTCATGTGCTCACCACAAGGGTCAGGGTTGTCAGCCTCAGGGAGAGAGGATGGATAATTCCCCAAAGGAAAATCCAGATACTTTATTACATTTTTTAATTTAAAAAGAAAGAATAAAAAATAATTAAATTTTTTTTAAAAATAAAAGAATGGTGGGCAGGTGGAAATGACAGACGTCAACTGCATCCCGAGCGAGGCTTTTCTCTCCTTATCCTCGTACCCACTCGCCAGTTGACAATCTTTGCTTTATGAGCTCTTAATATATATATATATATAGCCGTGCAGCCTGTGTGACTTTAGTTCCCAGACCAGGGATTGAACCCATGTCCCGGCTGTGGAAGCGTGGAGTCCTAACCACTGGACCGCCAGGGAATTCCCAATGAGCTCTCAATATTAATAGCACTTTCCAGTTTCATGAGCACCAGAGCACATGTTCATGTGTCCTCTTTCTCTGGGAGAAAGGTATTGCTATGCCCACTCTCCAGGTGAAGAAATGAAGGCCAAAGAGTGGTTGCCAGTTACAAAGTGCTCTGCTTTGTCGTGTCTTCTCTGGTTTCACATCGGGTCAGTCTGCTGGGCTAGGCAGCTGCCTCTGTGGGCAAGGACCAGGGTTCCCACACCTTAACATTCAACCCTAATTCTGTCTTCCCCTCTCCAACCTCAGAGCAGAAGTATGGAAGGAGTGGACGTTGTTCAGACCAACACTGCCAACAGGACCCAGATGGCTGATAAGCTGGGTGGATGCTCAAGGTCTGGAGAAGACTCTAGGAGTTCGGGAAGGGCCTGGAATATGTAGAAAAATTGAAAGGCTAAGAGACTAACATCTATATCTTCGGGTTGTAACAGGGTCTTAGTGTAGGTGGGAATGAGATTGGACAGTTCTCAGAGACAGAATGAAGAAGGCATTTATGAGATGTTGAGACCTGAAGGAGGGACAAGGAGCCAGTTATTTGAAGAGCTGAGGGAAAAGTATTCTAGGCAGAGGGAACAGCAGGTACAAAGGCCCTGAGGTAGACATGTGCCTGGTGTGTTTGTGGGGCAGCCAGGAGAACAGAAGAGGTCAATGGGAGGGATCACGAGGACACTGTAAGCCACAGGAAGGGCTTTTGCTTTCACTCAGGGTGAAATGAGGAGCCATGGGAATCAGTGAATCAGTTGTGCAGTTAGCCTGTTGGGACCCGGGACCAAAACTGAGGTAGAAGGAAGAAAAGTGGGTGAGCAGAAACATATATGTTGTATACATTCTTTTGCTCAGATCAGATGGTACAGAAAAATATAAGCTGTGAGTGTGTTCCATTCCTGGGGAGTGAACTGGGGGGCTCAAACGCAGGGTTCAGGATAAGCAAGGGACACAGCAGTCAGGGGTGGCTGAGACCCCAAGGAGGCTGCCAGGTGAGGGCCCCCAGATTGGGTGGGGCCCAGTGTCAGCCTCAGAGCTTAGAGCTGCTGGAGGACCTGCTGTCTGCCCGGGGCCTGCCTGCCTCTCTCAGATGCCTGGCAGGGCCTGGCCTGGGGCTCAGCCCGGAGCCTGTCTCCATTCCAAGTCCTCTCCATAGGGAGGCTTGATGAAGCCCCACCCAACTTAGGAAATGAGTCCCAACCAATGGTCCTGAGAGCTGAGGCTGTCCACACTGTGGCCCAGGGCCTGATTGGCTGTTTCCCTGAGGCGTCTGCTTCTGGCCGGAACTCTGCTCTGATGCGTCTCTGGGTTACCAGGTGCCTTCTGCCTGGGGTCCCCCACCTGCGCCCTGTACCTATCCGAACTTCCTCAGCTCTAACTGTAGCCTCTTTACCCTCTTCCTCCAACTCTCCTTTGGCTTTTCTTTGCCCATTGATGACAACCATCCCAAGTATTTATTAATGACAACGAGCATTTCTTGAGAGCTTCCTTGTGGGTCAGGCCTTATACTAATACCAATAGCTAAAACCTACGGTCTTACCACATGCCAGCCCCTGTTCCAAGCACTTTACAAACAATAGCTCATTGAATCCTCTAAACAGTCTTATGAGTTTGGATTATTTTTCTCATGTTAATATGATGAACCTAGGCACAGAGAGGTTAATTAACTTGTGTAAGATCACACAGCTACTCAGTGGCAGTGCCAGTCACTTATATGCATAATCATCACAGCTGTCCTATCTGGCTGGTAGGAGTAGCGTCCCCGCCGGGTAGAGGAGCCAAGCACAGGGAGGTTTCCTGCCTTGACCAAGGTCACCCTGGGAAATGCTGGAGCTGTGAAAGGTCTGTCTGACTCCCCAGTGGGGCCCTGACCCTTGAAGCCCTGTACCTTCCCAATTTTGCCTTCACATCTGGGCGGAGAGGTGGGCAGGGCTGGGATCGCGGGCCTCATTTTCCAGATGGGGAAACTGAAGCCCAGTGTGCTTAGGCAGAGCAGAGCCGGGACTTGCACCGGGACTTTTCCCCCCCAGGCTGGTGTTTTTTTCTCTGCAGCCCTGCCTCAGGAACTGTCTTCCTGGCACTCAACAGACCTGGCTTCCCACCTTCTCCTCACACCCTGCATAGCTCAGTCTTCCTGCCCCTGCATTCCTGTGTCATTTACATAGAACACCCAGAGATGAACATCTAGTCCCTGGCAAGGTGCCCCCTGCACTCCCTTTCTCTCAGCCCTCCGCGCACCGCACGTGCCTGCCTGGCTTTGAGAGTGCGGGGCGGGGGGGCGGGGCGTAGGAAAAAAAGAGGTGAGACCGAGTGTGAGAAACCCTTTTCCCCTTCCAGGCTCCTCCCGCCCTGCGCCTGCAACCCCAGGGTCAGTAGTCCCATAAGAGACGCTGTATTTAGAGGCGGCCCCCAAGGTGGGTGGAAGGGGGTGGGGCACCCAAGCTGCCTTGCTGCGGCCTTGAGTGCACGCTGCAGAATAAACCCTAGGTGTGGTGTGCAGCAGGGCGCATGCGTACAGTGGGTCCAGGGATTAGGGCTGGGATGCGGGGCTTTATTCACCTCTACTCTCCTGGGAGCGGGTGGGAGCTGTGCCTAGCCTCAGGGACCTCATCACTCGTGTTTGGGAGACTCAGAGGTGTGGCCCCAGCTCCAGCCTGGCCTCACCTCCCCCCAGCCTTCCCACCTTCACTGAAGCCCATCTTAGTTTCACCGAGGGGTTAGATCTGGAAGCTGAGATCATTGGGGCCCAGGGATTCCCCTCGCCAGCCCAAGCTGAAAATGAGGGACTGGAGTTCCAGTCTTCATTCTGTCACTGATCTGCTGTGTGACCTTGAACAAGACTTCCCCTCCCTGATTCCATCCTGATGTCACATCTGAGGCTTCTAACTTCTGCTTCCTGAACTCAGGATTCCCATGCAACCCCATGGAGTGCCCCACACGGCCAGAGCTGTAACAGGGCTTGGAAAATAATCAGAAAAATTGGTGGATGGTTCCTCTCTCTCTCTCTTTTTTTAATCATCTGGGTTTTAATTTCTCTATGTAATAATAGTGGCAGTATTTGAAAATTGTGATCACTTTCCAATGAGGAAACTGAGGTCCAGAGTAGGCTAGTGACTCACGTGAGGTCACCAGAAGGGTTAGCTGCACACCGGAGTCTACAGCCCTTTCCAGCAGTTCTCATCCCTCACCACATCCCTTCCATTTCCTGCTGGCCCCAACCCAAGCCTCAGCCTACTAGCAAAGATCCACTTGTGGAAACAGGCCCAGGGGGGCAGAGATGGGCCAGGCCCATCCTCTAAGGATATGGACAGAGGCTGGCACTGCCCTCACTGACCCTCTGGCTTTTTGCCAAGGCTCTAAGATCGTCAACCCACGGCCATGCAAAGCAGCCCAGGTGCTTCCTTACCCCCCTCAGCACCTGACTGAAGCCTTGGACAGACTGGGAGAAAGCTGACTGTGAGACTTCAGGACTCTGGCTGCTCCCAGACCTGCTGTTCCATCCAGGCAATTTACAGCTCACCAGCCATGAGCAGAACCTGGATTAGACACTTGTGGCAGAATATAGATTTGTTCAATGATTTATTGAGAACCTGCTGTTGTTAGCTACTGGGGATACATCAGCTCACAGAACAGGCAAAAATTCCCATCTTTGTGGAACGCATATTCTAGTGCATGGAGACAGACCAAAAAAAAAAAAAAAAAAAGAGAGAGAGAGAGAGAGAGAGAAAGAAAATGTTCAATATCTAAAAATGTTTGATATCTAAAATGCTATGTAGAAAAATAATGCAGGGAAGGGGATAGAGAGTTCCAGGGGCAGGGCTGCCCTTTTTCAGGGTAGTCAGTGAAGACCCCATTTCTAAAGGAGATATTTGAGCAGAGTAATAAGGAGAGAGTGAGCTTTGCAGATATGAAGAAGAGTGTCCTAGGCAGAAGAAACAGCAAGAGCAAAGGGCCTGAGGCAGGAGCATGACTGGAATGTTCTAGGAGCAAGGAGGAGGCCAATATGGCTGGAGAGGTATGAGTGAGGATAGAGTAGGCAAGATAAAGAAATGTGAAATGTCCATTGGAGACAAGATTTATGGCAGGAAGGGATGAGCCACTCAGGGGAGAAAGCCCATGCCAAGGGGTCTGGGCACAGAGAAGGCTGGGGAAAGAGAACTCTGGAGAAAGCAGTGAGGGCATTCTAGGCAGGGAGACCAGCTTGTGCAAAGGCAAAGAAGCAGTTGGTGGAGCAGGGAGAGGGCTGAGGCACGAGGCTGGAGGAGTCAGCTGCAGCCAGACTGAGAAGGGCTGAGAAGCAGCAAGGGCTGGGAGGTCTCTGAGAAGGTTGGGAAGGCCAGGAGGTTGTAGTCAGAGAGTGGGAGATGGGGTTCAAAGTTTGAAAGGTAAAGCAGTTCTGGATGATGGCAAAGAGTCAGGAGCGGCTGTGGTCGGAGGGGTGAGTGGGTGGCCATGCCTCCTGGACAATGGCAGGACTTGGGGATGTGAGGAAGACCAGCCAGGGCCTCTGCCTGTCCTCACCATCAGTCTGAGGATGGATGGGACCCCCCAGTGAGGAGCACCAGCTGCATGGCATGTGGGGGAATGGGCTGCCACCACTGGGGGGCACTGTAACGGAAACTGGTCTGGGCTAGGCAGGTGCCAGCCGCTCTTCCTTTTCCTTCTCCTCCTGCAGCCCTCTGGGATTGCTCCCCCGCTGGTGCTGGTACTTCCCTGGCAGTTGGTCCCAGGCGGCCCTGCCCAGGCACGGCTGAGGAGGTAGGGTATAGGAAGGGGAAGCCCCCTTGGTTTCTGTCTCACAGCAGGGACCCAGCAGGGAAACCCCATGAGTCCTAAAAGGAAAGTGGCAGCAGTGGGCTTGGGGGAAGACCAAGAAACCCCCATCTTCTCCCTGAAGATGGGAAATCCAGGGTGGGGCTGAGGGCGGGGCTGTGCTGGAAGGAAGATCTGTAACCAGCCCTGACGGCCTCTGACAGCCGTCTACAGAGCAGAAACACCAGAACTATCCTGGGACCTGGCTGAGCCCTGATCCTGACCTCACAGAACCCCAACCTGGCCACAGACTGAGCCCTGACCCTGGTCATCAACTGAGCTCTCATCCCAGCCCAAGCCTGAGTCCTGACCTGAGTCACAGGCTCAGTCGGAACCTTGGCCGCAGACTGAGGTCTGTGCCCCATTTGGATTGAGCTCTAAGCCCAATCCTAACTGGCCCCTTGAAGAGCCCCCAGGTCATTGATAGCTCTGACCCCAAACACAGGCAGAGGCAGGATGTTGGTCCCAGACAAAGCTCTGAGTCCAGCCCTAGACCAAGTCCTGATCATAGTTATAGACTGAACGCTAATCCTAGATCTGCCTCTGGCTGAAGTCTGAGCTTGGCCCTGAATGAACGTGTTCTCATCCAGCCCTGACCCTGACTATAGACTGAACTCTGACTCTGCCCAGACTGAGACCCCACGGCCTCACACAAAACCCCATCCCAGCTACCCACTGAACCCTGACTTCCCTGGCACTCCCTCCCTCAGCCATCTGGTAAACCAGAAGAGAGTAAGGATGACTCAAAACCCCAAGTCCCCTCTAATGGGCAATCCCCTTACCTGGCCATCCGTCTTTTGAAGGACAGTGAGCTGGTGATGGCACTAGGATGATGATGACAAAGAAGAGAAACAGGAGGGGGTTAGAGTCTCTGGGATCTAGCAGCAAGCAGAGCAGGGTGGCTCACCCAAGAGTGGGGAAGTGAGGGCAGGGCTGGACCTGGCAGAGCAGCAGGGAGTCAGGAGCTGCGATTGACCGAAACCCCAGCTTCCCACCACCCTCACTGCCCCTCCCACCCCCTCTGGGAAGGGAAATTACATTTCCCCATTTTAGCAAGGGGTGGTGAGAGGGAAGACTGAGTGAACACAAAGCCGAAAGTACAAGCAGGACGGAAAGTGAAACCGGGCGCAGCCCCCAGTATAAGACTCCCCCTGCCCGGGAGATGGCTGTCCAAAGAGGCTGGCCCCACCATGGGCCAGACGGCAGGCGACCTTGGCTGGCGTGAGTTTGAGGCCAGGGCTGGGGCAGAGGGGTGGGGGGCTTGGCTGAGACTGGGCAGAGGATGGGAGTGAGACAGGCATAAACTGGGGACAGGGGATGGGGCAGAGGGGTGATCAAGCCAGGGCTGGGCAGGGGATGGGGCAGGGCAGCTTGGCTGGCATGAATGGGGGGACAGCGTTCTGCAGAAGGGTGGAAGTTTGCTGAGGGCTGGACTGAGGATGGGAAGGCGACTGGCATGAATGGGGAGAGTCGGGCAGGCGCTTTGACCAGGATCAGGACCAGGCGCATAGATGAAGCGTTTATTTGGGGTGAATGAGCAGGGGCCAATCAGCTTGGCTGAGAACTGGGTCTGGCTAGAGGAAGAACAGCCGGAGCAGGGGGCTGGGGCCAAGGAGTCAGCAGCCTAACTGGGTCAAGGGTCTGGAGTTTGAAGCTTGGGAGGAGGTCCAAGCTACAGATGGTGGCTGAAGAGCTCAGAGGCTGGAAAGAGAGCTCTAGACAGAGGAGCCGATGGTAGGGTCAGGGTAGGGACCAAGGGCTGAAAGACGGGGACAGAACCTTCAAAGGCCGGGCGAAAGCCCCAGGATTGGCTGCAGAGGAGAAGGAGAAACCAAGGGAAGGGTCTGGGGGCTCCAGAGCTCAGCCAGAAAGCAGGGGGTCAGTAAGAGATGGCACAGCTCAGTTCTGGGTGGGCACTATCCACCAGGGCCTCGGGCTGCCCACCCATAGAGCTAGGAAGAACCCCAGTCTGCCTTAAGTATCCAGGGTGCCAGAGCGGCCCCCAAGCCAGGGAGCCTGAATGCTACAGATTGCAGGCATGACCCACCACCTGTGTTAAGTCCATGGGGGTAGTGGAAGCGCCCAGAATCTCCCCTTAGTCTTTACTGAGAGTACATTTCGAGGAGCAGAGCCCAGGGCCTAGAGATCAAGGATGGATAGGAAAGAGGCATGGAGAGAAGGGGGGGCAGGAATAGACTTCAACTTAGTGACCAGTTTTGGTTTGGGTTTCGAGAAGAATTGTGTAACTCCCTAGTGATTGCTAGATTTCCTCTCCCTGAAGAAGAAACTGCCCTCTTCCCAGAGCTCCAGCCCCACTGCCCCTCTTCCTTCTTTCCAGGAAATGCAGGGCAGGAAGCACTTTCAGAAATCAGCCAGTCTGACTCCCCCATTTTACAGATGGGAGCCTGAGGCACAGAGATAAGACATGACTTGTTCAAGGGAAGAACCCAAATGAGAAACAGAGGTTCAGCCTCCCATTCCAGACCCTCCTCCCTCTCCTGGCGCCCCGTGTTCCTCCCACCCTGCAGAGTGATCTACCTGCCTTGGGGGAGGCTGGGCCAATCTGTCCTTCTGACTCCCTGGGATAGAGCCTCAGCATCACCAGCCCACCCCTGGGGCCCTGGTTCAGGTCATCAGAGCCGCCTGGCTGAGCCCGGGGAATCCTTGGCAGAACAGACCGTGCCCACGCCAGGGGAGGTGGCGGTCTCCTCTGAGTTCCCTGGGGGAAGCATGCAGGCTCTGCATTTGGGCAGATCTGGAATCCAGTCCTGGTCCCCTCACCCTCTGGCTATGTGCCCTTGGGCAAGTCAACCTTACTGAGCCTCACTTTCCCCATCTGCAAAATAGGGAGAATAATAGCACCCAGGCTGCCACATACCCTCGTGCAGTTTGTTCACTGAGAAAGACACTTGGCCAAGGGAGATAGTGGGGTTCAAGATGCAGCCCGAGATCTGCTTGCAAAGGCGGGCACTCTGCGCAAGACTGTGTCTGCCTGGGGGAAGGGGCACTTTCCTTTCACTGTACAGAGAGGCCATATGGTGTCTCAACAGCTTGTTAGTGGTTTTGAGGGGTCAGTGAGATGACACACAGAGCGTGCCTGTAGCACAGGCTCAAAAAAGGCACGGTCCCTTCCCTTTCCTGAGTTCTTTTCCAGCTCTTCCCCTCATCTTGCCCGCCCCCTCCTCATTGCTCCAGGGCTCAGCCTTTTGCTACTCTCCTTGCTCCTGGCTCGAGCTGGTGTCTGGGGATTCCCGAGGCCCCCAGGGAGGCCCCTCCGGAGCCTGCAGGAGTTGCAGAGGGAGTTCAAGGTCAGCCTGCATCTCTCCAGGAAGCTGCTCTCCGAGGTTCGGGTCCAGGCCCGTGACTTTGTGAGTCTCCCTAATGCAGCTGGCTCTGGGGATGGGAAGATCCCCAATCCCCTCGGGCCCCCACTAAAAGACCTTGCCCCATAGGCTGAATCTCACCTGCCAGGAGTGAACCTGGACCTTCTGCCCCTGGGAGAGCAGCTCCCCAACGTTTCCCTGACCTTCCAGGCCTGGCGTGGCCTCTCTGTGAGTGGCGGACTGGCAGGGTGGGACAGGCAAACTGGCAATAAGGCTGGGTTGGGGGGATGGAGATAAAGTTGGGGATTGAATTGAAGATGGATTTGCGGATAAATTGAGGGAGAGAATCTGGATGAGGCTGGGTAGGTCACTGAATATAAAGATGAGGCTGGAATAAAGAAATGGCGTTAGGAAGAAGGTAAGAATGAAGCTGAGCAAGGAAAGATGTGGGGATGGGAACAGAATGGGGTTGGGGTTAGAGGTTAGTATGGAGGAGGCGTGGAGCTGGTGTTACGAGTGAGAATGGTAAGAGGTTAGGGATGGGAAGAAGGTTGGGGATGAGAGTGAAAATGAAGTGGGGGATAGAGAAAGAATGGGGATCGCTGGTGAGGATGGGAATGGAATGGGGTTGGGTAGAGTTGGAGATGGGATGGAGAGATGGTGACATTGAGGCTGGACACAAGAAAGGGATGGAATTGGGATAAGCACGGGAACAAGGATGGGAAAGAAGTTGAAGACAGAATGAAAACAAGTGAGGAGATGGAGATGGGGCGGGGCGGTAGAGAAGGAAATGGAATGGGGTTGTGGGTAGAGAGTGACAGAAGGATGGAGATGGGGTTGGGGGTTAGAGATGACCTCGGGTGTGACTGAAAATGAGGTTGGAAAAGGATATAGGATAGAGATCAGACACAGTGGAGATGGGAATGGTGATGGACATAGGAAGGGAGTAGGGATGGAGATGTGGTTAAGGATGAGAATAGATATGGGTACGGAATGGGGATTGGAGTTCATGCTGGGAATGGGACCCAAATACAGATGAGGTTGGGTTTGAAGTGGGTCATCCTTGGCCTGCAGGCCTTTCCTGATGCCTTCCCTCCCCTTCCACAGGACCCAGAAAGACTCCGCTTCCTCTCCATGACACTTCACCCCTTCCATACCCTGTTGGGAGGGCTGGGGAGCCAGGGGTTCTGGACCAGTTCAGAGAGGTTGCAGCTGTGGGCCATGAGGCTGGATCTCCGAGATTTGCACCAGCATCTCCGCTTCCAGGTAGAGTGCCCACCCACCCTCCTCGACCCCCAGAGATGAACACTCAAAACTGGGGCTCATTGGTTCCCTTTGAAAACACCCCCTGCCCAGAGGTAGGATAAGTCTGGAAGGAGATGCTCCAGATCCTCTGAGTGTGTGTGTGTGTGTGTGTGTGTGTGTGTGTGTGTGTGTGTAGGTGTACCAGGTCCTACCTCTGCCCCCTGAACCTCTGCCTTCTCTTGGGGTCTTGGTCTTGAATGAGAGAAGCCAGGACAGCATCTGGCATCAGCAGGCCCTACAGCAAACAAAGTATGTTCCCTTCTCCCTCATCCTCTGACATCACCAGATTCTCCTGAACATTTCAAAGGGAAATAGGAATTTTACCCTTAATAAAAGAATAGAAAATGAAAACAGCATAGAAACTAACCATATCACCTTTCTGCCCATTTCTGATCTTAAGACGACGCTTAAGAGAGGAACTTCCAGTTCCCTGGTGGCCTAGTGGTTAGGACTCCAGGCTTTCACTGCCAGGGACCAGGTTCTATCCCTGGTAGGGGAACATCCCGAAAGCCCCATGGCACAGCAAAAAAAAAAAAAAAAAAGGAGAGAGAGAAAGAGAGGACCTTCCAGAGTCCCCAGTCCCCTGGGCAATCCTGGATGAGTGAGAGCCAGTTCCATGAGCACCATCTTGCTCTGTGACTTCCATTTATTTGAACCAAAAACAAAATCAGGCAGCTCACATGAAACGATGACGTAATGGAGGATGCGAAGTAGGGGTTGTCCAGGGAAACCATGCCCTTGTGGCCTCTGATGTCACTCTGCACCACTGGGCACATAAAGAAACAAGGATTCATTCGGGGTCTCAGGCGGGCCATTCTCTGACCCATGGGTCTCTCCCCACAGGTGCTGGCTGCAGGATTCAACCTCCCTGAGGAGGAGGAGAATGAGGAGGGGGAGGGGCTGCTCCCAGGGGCTCTGGGCAGTCCCTTGCAGATGTCAGCCCAGGTGTCCTGGCCCTGGCTCCTCTACACCTACCAGTCGCTACACTCCTTGGAAATTGTCTTGTCTCGGGCGGTGAGGGACCTGCTGCTGCTCTCCCAGGCCGGGAACCCAGCCCAGGCCTTGGGGTTCCCCACACCCAGCTCCCAGCCCTGATGGACGGTGACTTCTTAGCCCCTTCCCTCCACCCATCAGGACTTGAGGACTGGAGTCTGGGCCAGCAGACAGGCTCCGGCTCATCTGCCTTAGACAAGGCACGACTCCACTGTTCTCCCGCCCCAGACCCTATCCAATAACTTAAGGCCCCTCCAGTCCTTGCCAGATATTTATTTCTTAGATATTTATTTATTGTTTAGAAAAATGGTTTATTTATTGTTTCGGGGACCTGCTAGTCATCCTCAGACTAGGCTGCCGCGCTGGGTGCCTAATAAAGCACTCTCACCCTCTCTCTGCCTCGGCTTCTTTTCAGAGAAGGGGTCCTGACATGCAAAGGGGCCCTGGAACAGAGTCTGCAGCTTCTGGTTACCCTGGACTCCTCTCTGATCTTACATTTTTGGGGTTCCTGGCCCACCTTCCCCCACTCTGGCTTGTTCAGCTGGTGGCTGCCGTAGTAACCAGCAGAGTTCTGAGACTGACCTCCCACTTTGGAAGCTCAAGGCAGCTGGTCTGCTTCTCTTTGGTTGCAAATGGAGCGCCACCGGCCCTCCTGACCTCTTCCTCCAGGCCGGCTTCAACCCCAGAGGTTTGCGTTAGTCCTACACAGCTCTCCAGGGCCTGGTGGGGGGTTGAGAATGGGGGGGGGGTCGAGGAGTGGGCGCAGTAGAGAGGGAAGGCTGTGGGGAGAACTGTCTCTGTCCTCGCTCAGTCCTCCAAGCAGCTGAGACAGGTTGGGGAGGTAGACAAGGCAGGCCATCAGAGAGAGATGACCCCAGCGGGGCAGTGGTCCACCAGCCCCACTGGAGAGTCAGACTCCTTAAGTTCATGGTTCTCGCAGACATCTGGTTCTGTCTGCTCCGTGAATGACACACCAAGAAACTAAGGCCCAGAGGGTGGAAAGGATGCGTCCAAAGCGGCAGAGGGAGTCAGGCTGAGCAGCGTTCAACCCAGCCTTCTGAGCCTCACGTCCCAGTCACTGGGGCTTTGGCTGGCCCAGCCTGGCTCGCAGCTCCTGCATCATGCCAGGGTGTGCCAGGCCAAACCTGCAGACGGAAGACAGGCCGTGGGAGCTGGTGTCCAGATGCCGTCAGCCTCCTCCCCATCCCAGGCCGGTCACCTCCCCCTGTGCTTACCTCTGTCCCAGGGGCCTTCTGGCTGGCAATGGAGTCCCTTCAGGGCTGGAGGAGCTTGGCTCCGGGGCGTGCTCTGGCTCGAGAAGTCTCTGTTCGGGGTCTACCAGCTCTTCCTCCGGTGGGGGGCTGGGAGGCTCCTGCGGTTGCTCAGGGGCGGGGTGCCGTCGGAAAGAGGGCCGGGAGCGGCGCTGTGAGGAGCTGCGGGAGAGGAGGGCTCGGCTCCTCGGGACAGAGACGTCCAGGAGAGCCCCGGGGAGCAGGGCCTACGGGGAAGAGGGCACGGGGTACCACGGGGCCGGCTTCAGCTTCGAGATTCTGCTCTGTCCAGCCCAGGACCCTACCTGGAGCCCTCACCTCACTCCAGCTGCTGTGAGCATCCCCACGTTGTCCAGGCTCAGCCTCTGCGGGGTCCTGGTTGGTTGACTGGTCCTCTTGGCCCTGGACGTCCTCCAGGCCTTCTGGATCCATCTCCTCAGCCTCTGCCTTTTGGTCTCCAGTCACCTCGATATCCTCCACCACAAGGGGCCTTTGTGCCTCTCCCTCGGGGTGCTTGTCCCCGTGCTGCCCCTCACTGCTTTGCCCCTGCTCTGTCGCTTGCCATCCTCCAGCCTCTTCTTCCCACAGTGTGTGCCCTCCTGGGAGGCCCTCTACCCTCACCACCTGGGAGCCCGAGGTAACGCCATCCATCCCCCAGCTTCCTTCTGCTACTGCGGATTCCTCCGCCTCAGCCTGCTGTCCCCCGGGCTCACCCTCCTGAGTGGCCTCAGAAGCCTCTGCTTGGCCACCTCTGCCAGGCGCCTCCTCCTCTGCTGAGCCCTCCAGGCCAAACTCCTGCCCACCTGTTTTCTCCCCCTCTGCAGCCACTACCAGGTCCTCACCTCCGCCGGCTTCCTCTCTCCCTTCTGAATCCCAGTCTCTCCCGAATGCTTCCTCAGCCTCTCTGCCGGGCCTGTCCCCAGTCCCAGGAGCCCTTCCATCCAGAGCTGCCTTATCCTCCACGATCTCGGTAGCCAAAGAATTTGTCTCCATGTCGTTGCTGTCCTGGAGACTCAGAGCCTCTGCCTCCAGCCTCCAGCCTCGCCTGGATGTTCTGTCTGCCCCCCAGGGCACGGCGGCCTCCACCTCCTCCTCCTTGGTCTCTGTGGCGTCTGACTCTCCCAATGACTGGACGGTCCCTGCTTCTGCTCCCTGCCTTCCACCCAGCTCCTGGTTCTCTGCTCCAGGGGCCTCCCCCTCCTCTGCTCCACGCCAGGCTTCCTTTACTCTCATCCACTCCCCGCCTGCCTCTGGGACCTCTGGTCGTGCAGACTCTTGGCCTCCTTCAGCCTCGGCCACCGGTGCCTGGCCTCCTGTAGCCTCCTCCTCCCCCTCTTCAGCACCTGCTTTTTCCTCCTGGGTGCTCCCTCTCTCCACATCCCTTCTTCTGTCTTCCCAGGCTTCCGCCACAGAGCTGTTAGGTTCTGCATACCCCACGTTCCTGGGATATTCCTCCAGGCTCCTCTCTGTCTCCTCTCTGCTCAGGGCTGGAATGCTGCAGAGTTCTTCCTTACATGCCTGCCCTTCCTCAAGTTGCTCTGTGGGGGTCTGGGGGCCTCCCACCAGCTCAGGTTCTTGGCCTTCAGTGACCCTGTGCTCAAGGCCACCCCACCCCACCCCCAGTGCTTCTCCCCTGGCCTGAGCCTCTTCCTCACCCCTCTCTCCGCTGAACTCCTTCCTGGGCCTGGCCTCTGGCGTTGCCTCCAAGTCAACACCACCTTCAGCCTCATTTGCTGCTTTGTCCCGGAGGAGCTCAGCCTCTGCAGCCCAGCAGCTCTTCTTCTGTGGCTCGGCCTCCTCTGCCTGCACCACCTCCTTGAGACTGGTTTGAGCAGCCCTGATCTCTGAGTCTTGCCTCTCCACAGCCTCTCCCTCAGCCTGATCTGCCTGGCCCTCAAAGCCCTCCCCTCCCTCCGCCTCTGACTCCTGACCTTCCTCAGCTTCCCTCTCTGCTGCCTGGTCCTCGGCCGCTTCTTCCACTCTCTCGGTTCCCAGGGCCTGGGTCTGTTTGGGGAAGAGGCTCACTTCAGCCTCTCTATTCTCATCTACCTCCTCCTCCTCCTGGCCTCCCTTGGAGGTCTCCTCTAGGGCCCAGACTCTCCCAGTACCCTCTGGGATCCTTTCTCCTGGGATTGCCCCATGTTCAGTCTCCCCAACCCCTGGGAGGTCAGCCTGCTCCCTGCCTGAGGTTTCCCTGTCCTCAGATTCTGCCCCTGGCTCCTGTGTCCCCTGTGCCCTTGTGCTTCGGCCACCCCTTACCACTACCACCTCTTCTTCCCTCCCAGCCCCTTTGGCCCCAGGCCCCTGGATCTCCTCTGCAGCTGTCTCATCAACCCCCTGCTCTGATTCCTTTCTGCCCTCTGCCACCTTTTGCCCGTCAACACTCGCCGTCCGCTCAAGCTCCTTGTGCCAGGTCCCCTCTGACTCCGCCCCTCCAGCCACCCCTGGCTCTGTTGCCCTGACCTCTTCCTCCTCCTCCTCCCGTTCCCAGGTTCTCAGTGTCTCCTCTCTCTTCACTTCCTGCTCATCGGGCTGCTGACTCTCCTGGGCTTGGCTACTCCTGTCTCTACCAGCCTCAGACCCTGCCTCAGATTTCCTTCTGGGCTCCAGGGGGATACTTGAATGCTGGCATCTAGTGGCCGTGGCTGCCTCCCAGGCCCCAGTGTCCTGCCTATCTGCTTGAGACCCATGGGAGCTGCCTTGTCCCCCACCCCAGGTCTGTTCTGTAGCTGAGCTTTCCTCCTGGCATCTTCCAGCCTCCCCAGGCCCTCTCAGCCCTCCATCCCCCTTGCTTTGGCTGCCTCCAAGGCCCTCCACGGCCTCCTGGGCTTCCTCCTCTACCTTCCCCCCAAGGCTTCTTGCAGCCACCTCCCCCAGTTCCTCAGCTGCACACGCCTCCCTCCTCTCTGCAGTGGGGACATCATCTCCCATAAGGTAGGAGACAAAGGTGCTGAAAGACTCCTAGAAGAAAAGACGGATGGGGACAAAGGTATTAAGAGGAAGCCCAGCCCTCTCCCTCGGGGCTTGGCCAGAGGGACTCAGGAGAAGGAAGAGGGGTTCTAGGATCTAGGAGGAGGAGGGGGACAGAATCTGCAGAAGGAGCAGGAAACGGCCTAGATTAGAGGTGTGTGGATGTGTTTGTGGAGATGAGGGGATTGAAATCCAGAGAAGATCGGGCTAGCAGGCTGCCTGATTGTGGGGAAGGAATCTTGAGTCTGAGGAGAAGCTCAAAGGGAGAAGGGAAGGTGAGGCCCCAGGGAGCAGGGTGAAAATCTCTGGCCTCTCTTTGCCCCTCTCACCAGTGCCCCCCTCAAGGCCTGATGCAGCCCAGGGAGACGTAGCCGGAGGAAATCCATCCTGTCTGTCTCTGTCTGTGTGTCCAGAAAGCTGACAATGATTGTCCCCACCCACCAAGCCAGTCTTCCCCAGGACCCAAGACACTTCCTCTTCCCCTGTCTCTCCCTGACGCATCCCCACCCCGAGCCCTGCCCACCTTCTGCAATGCCCACAGCTGCTTCCAGCCCAGGCTGGGAAGTGGGTGTATATCACACAGGGGACTCAGGTGGTGTACATTCGGAGCTAAAGGGCAAGGGAGGAGGACTGAAAGGAAAAAGCGGGAGCAGGAGACCTCAGAATTGGGGAGGGGGGAGGGGGCATGTGGCAACTGCAGCTCAAGTGACTCAGGTCTTGTATTTACACCTCAGCCGTTTCCGTCTCCCCCAAAAGCCACAACCTCTCTGTGAGAGGAAGCTGGGGTTTGTGGTTCCTGTTTTGCCTGGGGACAAGGAGTAGGAATGAGGAGGGAGCTGGTAAGAGTTCTGGCTTCTCATTTCAGGGTCATTAATGCTTCCCCAATAGGAAGAAGGGGCTGGATTGGTGGCTCCAATGCCCATTCCCTCACCTGTAGTCATTCTTGCGAAACAAAACTTGGCTAAACTTTGTACTGTGGTTATTCACATCTACCTCCCAGCCTCCTTTGAGTTCCTTGAAGGTGGAGGCCACGTATGACACGTTGCTGAATTTCTAGAGCCCTGCATGGGTAGTAGGATCCCATTTTTCATTGGTTGAGTGATCTGGGAAGCAGACCAAAGGGGGTACATTTCAAACAGCAGTCTGAGGGCCTGGTGGTGAGAAAGAGCTGGGAGAGGTGGGCACTGACTGTTGGAAGCCCACAAGAGAGATTAGCAGGGGAAAGACGTGATGAAGAAAATTCAGGATGTTGCTTTACCACCTAGAGGAAGGTAAGAGAATAATCGCTCCTTATCTGGGACTTTGTGAAGTGACCTTAATCGACACCTTTTCCTTGGGTCCCCTCCCTGAGCCTCACTTTCCAAATTTCCAATTAGAGGAACTAGATGAGATCACAGAATCAGAATCTTGGGCCTTAGAATCATCTGGTCTAAGCACCCTTAATGCAGGCAGGAATCCTGCAGCAGCCAGCACCCCTGCCTCTGGTGCGCTATTTCTTTTTCTGTTTGTTTGTTTTTTGCGTTACGCAGGCCTCTCACTGCTACGGCCTCTCCCGTTGCGGAGCACAGGCTCCGGACGCGCAGGCCCAGCGGCCATGGCCCACGGTCCCAGCCGCTCCGCGGCATGGGGGATCCTCCCGGACCGGGGCGCAAACCCGCGTCCCCTGCATCGGCAGGCGGACTCCCAACCACTGCGCCACCAGGGAAGCCCTGGTGCTCTATTTCTTATTGCCGAGTCTCTAAGGTCACCTTTAGGTCTAACGTTGTATGTTCATCAGTAAGTTTCCTTTTTTGTTTTCTCATCTGTAAAACCAGGGTTGAACTACTACTTTGGTTCTAAGATAATCTGAGAAAAGGGCCCTGTTAACCACCTTGGATACTGCCAACAGACAATTCATGAAATCTTTTTAGGTGGGTGTTATCTTTATGTGCAGTTTCTAAAGCAATCTAAAGGCAACAGATAGAAATAAGAATGACCTGAAGCTGGCTGCCTTTGTTGTCAGCCAGAAACAGTACCGACTAGGCAGGTGGCCATATTTATTTCTGGCAGTTGCAGAGGAGCTGAAGCCATTCGCAGCCATGATTAGTGCTGGTACGGTAGATCACGGCCTTGGGCGTCCCCAACTAATGTCATGGTTCTTCTTGCTGCTCTTACCCATCCCAGTTTTAAACCGTTGGTTCCAGGGTTCTTCCAGCCTCTCTCAGTCCCCCGCCCCGAAGCTGGGTAGGTCTAAAGAGATGATCGAGAAAGGACCCGGAAGTGGTGAGGACCTTCAAGCACGTGATGAGGGACCGACAGGTGCTGTCACGTGATCCGTCGTTCCTGGGTGCGGAATGTTTAGGTGCTCTTAAAGGTACAGGCTGCAGGGCCCCCTGCTTTGGAGGGGGCGGGGGCAGAGTCCGACGGGTGGGGCGTGGTGGGGCGTACGAGGGCGCAAGATGGAGCCTGGGGTTAGGGCCGTGGCTCGTAGAGGCGCCACTGCAGCGGAGAAGCCGGAGCTGGGACCGGCAGTGGGGCGTTGATCCCTCTCACCTGTCGTAGACCCTCATCCGCCTCATCGGAGCCAACTCTGAACTCTCGCTGACTTTGGACCCCTCGGGGGACCTGAACTTGATGCCATGGGAGGCTGTGCGGGGCGGCGCCTTTCGGATTCGGAGGGTGAGTATTCCTGCCCACCCTCACGGGATTGACTTCCTCGGTCCCGGGAGAACGCCCGTTGGCCCATCGTGCACCTGAGAGTGGGGTGGGGGTCAGGACCTCTTCTTTTCCCCCTTCCAGGAGAGGAGGCCAATCCGGCACTTAGGCCCCCGCCGCAGGACCGTCAGGGGACCCATTGGAAGAACGCGGTGGGCTTCTGGTGAGTGGCCTGAAGAAATTAAAGTAGGGTGGGAAGAGGGAAGCAACAAGCGGGGTGAGAAAAGAGAGTTGAGCTTCCAAAAAGGAGCTGAATCCACAAAATATTTACTGAACCGCTTGGTTTGCCCTGAGGCCGTGTGTAAATTTCCCAAATTTCGCTCATTCCCTTATCACCTTCACCTTTGGGCCAGCTTCTCATATGACCTGCAGGGATATTTTCTTCATGTTTTTACTCCAACCAACTCAGCCTTTATTTTATTTTTTCATGAAAATAATATCTATTCAAATTCAGAATTTGTGTCTCTGAAATTTTCTGTGTGACCGTTTCTGAGATGAATATCAGTAACAAATCATTTAATTTCTAGACAAATCTCAATGTCATCGGTTATCTTCTTGATTTTAGTTTCTCTGAAATTTCGTTTCCTCAGCTGTAAAACGGGATAATAGCAGGCGCCTTGCCATGTTGTGAGGATTTTATTTTATTTTATTAATTTTTATTGGAGTATGGTTGCTTTACTATGTGGTGTTAGCCTCCACTGCACAACAAAATGAATCAGACGTACACGTACAGATGTCCCCTCCCTTTCGGACTTCCCTCCTATTTAGGTTACCACAGTGCATTAGGTAGAGTTCCCTGTGCTATACAGTATGTTCCCATCTGTTGTCTATTTACACATAGTATCAATAACGTATATGTGTCGATCCCAGTCTCCCAGTTCCTGCCTCCCCACCCCTTTCCCCCTTGGTATCCATACATCTGTTCTCTACGTCTATGTCTCCATTTCTGCTTTGCAAATAAGATCACCTATACCACTTTTCTAGATCCCATATACATGCGTTATTATATGATACTTGTTTTCTCTTTCTGACTTAACTTCACTCTGTATGACACTTTCTAGGTCTATCCACATCTCTACAGATGACCCAATTTTGTTCCTTTTTATGGCTGAGTAATATTCCATTGTAATTATATACCACATTTTCTTTATCCATTCCTCCACTGATGGACATTTAGGTAGCTTCCATGTCCTGGCTATTGTAAATAGTGCTGCTATGAACATTGGGGTGCATGTGTTTTTTTGAATTATGGTCTTTTCTGGGTATATGCCCAGTAGAGGGATTGCTGGGTCATATGGTAGTTCCATTTTTAGTTTTTTAAGGAACCTCCATACTGTTTTACATAGTGGCTGTATCAATTTACACTCCCACCAACAGGGTATGAGGGTTCCCTTTTCTCCACACCCTCTCCAGCATTTACTGTTTGTAGATTTTTTGATGATGGCCATTCTGACCGGTGTGAGGTTATACCTCACTGTAGTTTTGATTTGCATTTCTCTAATAATTAGTGATGTTGAGCATCGTTTCATGTGTTTGTTGGCAGTCTGTATGTCTTCTTTGGAGAAATGTCTATTTAGGTCTTCTGCCCATTTTTTGACTGGGTTGTTTGTTTTTTTGATATTGAGCTGTATGAGCTGCTTGTATATTTTGGAGATCCAACTCAGCCTTTAAATTTGTAAATACATGTACTTTTTAAAAGAAAACTGTAAATCACTACTCTGGACGGAAAGCCAGTATTTTCCTAATGCACATTTAAATAAATGCATCACTACCTTTTAAAAGTCATCCATCTACCTCCTAAAATAATTCGAATACTGAGCTTTGGGAAATACTTCTAGCACTAACCTAAACATCAAGGACTTGGGTAACAGATTGGGTTGGAAGTGAGGCTCACTCTCTGAGCCTCAGTTTCTCAGCAGTAAAATGGGAAGAGCAGCAGTACCACTTCAGAGGCTTGTGAAAAGGACACATGATATCCTGGGGCTGGGTCCTGTTCCCTTCCCATCACTGATGGCAGCTCTGGGAGATGAGAATAAGTGAACCAGATCCTTCATAGATCATGTAGGGTATTATCTTGTTTTGATCTCTAGAGCACTCTGTGAGATAGTCAGAGAAGAGAGAGAAGTTTGAATCCTCATTGTGCACATGAGTAGACTGAGGCCACTCAAGTAGGAAGTGGCGGACTTGGGACCTGAACATAGTCCTTTGGATTTCAAGCCCCCAGTATCTTTCTACCACACCACAGTCAGAGACAGTGGATCAGTGGATGAGAAATGCCCTGGGAACTGAATCATGGTGGGAGCTTGGAGGAGAGAGTCATCAAGGATAACTTCCTTCTCTTCCTGGGAGAGGTCTCAGAGATTAGATATGAACCTAAGTTTGTTGTCCCAAAGCCTGTATTTCTAACCTTCTCACTAAATGGGGATGGGGTCTGGCGATAGAGAAAAGAGAAGGCACAAGAAAGGGGGAGGTTTGGTGCTAGGACTGTGGATAGATTGTATATAATTATATGTCTATTCTTCTATGTCAATTATATCTCAATAAAACTGGGGGGTGGGGGGATCTGTCCTGCTCACTCCAGGCTCCTGGGCCTCTGCAACAACTTCTCTTACGTGGTGATGCTCAGCGCTGCCCACGACATCCTCAGTCACCAGAGAGCACCTGGGAACCAGAGCCATGTAAGTGACCCTCTCTACCACCACCACCATGTTTAGTCCTTATGGGAAGATGAGGGACTCACCCTTGGGCAGAAACCCACTTGAAAAATTCATGGAATGAGGTGACTAAGGGGTGGGGCAAGATGGCTAAAGTTCCCAGACCTGAGAACAGGAAGGGTCTTTAAGAATCAATTTGTTCTTGTAAAGCAATTGCAAACTCGTTGGCCAGGTGGGACTATAGTCTAAGGCATGGTTTTTTGGGTTTTTTTTTAATTAATTAATTTATTTATTTATTTATGGCTGCGTTGGGTCCTCGTTGCTGTGCGCGGGCTTCTCATTGCAGCGGCTTCTGTTGTTGCGGAGCACAGGCTCTAGGTGCGCGGGCTTCAGCAGCTGTGGCTTGAAGGCTCCAGGGCACAGACTCAGTAGTTGTGGCGCACGGGCTCAGCTGCTCCGTGGCATGTGGGATCCTCCCGGACCAGGGCTCGAACCCGTGTCCCCTGCACTGGCAGGTGGGCTCTTAACCACTGCGCCACCAGGGAAGCCCTAAGGCATGGTTTTTTAACTCCAGCACTGTTGATGTTTTGGGCTGGATAATTCTTTGTTGTGTGACTTTCCTGTGCATTGTAGGATGTTTAGCAGCATCTCTGGCCTCTGCCCACTGGATGACAATAGCATATCCCTCACCCTCCAGTTGTGACAACCAAGAATGTCTCCAGACATTGCCAAATGTTCCCTGAAGGGTATAATCATCTCTGGTTGAGAACCTCTTGTCTATGATGAGCTGGAGGATGCAGGCCCAAGGGGAACAGCTACCACCTTGCAGGTCCAACAGGGAATTTGGTCCAAGAATAGATTTTTCTGGAAACCCAAATTTTTTAAATGAAAGTTCCCGAGTGTGTTACCCAAATAAAGTCACTTACAAGGCCATCTTTGGCGTGTGGACCATTAGTTTGAGACTTCTATGGAAACCTCCCCTTCCCCCTTGTGCACATAGAGGAACTGAGGTCTTAAGAAGCCAGTGCTGACCCAAGGCCATCCTTCAAGTTAGAGCAGAGCTGGGAATGGAGCCTGGCCCTGTTTGTCTGCCCTCCTGCCTCCCTGGGTGAAAGACTTTCTTGTCTCCCATCAGGTGGACCCAGACCCAACACCCACCTCCCATAATAGCTCATCTCGATTTGACTGCAATTCTGTCTCCACAGCTGTGAGTACCCATCTGGTCCTCCCTTTACCCTTACTCTGGGTCTTATAGACCCCACCCACACCCCCTCAGCACCCAGCTGGTACTATCATGACTCCACTAATTAAGACTGCCATTTACTGAGCCCTTTCTGTGTGCAGCATATATTAGCTTATTGAATCCATACAACAGTACTGTGAGTTAGGCTCTGTAATCATCCCTGTTTTCCAAATAAGGAGACTGAAGCTCAGAGAATGTGAATACCTTGACCCACAGCTAAGGAGAGGCAGACCTGGGACTGGAACTCAGATCTGTGTGACTTCAGAGCCTGTGTTTGTAGCAGGTCTAATGGGCTGGTTTCTATCTTTCCTTGGCCACTTGGTTGGGAGGGTTGTCCCTGGGAAAGTCTGGGGTCTCACTCTGTTCTCCTGTCCCAGGCGGTGCTCCTGGCAGACATCCTTCCCACCCTCGTCATCAAATTGCTGGCTCCTCTCGGCCTTCATCTGCTGCCCTACAGGTCTGGGTGGAGGTGGCGGGAGGAGAGGCAGGTGGGATCTGAGAGTGGGGAGGCTGGGAGGGCAGAGGAGGTGGCGGGAGGGCTGGGGAGCTGAGAATGGCAGCTGACCATCCCCCCCGGCCCATATCTCCCTTCAGCCCCCGGGTGCTCACCAGTGGGGTTTGTGCTGCTGGAAGCTTCATCCTGGTTGCCTTTTCTCATTCGGTGGGAATCAGCCTGTGTGGTGAGTGTGAGGTTTTGTGTCAGGTGGGGGGTTCAAAGGAACTACAACAGAGCATTGGTGGGGGTAATCTCCTCAGCTTCCCAGAGGAGAGGGATTATTTTTGTAACCCCCAAGAAGCATGCTAAGACTGTCACAATAGGGGACGGGAGATGAGGTCGATTTGGAGGGGTAGGCGGTGGGGAAGATGGGAAGAAATGGACAGATTAGATGGAGATCGAGATGAGCAGTCACCAAGCGTCTGTGATGGAGGTGGAGGAGGCATCAAGGATGAGTTCTTGGGAATTCCCCGGCGGTCCAGTGGTTAGGACTCGCTGCTTTCACTGCCGTGGCCTGGGGTCAACCTCTGGTCGAGGAACTAAGATCCCGCAAGCCTTGCAGTGCGGCCAAAAAAAAGAATGAATTCTTACTCCTGATTTGATAATTGGGCGGATGGAGGTACCACTCCCTATGAGAGGACATGCAGAGGAAGGGGTTGGTTCTACTTCAGATCTGGAGCCCAGCCTATCCAAGGGATCTGTTTTTAGCCCCTCTGCGCAGATGCAGAGGAGGCTGTGGCCACACCCCTTAGGGAATTGAGGCTATTGGGGAAAGGCTAGGTAGGTATGGCCATGCTTGTCCTTCTCCAGGTGTGGTCTTGGCTAGCATCTCTTCAGGTCTGGGGGAGGTCACCTTCCTCTCACTCACCGCCTTCTACCCCAGGTAAGCAGGCAGAGCAGGGAGTGAGGGGAGGGGTTCCCACTGCTGGCTTTGGTCCTTCTTAGTGCTACTGTGTTCTCCTTCTCAGGGCTGTGATCTCTTGGTGGTCCTCAGGTACTGGCGGAGCAGGGCTGCTGGGGGCACTGTCCTACCTGGGCCTCACCCAGGCTGGCCTCTCTCCCCAGCACACCCTGCTGTCCATGCTGGGTATACCCGCACTGCTGCTGGCCAGGTAAGCGGCCTGGGCTGGGAGGAAGAGGGATTCGAGGAGAGAGAACTTGATCACGATCCCAATCTTCATATCCCTACAGCCATGTGGGGGGATGTGGGTTCTGGACTCCAATAGGCCCGAGTCTGAGTTCTGGGCTGCCACTTGGTAACTGTGTTGTATGGGACGAGTTACTTTATGTCTCTGACCCTCAGTTTTCCCATATTTCAAATGATGGTGGCTTTCCTTGCTTCCCCGTGCGGCGACATGCGTGAAGCATTCATTACAGTGTGGTTCCCACAATGAGGGGCCAAGGATAGACTCTGTTCATTTTGTGTGTATTTTCATGTGAATTAGGAAAAGTTTCAATTGGTCGACCAAACCTGTGATTTCACAGATTATCGCTTAGGATAAGGCCGTGTAGAAAAAGTGAATCAATTGAAAGGGAAATATTAAATAAAAAATATTATACACAGAGGGAATGTGGATATGGCAAATGTCACGAAGGCAAAACATAAGTGACCAAACTTTGGAAACTTCTGGCCTAGCACAAAATGAACACGTGATAAATGGTAGCTAGAGCGATTATTAGAAAAACAACAACAAGAAAACAGGGCTGACATGCTTGGCGTGAGCCAGGAATCAAAACGAGGGCCCATGGATTAGAAACAACAAGAAGATACATTTCAGTTCCAGAGAAAGAAGCATTTTTGCGCAGTTGGAGTTCTCTGGCCAAGGATGGAGGGCCTTGGCGGAGAGGAGGAATAAGGGGGGCTGCCCTGGGAAGAAGTGGCCTTTCCAGCCTGACAGAGGCTCTTCAATCTTCTTTTCATTCTTCCCACTTCCAGCTATTTCTTGTTGCTCACGTCTCCTGGGCCCCAGGACCCTGGAGGGGAAGGGGAGGCAGACACGGCAGCCCGGCAACCCCTGATAAACAGCGAGGCCCCAGAGTGGAAGCCAGGTAGGAGACACAGTGACCGTCAGAGCAGTCACTTTCTCTGAGTTTCAGCCTTTTCCTCTCTACTGTGGGCAGTCAGAAGAGGGAGTGGATAGGCATGCTGGTTATGGTGAGAGCCGATCACATTCATCTACTCAGGAAATACTCACTGAGTACTGACTATGTGTTGTACCATTCATAAACAAATAACAGAATCGGAAGCACGTTGTTTTCACATGTTGATAAGTACTAGAAGAACATAACAGAGTGATGTGCTTAGAAATGACAGATGGGGGGGACTTCCCTGGTGGTCCAGTGGTTAGGACTCTGCGCTTCCACTGCAGGGGGCACGGGTTTGATCCCTGGTTGGGGAACTAAGATCCCACATGCCGTGCAGTGCGGCCAAAAAAAAAGCAAGAAATGACAGATGGGGGGAGGAAAGGGGTTCTATTTATGAATGACAAGGAGTCAGCCCTGTGCACATCCAGGTGAACAGGTTTCAGGTAGAGGGAACAGCAAGTGCTAAGGCCCTGTGGTGGGAATGAGCTTGGGTGTTCAAAACCAGAAAGAAGGGCCCGCTGTGGCTGGGTAGGGGTGTACCGCCATCAGGCTGTACAAGAACCATGAAGAAGTCTCATCTAGTTACTTTTTTTTTTAATCATGGTAAAGTATCCATACCATGAAGTTTACCAATTTAACCATTTTTAATTGTACAGTCCAGTGGCGTATGTGCATTCACACTCGTGTGTTGGCTGGCTGATTCTTGCACACCAGCACCCCTTTTCTGAGTCAGTGTGCCGACCTCACCTGCCCTTCTCTCCCTGCCCCCCTGCAGGCTCCAGCTCACACCTGTCCCTTCAGGAAAGGTGGACCGTGTTTAAGGTACGGACGGTGGCTCTGGCGTGTCCCCTGCGGCCAGTGTTCATCTCCCAGCCTCCCGCTTATGTCTCCTGACCCTTCCAGGGCCTGCTGTGCTACATCGTCCCCTTGGTGCTGGTTTACTTTGCTGAGTATTTCATCAACCAGGGACTTGTGAGTGAGGGTTGCCGGGAGGGGTGTGGAAATAGTGATGAGGGTGGGGACCCACACATCCCCGTCCATCTCCCCCGTCTGGTCCTTGCTGCAGTTTGAACTCCTCTTCTTCCGGAACACGTTCCTGAGTCACGCTCAGCAATACCGCTGGTGAGAAGACTGAGGGTGGGTGGCAGCACGGCAGTGGGCTGGGGGGCGGGCCTTTGATGGTAAGGACTGGGGTTGGGAGGGGCTGCCCTGCCGAGTAGGCACCAGAGGGGCTTCCTCTTACTCCCTGCCCCCTTGAAGGTACCAGATGCTGTACCAGGCCGGCGTCTTTGCCTCCCGCTCTTCTCTCCGCTGCTGTCACATCCGCCACACGTGGGCCCTGGCCTTGCTACAGGTACTGAGCCCCTGGCCCTCACTCTCCACCTGCCTTGGCTCCCAGCTTCCCTAGGCCCCGATGCTTCCCTCCCTCAGCAGGGGTTATTGATTGCATACCGTCATGTTCTAAGCACGGGGAACAGAAGCCAGCAGGGATCTGTGTAAAATGAGTGGCCTCAGGAGCCAGGCCAACCTGGATGCAGATCCCAGCTTCTGTACTCAGTAGCTGTGTGATTTAGGGCAGGTCCCGGAACTCATCTGAGCCTCAGTTTCCTCACGTATAAATCAGGCACGGTTGTAAGAAATAGAAATGTGAAGAATGAAAGAACAGGAACCCGTATTGTGTCTTAATCAGCTAGAAGCACTTATTTAATGATTATTTGCCCAAGCCTCATGCAGAGAGGCAGGTTTTCAAATAATGTTTCCAATGATAAGAAAACGTTCAGTTCTTTCATTCTGGATGGTTAATTACAATAGAATCAGTGACATTGGAGTCAACAGGTTATTTATCTCAAGGCTGGTGAGCAAATTCATGGCGAAGGTCATGGAAGTGATTAAGCTTTAAATGAACGAAAATACCTACAACAGTCTAACAAAAGGAGTTTTACTTAACCAGCATTCATGTTTCATTGTCACATGTCTACGGCCACTGAAGGTAACTATTAAAAAAACTTCAACTCTTTTTTTTTTTTTTTTGGAAAGAGAACATGATTTTAAACATTCACGTCTTCTTACTTGTTTCTAAATGTCAGAGTTCTCGGTGGTCAGACTTGAAAACACTTTAAAACAAGTCATTGGCAACCTCCAAATTATTCTTGGTGACTCTAATATCCCTCTGGGCCATAATCTTGGGACCAGACGGGCATATAAAAAATCGCCTTTAAAATAAATCTTCAACTCTTACAGGAAAGTTCTTTGCCCTTTTTAATAATTCAATTCTGTGATAACAATATAGAGAATTAGGGTAGATGACACTTTAATGTTATGTCAACAGCAGGCAGATATCCTCTAACTTTCTTCCTTATTTGCCTGAGCAGGACTGCCACCCCAGGGCTTTGTACCCGCCAAGTCCCAGACTGTATCAACAATTCTTTTTTTTTTTTTGACCGCACCACATGGCATTTGGGTTCTTAGTCCCCCGACCAGGGATCGAACCCATGCCCCCTGCAGTGGAAGCATGAGTCTTAACCACTAGACTGCCAGGGAAGTCCCTGTATCAACAGTTCTTAACTCAGGGTTCTACATTAGATGCCACTGAAATGTGTAGCTTATGATTTTAGCTATAATTTTAACCACGGTTGCTTCATAGAATTAGCAGCTTATAATCATTTAATTCCATTACAGAAAGTGTCTGGCCTAATGCTCCAGATGAAAGTATCTGCAGTGCTTCTAGGGTCATATTAGTATTACCAGAGTGTGTCCTTTTAAATGCAGATCTCTGAGCCCACCTCACTCTTCCTGAATTAGAACCTCTGAGGGCAAGGTCTGTGTAGGTAACAAGATCCACAAGTGATCTGTGTGTACATTAAGCATGTGAACCACTGGGGTGGCCTACACACTGGGGAGGCAACCCTGTGCACTGAGGACTGGGACAGTGGGATCCCCTGAAGGACTGGGGCACAGAGAAAGGGACCTACACCCTTGGGTGGGGTCAGCGAGCCTTCTTAGAAGGCGTGGGAACATCTAAGCCACGGTTTCTCAACCTTGGTGTTATTGCATTTCGGGCTGGATCCTTCTTTGTTGTGAAGCTGTCCTGTGAGCTGCAGGATGTTGAGCAGCATCCCTGGCCTCTGCCCACTGCATGCCCGTAACACCCTCCCTTCCCAGTTGTAACAACCAGGAACATCTCCAGATGTTGCCAAATGTCCCCTAGGCAGCAAAGTCACGCCTAGTTGAGAACCTCTGGTCTCACCATAGCCTCAGTTTGATAAAATAGAGGGGAACCTCTCCATTCAGGAAGACTCTGGGAGGAGGAATGAGATCATAGGAGTGAGAGTGACCCTGATCCAAGCTGAGCTGTGAACGGTGGTGACTAGGGGAGCCCAAGTGGGGGAAGGTGGGATAGCATCACAGGCGGTAGGAGTGACACGGGCAAAGGGAGAAGGGGAGGAGACCCCCAAGGTCTAGGATGCTGGGATGCGGTAGGGAGAAGGCCTACCCCAGATCCCAGGATCTGGTAGGCCAGCTGGGTGTTGGGATTTGATCCAGGCCTGTCAGCCCTCACCCTCATCAGCATCTCTCAGAACCGGGGCCCGCTGGACGGGATGGCACCTCCCTTCCTGCCCACCTCTGGTCCCAGGCTCAGCCCTCCTCTCCACCTGCACCCACAGTGCCTCAACCTGGCCTTCCTGCTGGCGGACGTGTGGCTGAGCTTCCTGCCGAGCATCTACCTCGTCTTCCTGATCATTCTGTATGAGGGACTTCTGGGGGGCGCGGCCTATGTGAACACCTTTCACAACATTGCCCTGGAGGTCAGCACCAGTCGGTGGAGGGCTGTGGGTGGGTGGCCTCTCTGGGAAAGTGCCAGGCGGAGGTAGCTAGGACTGAAGCCTCACCCCTGCTCCCCACCCTCCCCAGACCAGCAGTGAGCACCGGGAGTTTGCCATGGCAACCACCTGTATCTCGGACACCTTGGGGATCTCGCTGTCAGGGCTCCTGGCCCTGCCTCTGCACGACTTCCTCTGCCAGCTCTCCTGACACTCTGACTCCTTGGAACATAGGACACAGTGACCTGGGCCCACACTGACAGGCGGGCAGGTCGGACCGACCCCAGGCCCACGGCCCAGAGCCCACCCGTGACTCTGCCCCCAGCCATCCCTACACGGCTGGGATGTAGAAAAGTGCTGAGGTCCTGTTCCCCTTTGATGGAGGGGCAGCGGTTTTCTTCCACTCCCAAGCTGCTTTCGGGGAATTTCTTTGCATTATGCCTTCAGAATAAATGCCTATTTTATCAATTGACTCTTGTGCCATTTTTCTCTCTGAAAAAACATTTTCTTCTATTATAAAAGCAGGAAGCTCACTTTGGAATATATACAGGAGCGTGTAAAGAAAGTCTTTCAGCAAATTGTCTAGTCTTTGAGGCTTTGCTTATTTGTTAATTCCTTTATTCATTTACTCATTCATTCACTGTGTGGGACAATCTGTATGCATTTTTTCCCCAACATGTAAGTTTCCAAACCTACAGAGAAGTTGAAAGAACTTACACGATGATTACTGATGTAGGTACCACCTGGGTTCTACAATGAATGTTTAGTTCAACTTTTTTTTTTTTTTTTTTTTTTTGCGGTACGCGGGCCTCTCACTGCTGTGGCCTCTTCCGCTGCGGAGCACAGGCTCTGGACGTGCAGGCTCAGCCGCCACGGCTCACGGGCCCAGCCGCTCCACGGCACGTGGGATCCTCCCAGACTGGGGCACGAACCCGTGTCCCGTGCATCGGCAGGCAGACTCCCAACCACTGCGCCACCAGGGAAGCCCAGTTCAACTTATTTTTGTGATGCATTTCAAAGTAGGAGGTTGACTGCAATACACCTCCCTCTAAATGCTTCAGCATGCACATTTTTACCTAGAATCCAGTCTATTTTACAAGTCCCTTTTTTAAAAAATTTATTTATTTTTGGCTGCGTTGGGTCTTCGTTGCTGCACGCGCAGGCTTTCTCTAATTGTGGCGAGCAGGGGCTACTCTTCGTTGTGGTGCGAGGGCTTCTCATTGTGGCTTCTCTTGTTGCGGAGCATGGGCTGTAGGCGCTCGGGCTTCAGTAGTTGCAGCACACGGGCTCAGCAGTAGTTGCGGCTCGTGGGCTCTAGGGCGCGCGGGCTTCAGTAGTTGTGACGCACAGGCTTAGCTGCTCCACGGCATGTGGGAAGTCCCAACAGTACCTTAAAAAAGGACTTGTAGGGGGACTTCCCTGGTGGCACAGTGGTTAAGAATCCGCCTGCCAATGCAGGGGACACGGGTTAGAGCCCTGATCCAGAAAGATCCCACGTGCCGCAGAGCAACTACACCCGTGCGCCACAACTACTGAGCCTGCGCTCTAGTGCCCGTGAGCCACAACTGCTGAGCCCACATGCCACAACTACTGAAGCCCACGCGCCTAGAGCCCGTGCTCTGCAACAAGAGAAGCCACCGCAATGAGAAGCCCGCGCACTGCAGCGAAGAGTAGCCCCTGCTCTCCACAACTAGAGAGAGCCCGCATGCAGCAACGAAGACCCAACACAGCCAAAAATAAATAAATTAATTAATTTAAAAAATAAGGTACTATTTATATACAGTAAAATACACAAATCGTTATGTATTTTTAAAGTAACTGAGGTTGGCTTAGCAGTATTGCCCATACTTCACTGTTAACCGTCTCTACCATATTTGCGATATCTGTACATAACAGTACATTTATTAAGATTCTTTGGGAATTCCCTTGGCGGTCCAGTGGTTAGGACTCTGTGCTTCCACGGCAGGGGGCACGGGTTCCGTCGGGGAATGAAGATCCCATGTGGTGCAGCTAAAAAAAAAATTTTTTTTTCATTAAAGGGAATTTCCTGGTGGTCCAGTGGTTAGGACTTAGCACTCTCACTGCTGAGGGCCTGGGTTTAATCCCTGGTCAGGGAACTAAGTTCCCACAAGCCTCACAGCATGGCCAAATAAATACTTTTCATTAAAGCAACTAATTTTTAATAAAATTCACTCATTTTAAAGGGAAACGATGTTACTATTGAAATCATGAGTTTGGAATGCTAGTTATATATATTTTTTCTATGACACATTAAAATAAATACATAGGACTTCCCTGATAAATACATAGGATTTCCCTGGTGGTCCAGTGGTTAACACTCTGAGCTCCCAACGCAGGGGGTCCGGGCTAGATCCCTGATCAGGGAACTAGATCCTGCGGGCCACAACTAAGACCTGGCGCAGCCAAATAAATAAATATTTTTTAAAAATACATAGGTGTTGGAGTGTAAAATGAACATTCAGGTACTACCACCTGAGCCCACCTCATCTCTACCAGTAATGCTTGTGGCCCACACTCAGGGGAAGTGCTGACATAGTGCTTGATAGCATGGGCTTTGGCAGTGGAGAAACCTGGTTTTGGGGTCCCAACTCTGCTATTCAGTAGCTCTATGATCTTAGGCAAGTCTCTCCATCTCTCTGCACCTTAATTTCTTGACGTGTCAAATGGGAATAACAATAGTATCAACACAGCATAAGGTGGTTGTGGAAATTACATGAGCTCCTGGGAGACCATAGCACTCAGTATATGTTAGCTTAGATCATGCTATGGTTTGAATCCTGCCTTTACATTTTACATTGCCTTATGCCAGTGGTTCTCAAACTTTAGTGTGCACCAGAGGGCTTGTTAAAGCACAGATTGCTGGGACTTCCCTGGTGGTGCAGTGGTTGAGAATCCGCCTGTCAATGCAGGGGACACGGGTTCGATCCCTGGTCCAGGAAGATCCCACATGCTGCGGAGCAACTAAACCCATGCGCCACAACTGCTGAGGCTGCACGCCACAAGTACTGAGCCCGCGCACCTAGAGCCCGTGCTCTGCAAGAAGAGAAGCAGCCACAATGAGAAGGCCGTGCACCACAATGAAGAGTAGCCCCTACTCACTGCAACTAGAGAAAGCCCACGCGCAGCAATGAAGACCCAGTGCAGCCAAAAATAAACTAATAAAATAAATAAATAAATAAAAAAGTACAGATTGCTGGGTTCATATCCAAAATATATAAAGAAATCATACAATCCAATAGCAAAAAAAGGAAATAATCCAATTTAAAAATGGGCAAAGGAACTGCATAGATGTTTCTCCAAAGAAATACGAAAGGCCAACAGGCCAACAGGTACTTGAAAAGATGCTCAACAGCACTAGTCATGGGAGTTCCTTGGTGGCCTAGTGGTTAGGATTCGGGGCTTTCACTGCCATGCCTGGGTTCAATCCCTGGTTGGGGAACTGATATCCCGCAAGCTGAGTGGCACGGCCAACTAGTCATTAGGGAAATGCAAATCAAAACCACAATGAGATGTCATCTCACACCTCTTAGATTAGCCATCATCAAAAAGACCAGAGGTAACAAATGCTGGCATGGTTGTGTAGAAAAGGGAACACTTGGGCACTGTTGGTGGGATTGTAAATTTGCACAGCCACTATGGAAAACAGTATAGAAGATCCTCAAAAAATTAAAAGAACTACCATATGATGCAGACATTCCACTTCTGTGAATATATCAAAGGAAACGGAAACACTAATTTGAAAAGATATCTGCACCCCTATGTACATAGCGGAATTATTTACAATAGCCAAGACATGGAAACAACCTAAGTGTCCATTGATGGATGAATGATGAAGAAGTTGTGGAATATATATATATATATATATATATATATATATACAATGGAATATTATTCAGCCATTAAAAATGAGGAAATTCTACCATTTGCAACTACATGGATGAAGCTTAAAGGCATTATAGTAAGTGAAATAAGTCAGATAGATAAGGACAAATACTGTATGATTTCACTTACATGTGGAATAAAAAAAGAACAAAACTTTTTTTTTTGGCTACACCACTCAGCTTGTGGGATCTTAGTTCCCCATCCAGGGCTTGAACATAGGCCACAGCAGTGAATGCACTAATTTATGATCCATGAACATAGGATGTCTTTCTGCTTATTTAGATCTTTATTTTCTTTCAACAATGCTTTGTAGTTTTCATCGTATATATTTGCACCTCTTTTGTTAAATTTATGCCTAAGTATTTTATTCTTTTTGGTGCTTTTGTACATGGAATTACTTTCCTAGTTTCCTTTTTGGATTCTTCATTACAAGTGTCTAGAAATACAATTGATTTTTGTCTATTGATCTTTTTTTTTTTTGCGGTACGCGGGCCTCTTACCGCTGTGGTCTCTTTCGTTGCGGAGCACAGGCTTCGGACGCGCAGGCCCAGCGGCCATGGCCCACGGGCCCAGCTGCTCCACGGCATGCGGGATCCTCCCAGACCGGGGCACGAACCCGTGTCCCCTGCATCGGCAGGCAGACTCGCAACCACTGCGCCGCCAGGTAAGCCCTGTCTATTGATCTTTTATGCTCCAACTCTGCTGAACTTGTTATTAGTTCAAATAGGTTTTTGTAGATTCCTTAGGATTTTCTGTATACAAGATTATGTCCCCTGCAAACCTTTCTAATCTGGATGCTTTTAATTTCACTTTCTGGCCTAATTGCCTTGACTAGAGCCTCCATTACAACATTAAATAGAAGTGGCAACATTCTTCAACATTCAAATAGAACTAGACATTCTTGTCTTGTTCCTGATATTAGGGAAAAAGCTTTTAGTCTTTCATCATTAAGTATGATATTAGCTGTGGATTTTTTGTGGATGCCCTTTATCATATTGAGGAAGTTCCTTTCTATTCCTAGTTTGTTAGGTGTTTTGATCATGAAGGGGTTTTCAATATTGTCAACTGCTTTTTTTTTCATCTATTGAGATGATCGTGTGTTTTTTGTCCTTTATTCTGTTGATATGGTGTATTAGCGAATTAATATTCATTTTCATATGTAAAGCTGACTTTGCATTTCTGATAAATACCACTTGGTCATGGTCTATTTATTAGATTTTCTAGTATTTTGCTGAGGATTTTTATGCCTCTATGCGTAAGAGAAATTGGTCTGAAATTTTCTTTTCTCGTGTCATTTTTGTCTGGTTTTGATATCCAGGCAATGCAGGCCTCAGAGAATGAGTTGGGAAGTGTTCCCTCTACTATTTTTTGGGATGAGTTTGTGAAGAACTGGTGTTAATTCTTTAAATATTTGAGGAATTAACTAGTGAAACGATCTGGATCTGGGCTTTTCTCTGTGGGTACTTTTTGCTACGTGTGGTTTTTAAGCAGTTGAAATGTGGTTAGCATGACTGAGAAACTGAACTTTTAATTTCATTTAATATTAATTAATTAGGCTAAATATAATAAGCCACAGATGGTTGTTTTTACAGAGCAGGTCTTGAACGGTGGTACTCAATGGGGTGGTATTGCCCTCTATCGTCATTCTGGAAGTTTGTGGGATTTTGAATCTCACTGTAAATGGAGCAGAGCCCTTTAGAGGGTGAGGGCCTAGCCATCCTGCCATGCACAACACGGTCCCGTGTGAAGAGTAATTTTCCTACGCCTGAGTGGCTTTTCACTGTCTCCCCGCAACCCAGGCATCTAATTCCATTTTACACGTGAACCCAAAGTATATCTTGCTTGGTTTTAATATATGTGAATTTTCCAGGATTTCAACTATCATGTTCATTGAAGGAAGACTGTACTTCATTTTGTTTGAACATTTACCAAGAGCTTTTTGCTGTATTTGGAAAATCCCCTCACTAAAGGCAACACCCAGTGTCTCATTCACTGTGATTCTAAGTACACATAAAAATGCTAAGTATATATACACATACTTATTTCAAAATATCCAATATGAAGAAAAAAATTCAACGTTTGTTCATATGATAATCGTCATTTCATAAATCCAAACTATGTCATTGCAAATAGGTGCAAATCTCTATTTCTTTATATCTTCTACGGAAATCATGTCTCAACATTTACATATTTCAATGCATATTTTCAATAAAAAAATTTTCCTATTTTTCCTTTATAAATATACTTAGAGCACAGCAGTATTTACTGAAGCTCAATATACACTTACTCAATGACTCAGCTATCCCACCCAAGAGGGTAAGTATTTATGTCCACAAAAAGACTTGTATCAAGATGTTGATAAAAGCTTTATTCACAATAGCCCAAGACTGGAAAGAGCCCAGATCAACAGGAGAATTAATACATTGTGACATAGTCATGCAATTGAAGACTATTCAGCAATCAAAAAAGAAGGAACTTTCAGTTCATGTAACAACATGGATGAATCTTATAGGCTTCTGAAAGTAGCCAAACACTAAAGAGGACATACCTTGTAATTCTACTTTTTACATGAAACTCAAGAAAAGGCAAAACTAATAGATTACGGTAGAAGTCAAAACAGTTGGTGCACTCAGCTGTATATGTCTTCAATATTTATTATTATTATTGTCTTTCAATAATAATAATGAAAAGAACACATTATTGAACACATACTATGGGAAATGCACTGAAGGGGCTATTAAGACATACAAGATACTATCCTTGTCTTCAAGGAGCTTGGTGGCTATTTGGGAAAATAAAACACACACAAAGTAAAATAAAATAGTGTGTGTCAGAAGTTTATATTATCTATTAATTTCATAAAATGTTTCAAGATATTTGTTTTAAAAGTGGGGCATTGGGTCTGCCCGAGCTGAGGCCTCAGTGGCTGGAGTTGAGTAAGAGAGCATGATACCCAGGATTTAGTCCCAACGAGGAGTCAACACCACCTCCTTCCCTTCCCCGTGCTCTGTTCTCTGCCTCCTCTCAGTCCACTCCCCTTCCAAATTATGATTTATTCCACTGTGGTCAGTATTAGAAAATAAAATTATACATTCAGAAGAGTCTTTCTGTGGCTTCTAAATCAGAGGACCTCACTCTGTCACTAGCTTAACCATTTCCTGCTCTTTCAGAGTTTTAGTTTTCTCATTTGTAAAATGAGGTTAGTAATAGCTGCTTTTCCTGCCTACCTACAGGTTTGTTATGAGTTTGACATGCCTTTATGCATTTGGAATTGCTATTCAATTGCCAGTAATGATTATCACCTTTCTGCTTGCTGGTTACATTATTACAGGCACTGGAGAGAAGCAATTTGCTTAGGGTCATGTGACACCCACAATGAACCGGAGATGCCAGACTGATCAAAACTTCCTCCAGGGTGTGCTTCTTGCTCTGGAACCATTAAGGACCTCATTAAAATCTAGGCATTAACAAAATTCATCCATTAAAAACACCCACGTTCTGCTTGGCTCCAGTTACAGAACCTAGTTATACTCACGAAGGAAGACATCCTCGGGGTTTTTTTACTTTGCTGTCCTCGCTCCCATCCATCTTCTTCATAAGACCAAGTTGTGGCAACTCGAACATTGTTAGCGTCTAGCTCTAAAGCAGCAAATCTCCCAATAATTCAGATGGCTGTGAAATAATATTTGGGTTAAAATACAGGCTAGCAGTGTGATCCTGGGCAAGTCACTTGGCCTCTTAGGAGGGCCAAGGAATTCCCTGGCAGTCCAGTGGTTAAGGCTCCATGCTTCCACTGCAGGGGGCCTGGGTTCCATCCCTGGTCAGGGAACTAAGATCCCACAAGCCGTGACATATGGCCAAAAAAAAAAAAAAAAAAAAAGGGTTGGGACAATAATACCCACCTTACAGGGTTGTTGTGAAGATTTAAAAGAGGTATTCATCAATAGGAACACATTTTATATTTCATGATATATAATGATATGATAGTCTGCCATTAAAAAGAATGAGCAGGGAAGAGGGATAAATTTGGAATTTGGAATTAATAGATACACACTACTGTGTATAAAATAGATAATCAACAAGGACCTAGTGTATAGCACAGGAGACTATATTCAATGTCTTGTAATAACCTATAGTGGAAAGGAATCTGAAAAAGAATACCTATTTAGATATACATGTATAACTAAATCACTTTGCTGTATACCTGAAACATTGTAAATCAACTATACTTCAATTAAAAATAAAATTTAAAAAAAGAAAGAGAGGGCTTCCCTGGTGGCGCAGTGGTTAAGAATCCGCCTGCCAATGCAGGGGACACGGGTTTGAGCCCTGGTCCAGGAAGATTCCACATGCCGCGGAGCAACTAAGGCTGTGAGCCACAACTACTGAGCCTGTGCTCTAGAGCCCATGAGCCACAACTACTGAGCCTGAGTGCCACAACTACTGAAGCCCACGCGCCTAGAGCCCATGCTAAGCAACAAGAGAAGCCACCCAATGAGAAGCCTGCGCACCGCAACGAAGACCCAATGCAGCCAAAAATAAAAATAAATAAATAAATTTATTAAAATAAAGAATGAGAGATCCATAAGCATTAAAAAATGAGCTGCAAGATATATGAATAATGAAGTAAGACGTAGAAGAGCACGTAAAATATGACATGATTTGTGTAAGAAATCATGCCATCCCATCTCTCTCTCTAGGTAGACAGAAAAATGGTTATAGATAGACAGATAAATAGTTATCAATAGATCTGTCGACCTGTCTTTCTGTATACATAAATATAGGTACATAAAAGGATATAAATATATGTATGTATGTTCATGTATAAGGATTATATAGATAAGGATATATAGACAGAGAATGATATCCAATATCACACGTAGACATCCAAGAGATAGATAGATCTTTATACAATTCTTACACGTATACATACACCCATATATCTATATCCTTTTATGTATCCGTATCTAAATACAGAGAGAGACATCTGGAAAATTATGCTATAAACTGATCATTATATTTGCCCCTAGGGAGAGAAGCTAAGGAACTGGAGATTGGGGTGGAAAGGAGATTTTTTTTTCCCCTGTATATTTTTTTTTGTATCATTTGTATTTTTAATCATGTACAAGTATTATTTTCAAATAAAGAGAGATGATCACATGAAAGGGCCTGGAACATGGTAGGTGCTTTAAAGCTATTTGTGGATGTCCAGTGAACCTTGTTCATTTATCTAGGATGTCCCAAATGTATTTAAGTTTTTTCTTTAAAAAAAAAATTGAGGGCTTCCCTGGTGGCGCAGTGGTTGAGAGTCCGCCTGCCGATGCAGGGGACGCAGGTTCGTGCCCCGGTCCGGGAAGATCCCACATGCCGTGGAGCAGCTGGGCCCGTGAGCCATGGCCGCTGAGCCTGCGTGTCCGGAGCCTGTGCTCCGCAATGGGAGAGGCCACAACAGTGAGAGACCTGCGTACCGAAAAAAAAAAAAAAAAATGAACCACAACAGAAAGTGGTATGTGGTATCACATGAAGTTTTGACAATGCTTCGCGGATTGTCGGTACATAGGTGTTCATTAAAATAGTGTTTATTCTTGTCTCTATGTTTGAAATATTTCACGATAAAAAAATTTAAGAAGCCTGCTGGGTAGTGACAGGAGGGGGATACAAGAGGGGAGTTTGGGTGGGGTTCTGGTCATGTTGTGTTTCTTGATATGGGCATACAGATGTGCTCACTTCGTGGAAACTCATCAAGCTGCGCACTTATGATCTGTCACTTACCTGAATCTATGTTACAGTTCAATAAAAATTTTACTAAAAAAGCCCCCTCCCTGTTAAATCGAAAAATTTCATAATGACTTAGTAAAGGATTAGTAAAAAATAAACAGTTTGGATATGATTTTTCCTTTGCAAATGATCAGGGTCTTGGGAGTAACTAGAAACCACTCTAAAATCAGTAGCTTTACTTTAGTCTGAATTTGCATTTCTTCATCTTCAGTGACAATGATCTTCAAATCACTCAACCTCCCTTACCCTTTACGCAAGCTTCCTTGGCCATTTCAGTGCATTCCCTTTCTGTTTTGGGAAGTGAAGAGGTTGACTTCAGCATCAGGTGGATCTGTGGGGAGAGAGGGAGGAAGAGAGAAAAGGAGAGAAAGAGAAACAGAGAGGAAAAGGGGGGAAAGTGGAGAAAGAGGGGTGACAGGCCAGGATGTGTGGAAAGGCCCTGCCACATTCTAACCCCAATATAACAGCTGTTGAACTTGCCCTGAACTTTCCTGTCTCTAGGATTTTGTTCAGACTGTTTCCTCTACCTAAAGTGGCCTCCTTCTTTCCCATGATCTGCTAAGTCCCAGTTTTCTTTCAGGGGAGCATTGTACCCCCAGTGCTAAACAGTACCAGACATGCAGCAAGTGCTGAATGAATGAAACCACCTTAAAAAATGTAAAACAGTCACATAAGCATTTGTGGAATAGTGAATGAATACTAGCTAATATTTATTATATGCTTATGTTGTGCAAGGCATTGTCCTAAATGCTTCACATATACTAAGCCACTTAATTCTCATAACACCCTATGAAGTAGGTCCTATTATGGTCCTAACCTGGGGAGACTGAATCACAGAGAGGTTAGGAAATCTGACTAGGTTCATACACTAGTAAGTGATGGAGCTGGTATTCGAATACAAAGTCCGATCCGAAGTTTGCTCTAAGCCTGGCTCCAAAACCTTGCAGCTCATCAGCATCGCGTGGGCGCTTTAAGAAAGTAAACTCCTGGCCCTGAAATTCTGATTCCACAGGTGAGGTGTGTGGTTGGTTGGCTGGCTGTGAGCAATAACACCCGAGGGCAAAGCGCGGTCGAATCCAGGAATCTCGAGACCGCCTCCTCCCTGCCAAGTTTACTGCAGGCCCGACCCTGCCCCCTGCGAGGCGCGAGGGCCACTGGGAGTTGTAGTCGCACCGGTACAGTTCGTCGGCGTCCCCCGGAAGTGACGCAAAGGTCCCGCCTTCTCCTCGCCGCGTTTCCGCTGCTTCGGCTAAGCGGTGTGATTCTCCCGGAAGTGACGCAAAAGTCCCCCCTTCTCCTCGCCGAATTTCCGCTGTTTCGGCTCAGCGGTGTGATTCCGGCCGTCAGCTGGTAAGTACTTCTTTGGCCTTTTGCTTCGGGGAGGGGGACCCGGGTTGGGATACGTGCGGAGAGTGTGAGGATGGGGGTCAGGAGGTGGCGGCCCGGGCCCCTTCTCGTGGCCCGTGACTTTCGGGCTTTACCGTAGGTCTGGCCGCGCCCGCCGCAGCCGCTCCGCGCCGTCGCCATGTCGCGGTTTTTTACCACCGGTTCGGACAGCGAGTCCGAGTCGTCCCTGTCCGGGGAGGAGCTCGTCACCAAACCTGTCGGGGGCAACTACGGCAAACAGTGAGTGAGGGCCTGGGCCATGGGGACGACTCGATGGGGTGAGGGGTTCGGCAGGCTGTGGAAGGCCGCGTATATGGGAGGGGAATGGAAATGGGGGCGGTGAGAGCGGGTTCTAAGGATGTTGAGAGTTTAAGGGACCGGAGCAGTGTTGGAGGGACAACCGTAACGCTAAGGGTGCTGTGAATTGTGGGAATCCACCCACCAGGCAAAGGATAGAGCCACAGAGAAAAGGTTTCCCACTGGCTGGGTGTGTTGCATCAGCAAGAAACCCCCAATACTCGCTTGATACCTGGGAGTTCCTTGATCTGGCTCTGAGGTTCTTAAACATCTGTTAGTATTTTCCTGTTGTTTATCTCCATTTAAATACTCTTCACCCATCTCTGCAAATTAAAATTCTTTTCTCCCTTTGGAACATTGGAATGTTTCTCAAACTTCTGTCATACACATGCCACCTTCATTATTTTTGTCACATACCTGTACTTAAGAATATATATACATACCACTTCAAAGTCTTGTTTCAGCATGAAACTCTTTTTTTGTTTGTTTGTTTGTGGTACGCGGGCCTCTCACTGTTGTGGCCTATCCCGTTGCGGAGCACAGTCTCCGGACGCGCAGGCTCTGCGGCCATGGCCCACGGGCCTAGCCGCTCTGCAGCATGTGGGATCTTCCCGGACCGGGGCACGAACCCGTGTCCCCTGCATCGGCAGGCGGACTCTCAACCACTGCGCCACCAGGGACGCCCTAAAACTCATTTTTAAAAGTGAAAAATAGAATCTGTGTATACCCACATCAATATGATTTCATATCTGTGTTACAAGTGGAAAATCAACATCACTTGCTATAAAATAGGAAATAATTGGAAAAGCTAATAAGATGGAAAGAAAAGAGATATTGTTGCCAGCTGAATGCTGTCTGTGGTCTGGTTTTTAATTATTAAGTAAAAATATCGAGTAATGGAGGTGTCAAAGCTGTTGAGACTCTTTCCTTGCCCTTGGCCTGTCACACTCTGGGAAATACTGCTTTCTAGGACCTAGTTCAAGTACCACCTTTTCCATTCATTCTAGGTAAAGTACCTCTTTTCTCAACTTCTTTTAGTAATTCTTAGTGACTTGTGTCTTCACATAATTAATTTTTTGACACAGTAAATAAGCACTTCCGTTTGTTTATGTTTGAGAGGCTGGAGACGGTCATTTTTTTTAATGTGTTACAACATTTGATAAAAGGCTTTACTTTGAAGTAAGCTTAAAAGATTGAGTTCTATATGATGAGGCCGTGAAGAGGAAGAATAAAACAAGATGAATGTGGTAGGAATGGGCTACCTGCCCCATCGGAGAAGAAAAAGAGAGATCATTTGGAAAGACTGGAGCTAGGAACAGAGGTTAATGGTCTCTGTTCCTTCCAAATAGGCCGTTGTTGCTGAGTGAGGATGAAGAAGATACCAAGAGAGTTGTCAGAAGCGCCAAGGATAAGAGGTGAGGCCACGGGGAGGCGGGGTGATGGGGAGTTTCTGGAGCAGTGGTGGGTTTTCTGGTTGGTGATGGTGGGCATGTGCAATGTGGTATTGGGCTCTCAAACCAGGTTTGAGGAACTGACCAACCTTATCCGGACCATCCGTAATGCCATGAAGATTCGGGATGTCACCAAGTGCCTGGAAGAGTTTGAGCTCCTAGGAAAAGCATATGGGAAGGCTAAGAGCATTGTGGACAAGGAAGGTGTCCCCCGGTTCTATATCCGAATCCTGGCTGACCTGGAGGACTATCTTAATGAGGTGTGATTCCTGTGGATGCAGGGGGATCTAGAAGGGGATTGTGGACCTGGAGCTTTCTCCTGACCCACACCCAGGGATCACGTCTCCTCTGAGTTGTTTGCCAGATATTCAGTATTTCCCAGAACATAAGAAATACGTTCTTATAAACATAAGGAGAGGGACTTTTTTATGTTAAGAATTTTAATTGTATATATTTTTATATTACCTCTTATTTGTGGTTTTGTACTTTTGATACATAAATAAAGCATTGGTAAACAATAAGAGGTATAGTTTTTAAGTAGTATAGATGTTTGTAGATAGCAAGACCCAAAAGTTGTGAAGCCTGAAGTTTAGGGAATACTACTTAATCTCAGATCCCTGTTCTCCCTTTCTTCCCTGTTCTTTCCTTCAGCTATGGGAAGATAAGGAAGGGAAGAAGAAGATGAACAAGAATAATGCCAAGGCCCTGAGCACCCTGCGCCAGAAGATCCGAAAATACAACCGAGATTTTGAGTCCCATATTACAAATTACAAGCAGGTGAGGGTGCTAGAGGGAGACTTTCTGAACTTTGGGGACAGTGACCCCATGACTGAGACAAAAAAGTATTTGCAAATGGGAGGTGTGTGACTGGAGAGGGAATCATGAGAAAGCTCTGTGGGGTGGAGGAGGTGGGATGGGTCGTTGGCAGGCATCCTCCATTATTCTGTCGTTTCCTTCTGTCAAGAACCCTGAGCAGTCTGCAGATGAAGATGCCGAGAAGAATGAGGAGGATTCAGAAGGTGAGTGAGGAAAAGCCTTAATTGCAAATGGTTAGGAGCTCTAAACTTAAGGGTTTCCTTGGCTTGTTTTCTTGGTTGCCATTCATCTCTTCACTATTCTAACTCTTTTTTTCTCTCCCCTTTCCCACCAGGCTCTTCAGATGAGGATGAGGATGATGAAGGAGTCAGTGCTTCCACTTTCCTAAAGAAGAAATCAGAAGCTCCTTCTAGCGAGAGTCGGAAGTTCCTCAAAAAGATGGAGGTAAGAGCCAGGGTTACACTGAGGGGTGGTTTGTCTGCTGTGGACCATTCTTGGGTCTCTGGGGAGAAGAAAAGACTCACAGAGCCTTAGGGTTGGGAGGGGTGGGGTTTAGCAGAGTCTGGTCTGGGGACAGATTTCCTCTTCGATTAGAGCACTGAGTGACTTGGAATCTGGAGAACTAGATTCTGGGCCCAGCTCTGCCCCAGGGGAGCTTTGTGTCCCTGGAGCAAGTTAGCACTTCTCTCTGCGTCTTGGTGGTCCAGTCCAGCTCTTAATATCCTGATTCAACCACTCTTCTGCTGCTCCAGAGAGTCTCTGAAACATGTGTCAGCAGGGAGAGCAGAGATGCGAGTCAGTCTTCCCATCTTGTTTCTTCTGATCATCTTTTTTTTTCTCTGAGGATGAAGATGAGGACTCAGAAGATTCAGAAGATGATGAAGATTGGGACACAGGTTCCACATCTTCTGATTCAGATTCAGAGGAGGAAGAAGGGAAACAGACAGTGCTGGCGTCGAGATTCCTTAAAAAGTAAGAAAAGTAATGGTACTTTGGGCTACAGTGGGAGGGGTAGGAAGCTTTTAATCATCTTGAAAGTTGTTGCTCCTGTGGTGTCCTTTTATTTATTTATTTTTCCCATTTCAGTTTTAATTTTTATTTGTCTTTTATTTTTATTTATTTTTACATTAAAAAGTTTTTTTATTGAAGTATAGTTGCTTTATAATACTATGTAAATTAGGGGTGTACAGTATAGTGATCCATAACTTTTTAAACTTATTTTTTATATTATTTTATTTATTTGGCTGTGTCGGGTCTTAGTTGTGGCATGTGGGATCTTCTCTGCAGCATGCGGGATCTTTTGTTGCGGCGCAGAGGCTCTTCATTGAGGCATGGGCTTCTCTCTAGTTGTGGCTTGCGGGCTCAGTAGTTGCGGCACGCGGGCTTAGTTGCCCCACAGCATGTGGGATCTTAGTTCCCCGACCAGGGGTTGAACCCACGTCCCCTGCATTGGAAGGTGTATTCTTAACCACTGGACCACCAGGGAAGTCCCTAGTGATCCATAATTTTTAAAAGTTATACTCCATTTATAGATTAGTTCCTGGTGTTGTACAGTATATCCTTGTAGCTCATTTTATTCCTAGTGGTTTGTACCTCTTAATCCCCTACTCCTATATTGCTCCTCCCCCAATGGAGTCCTTTTAGGTTGTAGAGGCCAACAGAGGGATCTCAGAGTCAGGTATGTTAGTTGGCTAAGATCATAAAGCTAATGTGTCCTGCAGATGAGATTTGAAGTTTCCAGTGTCCAGATATTTAACCATGACATTACTTGCTGCATGTGGACTGAGTGTTTATCTCTCTTTGATGCTGATTAGCTGTGTGATATTGGATAAGCTCCTTAACCTTTCCAGTCTTCAGTTTTATCTTTTGTAAAATGGAGCGGTACTTGACCCTGTCTCAAGGATACCTGCAAAAATATAGGGAGGTGATACGCCTGGCTCAGCCCGGGACTGGCATGTGGTGTGCCCTCAGAGACAGTAGCTTCTCTTCTCACTCTTCCTGAGAACCTAGCATATAGCATATAGACTGCAGCAAGCCTTCCTGAACTTTACTAGTATCGTCATGGTATGGGGGAGGATTCTGATTTGGATTCTGGTCACAGCCCTTACTACTTTAGTATCTGTCAACTTGGGTGAGTTACTTAGCCTTCTTAGGTCCTAGTTTCCTCCTTTGAAGTCAAGGTGACACCTATCCCTTTGTGTTCTACAGAAGTCGAGTATCAAGCTCAGTGATAACTGGCAGAAATACTGATGCTCTAAGGGTTGCTTTCCTGCTTTCAAAAGTTGGGGTTATGCAGCTTCAGGAGTTAGTGAGTTCCCTCACACTAGAGGGGTCAGACACAGCCATTTTATTGAGAAGCATTTTTCATTGTGTGCTCCAGGGAACACTGGTCAAATACAGGGGGAGTATTGTGTATCTGATGTCTTTTTACTCACAACACTTCTGACACCATATGTGTTTTTTTCTCATACCAGCTAGTTCTCCAACTCTCTGGACACCAACTGGGTGTTCAACACTAAGTCAGTTCTGACACTACCCAAAGTTAGCATAGACCCCTTGAGACTGCCACCACCTTAGAGGCCAGTTGTAAGTTCCAAGTGTGGCTCCCGTACTTCTGACCAACCGGCTCTAAATTCAGAGAGTTCCTACAGTCCCCTCCTCAGATTCGATAATTTGCTAGATCGACCCACAGAACTCAGGAAAGCAAGCTCTTTACTTACTATTACCAGCGTATTATAAAGGATACAACTCAGGAACCGCCAAATGGAAGAGATGCATAGGGCAGGGTATGGGAGAAGGGGCATGGAGCTTCAGTGTACTCTCTGAGTTCACCATCCTCCTAGCACTTCAGTGGTTCATCAACCAGGAAGCTCTCCAAATTATCATTTAAGGATTTTTATGGAGGATTCATTACGTAGCCATGATTGGTTAAATCGTTGGCTGTTGATGATGGGCTCCATTTCCAGTCCCTCTTATCCTCCCCGGTGGTCAGAGGGTGGAGCTATCAGTTACACCCCTCTAATCATGCTTTGGTCTTTCTGGCAACCAGCCCCCATCCTGAAAGCTTTCTAGAGGCCTGTCAAGGCCTCATTAGAATGAACGATGCTCCTATTGCTCAGGAAATTCCAAGGGATTTAGGAGCTCTGTGTCAGGAACTGAGGACAAAGACCACATAATTATTTCTTATTACGCCACAGTATCATATTCCCTTCTTGGAGAGTTTACAACCATGTATCAGTTAAGCAAAATAGATCTGTTTAACTTTGTTTCATTAGCTATTTCTTAAATTTGCTTTACTGTGAAACTCATATTTTAAGCCTGCTGACATCCTATAGAACTATCAACCTTATTACTGGTTCATATTTTTTATATCTTCTTTGTGTTTTTGTCTTTTCAATAATTGTGTATTGAAGTCTCCATTATTTGGACCAGTGTGTGTAGTATACACTGCACATGTGCATTGCACAAAGGCTCCTATCTGAGGGAACAAGTGGGGACTAAGGTTAAACTTAGGACATGATGAGAAAAGAAAACAACAGACCAATATCTTTTATGAATTTAGATTCAAAAATCCTCAGCAAAAACCAGTCCAGCAGGGCTTCCCTGGTGGCGCAGTGGTTGAGAGTCCGCCTGCCGATGCAGGGGACACGGGTTTGTGCCCCGGTCCAGGAAGATCCCACATGCCATGGAGGGGCTGGGCCTGTGAGCCATGGCCGCTGAGCCTGCGCATCCGGAGCCTGTGCTCCGCAACGGGAGAGACCACAACAGTGAGAGGCCCGCGTACCGCAAAAAAAAAAAAAAAAAAAAAAAAAAAAAAAAGCACTCAACGAAGTAGGAATAGAAGGGGGCTTCCTCTGCTTGATAATAGGGCATCTTTGAGAACACACATACAGTTGACCCTGGAACAGCATTGGTTTGAACTGCACAGGTCCACTTATACGCAGACGTTTTTCAGTAAATGCATGCTGTAGTACCACACGGTCCATGGTTGGTTGAATCTTCAGATGCAGAGGACCAACTGTAGAGTCACATGCGGATTTTTGACGGGGGATTGCCACCCCATCCCCATGTCGTATCCCACGTCGATCATGGGTCAACTGTATATCTTCTCCTGTCCTTTTATTTTGTACTTTACCATGGTTTATGTTTAGGGATGTCTCTTACAAATCCAGCTCGGTTTTTTTTCTTTTTCGTCTTATGATCATTGCTGGTTTTTTTTCTGTTTTCAATTGTGCCACTCATAAAATTTACTGTTAATCATTTTTTGAGTGTCCAATTCAGTGTCATTGAGTGCATTCACTCGGTTGTGCAACCACCACCACTGTCTCCAAAACTTGATCTCTGCTTTTTAATCTATGCAAGTTAATTTACATTTATTGTGATTATATATGTATTTTGTCTTGTTCTTGCTCTCTTATTAATGTGCTTTCTATTTATCCTTTTCCTATTTTTAACTTCCTTTTTTTAACATAAATTTATTTATTTATTTTTGCGTTGGGTCTTCGTTGCTGCGCATGGGCTGTCTCTAGTAGCAGCAAGCGGGGGCTGTTCGTTGCAGTGCATGGGCTCTCATTGTGGTGCCTTCTCTTTTTTTTTAATTTAATTAATTTTTTTTTATACAGCAGGTTCTTATTAGTTATCTATTTTATACATATTGCTGTATATATTGTCAATTCCAATCTTCCATGTTGGCGTCTCTAGTTTCAGAGCATGGGCTCTAGGCATATTGGCTGCAGTAGTTGTGGCACGTGGGCTCAGTAGTTGTGGCTTGCGGGCTCTAGAGTGCAGGCTCAGTAGTTGTGGCCCACGGGCTCAGTTGTTCCGCGGCACATGGGATCTTCCCAGACAAGGGCTCAAACCCGTATCCTTTGCATTGGTAGGCAGGTTCTTAACCAGTGCGCCACCAGGGAAGCCCACCACACATATTTAAAGTTAGCAGTTTGATAAGTTGTTACATGTTTATACTCATGAAACCATCACTACAATCAGAGTAAATAAAATCCATCACTCCTAAAAATTGCTTTATGCCCCTTTGTAAACCTTCTCTCCTGCCCCACTTCTCTTTGCCCTTTCTGTGGTCAACTGCTGATTTGCTTTCTATCACTAGATAAGTTGGCAGTTTTTAGAGTTTTATATAAATGGATTCATACAGTATATAATTTGGTTGGGAGAGATTTGGCTTTCAGAATAATTATTTTAAGATTAATCCTATCTTTGTTATTTTTACTATAGAGATTACCCTTGATAATCTAAAATTAGATTTAGTTAAAATGTCAAGTGTCAGAGGTTGGGTTAACCATGGGATCCTCAAAGGCCTTATTGACATTAAGCGTTTGTGGCTTTGTAGTGTCAAAGAATAATTCAGAGACACTATTTTACTTGTATAACAAGGTAGACCAACTTTTAAGATCGATTTCCAACCAAGACAAAAAAGAATTTGATAAGAGAAAGAGGAATAAAGAGAGAGGGAAAAACCACAGACAGTGGTGGGAACGTTGAATTTTGTTTGCACATTTGTGTGTGTGTAAACTCATTAGCTATCTAAGCTAGCCAAGGTTAGTTTCAGTTGTTAATGGATTATCTAGAAACATGACAGGCTGTCCCTATAATGTCTGCCAGCATCCTTTTTCAGCATCTCCATATTAAACCAGTCTATACCCTTCCTCTCGTCAGAATTTCTCAGCTTTCATCTTTTGGTCAAAACAAGCACGTAACGGAACACATTTAATCTCAAGAGCTTCAATTTCTTTGATGTGGGATAATAAGGTTGTCTAGCAACATTTAAGCACCTGGATATTAGATAGTGGGTTTGGGCAGAAAATATGAGGATAGTCACAGATACAGTAAAGAAACATTTAGGACCTTTATTTAATTTTCTAATCAGGCTAAGCCTATCTAGGAGAATGTCTTTAAGAATCACTTTAGTGAACTTTTAATCAAGTGGCTTTTTTCTTAATTGATTTGTTTTTTCCAAAGTATTCATCCAGGTTCAATAAGATGTTATTTATTGCACATCTTTATTTATTAGCCTTGACTGACCAATATTTGAGATCAGTTTTATTTAGGGTTAATTCTTTTTTTAATTTTTAGCTGAGCCACGTGGCTTATGGAATCTTTGTTCCCTGATCAGGGATTAAACCCGTGCCCTCGGCAGTGAAAGCTTAGAGTCCTAACCACTGGACTGTCAGGGAATTCCCTATTTAAGGTTAATTCTTAGCTAAGGAATTTGTTAGTTTGGGGCTAAAATGTTTAAATTATTTGTTATTTTGGACCATACTAGAGGTAAATTACAGATCACATATTCGTGTTTCTGAATTTGTAGTTGGGGTAGGAATTCTTAAGTACAAACTGATGAAATCTAGTATCTTGGACCCCTTCTCATAAGTTACCATGTTGGAGTCTTAATCAAATATGGATATTGGTTTGCAACCGTGGGAGCTCCCTGGTAAAATCTGAAACTATCCCCATGCACAGAGGACAAGGAAAGACCGAAGAAAGAGGCAGACCACTCCAGATTGGTAGGTGGCAGGTGTAATAAGCAAGGGAACTTAAATACAGGGTTTATCTTTGGCGGCCTCAAGATGAGTAGATCTCTGCACCTGTCTTCCAGAATCTTAAGAGTTTATGTAGAGGCTATAGTAGAGCTCAGTCACATATTCAGATCAGATGGTCTCAACACATTGCTCTCAAGGCTGCATCCTAAGCCTCTCAAGGCTCCTAAGGTGGGAACCGTGAGCAGAACGTACATTCCAAGGACAGAGGAGGGAGTAAGGAGCCTCCAATACCCTGGGTCCAGTTCTTGGGTCAACCCATGGTCACATCCTGTCAATGACCTCTTCCAATAGTGAGCAACCAAGATTTTTACTGTGAAACTTGGATAATGATGAACTGATACAGAAGTTAAAAGAGGAGGAATACACAGAAAACGTTTGTTGTCTCAATTATGAATCCTAATCTGAAGGGTTTTGGAGGACGTTGTCTACATCTGATACGGTTGCCCTGTGGAATCTCTCCGAGATGCTATCTGCTTCTAAGAGCTACCTGCTTCTGGAGGCCTTGTGAACCTCAGGATAGATCTCTGGTGGGACTGGATCTCCAAGTTGTTAGGATCCTAAGGAAGAGTGTATGTCTAGGACGTCTAGATCATAGTTGTGGTTAAGAGGGTGTGGAATGGTCCTTTTCAGTGTAGTTTTAGGACTAACTTCTATTGGTGTCTCTTAATGTCTTCAGCTTCTTAGCTGTGTATTTAGGTGGATGTGTATTTGGTGATGTCCCTCTAGCTGAGAGCATAAATGTCAGTTTTCTGATCGATTCTAACAAGATGTGAATATACCAAGGTATAATCTGTCATAGGGGAGAGATCAAGTCAAGTTTTAGGTCTTTAGGTTAGAATTTCATAGGGTGAGAGTTTGTGTTTTTGAGGTGTGAATCACAATATCCTGAGGGCTTCGAGTAAAACTTTAGGCCAAGGATAATTAAGTTCTTTTGAAGTTTAGACAGCATTGATTTTTAAATAGCATGAAGTCCTGTGATCTCAGAGCTTTGGGGCTGGATGATGCAGACCAAGCAGTTTCAGCTTAATGAACATAGTTCACGTATTTGCAAAGGATTTTACCTATGAAATGAGTTTTTATCATTACAGAGTATTGCATTAGTACAGGAGGAAAAACCATTAAGCTTCTATTGAGTTATGGCATAGGGAGTTCCCTGGTGGTCTAGTGGTTGCGATTCGGCGCTGTCACTGCCATCGCCCGGGTTCCATCCCTGGTTGGAGAACTGAGATCCCACAAGTATCCCACAAGACACGTGGCATGGCCCCGCCCCCCAAAAAATTATGGCATCAGTCTTTTGGCAAGGGCAAGTTTTAATCCAACTGGCAAATTTATAAACTATTACTAAAGCATCTTCAAACCTTTTAAGCAGTTAAAATGAAATTTATTTATAAACGTTTAAATGATGTTTTAATTATAGATAACTTGAATGTTTGTTGAAGTCTTTCTGGAGAGACTTTTTCCTCAGTATCTTTATAAAGTTTGAAATAATTTTTCCCTGTCATTTGGTTTATATTTCATTATATAAATATTAAAGTCTGGAAATGGTTGCAGACATCAAATAGCTTAAGTCCACTTTGAGGTAGCCAGTGATCTTTTTCTTTTTTGTTGGGGACATTTTGTTGTATTGAACAGTTTTTTTTTAATTCAGAATTTATATTAATAATTGTCATAAGAGGGGAAAGAAAGGCAGGGAAAAGCAGCCAGTCTGGGAACCGCAAAAATTTTTTTGCTCTTTTTTTTTTCTAAGCACTGATTTTAAACTGATAAATCAGTTGGTGATAAAAAGATTAGTCTGGGGACTTCCCTGGTGGTACAGTGGTCAAGAATCTCCCTGCCAATGCAGGGACACGGGTTCAAGCCCTGGTCCAGGAAGATCCCACATGCCGTGGAGCAACTAAGCGTGTGCACCACAACTACTGAGCCTGCGCTCTAGAGCCTGGAGCCACAACGCCTGGAGCCCGTGCTCCTCAACAAGAGAAGCCACCGCAGTGAGAAGATGGCTCACTGCAACAAAGAGTAGCCCCCACTAGCTGCAGCTAGAGAGGACCCATGCACAACAACAAAGACCCCACGCAGCCCTAACTGACTAACTAAATAAATAGATGGATTTATTAAAAAAAAAAAGATTAGTCTGGACAGAGCAACTAGTACCAAAGGACAACTGTGTTGCTTATGGATTCTTTGGAAAACCTTAGAGCTTAGTTGTGGAGCAACATGACAGGCTGATTTCCGTGTCTGTAGCGGCCTGGTTAGCACCCCCGTCTTATTAAACTAGGCCATACTCTTTCCTTCATATGAGTTGCTTAGTGTAATATGGTAACAGACCTTGGTAAGTGGTCTGGCAGATTCAAATGCTTAGTGGTCCTTGCTTTGGTGATGGTTACAGTTATCCATAGGTCATTCTTGTAGAGTGTAACTTGGACCCAGGAATAGAAAAAGAGGAATTTTGTTGGGGGAAGAAGCCTCAAGGTGGAGAGGGGGCTTATCCTTCATCTTCTCCTGTGTCTCTTGGCAGGGCCCCCACCACAGAGGAGGACAAGAAGGCAGCTGAGAAGAAACGGGAGGACAAAGCCAAGAAGAAGCACGATAGGAAATCCAAGCGCCTGGATGAGGAGGAGGAAGACAATGAAGGCGGGGAGTGGGAAAGGGTCCGGGGTGGAGTGCCCCTGGTTAAGGTGAGGATTTTAGAACGAAAAGGAATTGGGAAACAGTTTGGGAGAGCATACAGGTACCCTCCTGGTCGGATTCGGGAGAACAATTAAGGCAAGAATAGGTTTCTGTCAGCCTGCACATAACTTGTGTGTTACCTAGGAGAAGCCAAAAATGTTTGCCAAGGGAACTGAGATCACCCACGCTGTTGTCATCAAGAAACTGAATGAGATCCTACAGGCACGAGGCAAGAAGGGAACTGATCGGTAAGATTCGTGGGCCTGGGCTGTGTCATTACAGGGTGAAAGCTCATTTTCTCTTAAGACACGGGGTGGAGGTTGGTGGGGAAAGTGCTGTTTTGGGAAGATCTGTGTGTGGCTACAGTAGAAGGAATGATGTACTTGGACTACACCAGTCTATTTTTTGCTGTTTACATTCTGTTTGACCTTAGATCAATCACTTAACCTTTGGGGGCTGTTTTCCCATCTGTAAAATGAGAATAATACTCTTCTTTAGTTATTCAGTGACTGAAGAGGATGTTAGATTGTTAGCATTATTGCTATTTCTGTTTGGAATTTATGAGAGAGAAGCAAGTATACAGGTGGTGAGGCTAGGGGTGGGTATTGAGAATGAGGCTGCCTTTCTTGTCTGAAGAGGGTGTGCTGTATGACAGGATAAGACTTTTTTATTTGTTTCCTGTGCCTCACCCAATTCTGTACCCCTCCAGTGCAGCCCAGATTGAGCTGCTACAGCTGCTGGTTCAGATTGCTTCTGAAAACAACCTGGGAGAGGGTGTCATCGTCAAGATCAAGTTCAATATCATCGCCTCTCTTTATGACTACAACCCCAACCTGGCCACATACATGAAGGTGAGAACAATAACGAGCATTCCACGGCGGAGCTGGTGGGTCATGGGAAGGTGGCTAGTGACTCAAGACTCAAGGACTGTTGGAGCAGTCTTGGTGGTTGAAGGCCCATGGATTCCTGGTGTAGGGCTCTTGGGAGGCATCTCCTTGTTCCACCTTCACACCTCTGACTGCTGTCTGATCTCTTGGCAGCCTGAGATGTGGCAGAAGTGTCTGGACTGCATCAATGAGCTGATGGATATCCTGTTTGCAAACCCCAACATCTTTGTTGGAGAGAACATTCTGGAAGAGAGTGAGAACCTGCAAAACGCTGACCAGGTAAAGAGGGGATTTGGCAGACTATTTGGAAGTGTGTGTTGTCTGCTTTGGGAAGGCTTGTTGGAGACAGAAGGGTTGAAGTCTAGGACTGGAATCTGGGCTAATTTATTTCCTCCTTTGCCTTCTCTTCAGCCGCTGCGTGTCCGTGGCTGTATCCTAACTCTGGTGGAACGAATGGATGAAGAATTTACCAAGATAATGCAAAACACTGATCCTCACTCCCAAGGTGAGCCCGAGCAAGCATGGGCATCAGTGAGAGGAAAAGTTCAGGGATTAAAATGAAGGATTATACTAAGTGAGAATGTTCGGAAAGCCAGCCCTTCCTCACCCCAGCATTCATACCACAGGGCCTCTTTAAGATATTGGACCCCACTCCCGTAGCTCCTGATTCAATAGGTCTGGGTGAGATCTCACACTTTGCATTTCTAACATGTTCCTAAGTGATGGTGCTGTCTGCTACTTTGAGAATTGTTGGGGTATAATGATCTTTGTCCCCTTGGCTTGTTTAGCTTGTACGCCTTAAGCATTAGAATGGGGAAATGCAGGACATTTACACAGTAAAATGTGAGTGTCCACATGTGTCCACCAAGTCAAAGGTATATTGATGAACAAGACAGCTTGGGGCCTTCATGCTCATGGAGGTTACATTTCGGTGCTGAAGCAAGGCAGTTCTACAAAAGAATGAACGAGTCAGTTGTAGATAATGTAAAGTGTGAATTAGAAATTCAGATCGGGACATGTGACAGGATGTCTGGAGTGGTGGCTGCTTTAGATAATGGTTGAAGAAGCATCTGTAGGTAGGGCACATTTGAGGTGAGAGCCGAATGAGAAGGAGGAGGAGGAGTTAATCGGGAGGAATTAGCAGAAGAGAGTGCCTGACAGCAATGGAGAGTGAGCTTGACATGTCCCAGGAGAGGATGGTATTTTTAGGGCACAGTGGGTTAGACTTTCCTGATGGGTACAGAACACACATGCAAAGGTAATTGGATTGATGAGGGACATATGATTGGGAAAGCCTGGGTGCCTGGCTAAGCTGAGGGTGGGTGCCATCCCTGCCAGAGTACGTGGAGCACCTGAAGGACGAGGCACAGGTGTGCACCATCATTGAGCGTGTGCAGCGCTACCTGGAGGAGAAGGGCACCACTGACGAGATCTGTCGCATCTACTTGAGGCGCATCCTCCACACCTACTACAAGTTTGATTACAAGGCCCATCAGCGGCAGCTTACCCCCCCTGAGGGCTCCTCAAAGGTAAGTGCTTGGCCACCATGTCAGAGGGGAGAGGGGTGTGTCCATTGGTTCTGCATGTCTTTCAGGACTTCATGGCAGATCTTCTATTCCCTGGGGACTGTCTGTGGTGGAGCAGAGGGACTAGGAAGAGGCTGGATGGCGTCTCGTCTTTGGTTGCTGAAGGCTGAGCCATTTACAACCATTGTCCTTGACGTATTTCCTCCTCCAACAATATCTCCCCCTACCCCTCCAGTCAGAGCAAGACCAGGCTGAAAATGAGGGCGAGGACTCAGCTGTGCTCATGGAGAGACTGTGCAAGTACATCTATGCCAAGGACCGCACAGACCGAATCCGCACATGCGCCATCCTCTGCCATATCTACCATCATGCTCTGCACTCCCGCTGGTACCAGGCCCGTGACCTCATGCTCATGAGCCACCTACAAGACAACATTCAGCACGCGGACCCGCCAGTACAGGTAGGATAGGAAGGAGGCGCTGTGGCCCTGGTGGCAAAGGGAAGACCAGGCCAGGCCCCCCGTCCACTCTGTTCAGGCGAAGTGGCTCAGGCAGATTAGCCACCTGTCTGGCTAATGCAGATACAGGGAGACACTTGGTCCTTCCCGAGTGCTAGCATTCTTTGATTCTCCTACATGTTAACAGAGTTCTCTGGGATAGGATTTGGGTTCAACTAACATTTATTATAACTACTGTGTGTCTGGTTTGGGACAAACATTAGGAGATCATCTTACTTAAAAAGATGAAAAAGCATTTAAGCAGTTAAACTGAGAAGGACAAGGACCCAAATACAGTGTGATGTGTGAAACAAAATTTTGTGTGTGGCAGCATTGTGAGGACATTTTCATGTAGGAGTATTACAGTTGTGTCTAGGTATAGATCCTATAAATGTGTGTTTAGAACAATTGTGAGGTATTTATGTGTAAAACGTGGTGAGCCTGTCTGGTGGTGCTTTTTGAATAGCACACCTATTTTTTATTCCATTTTATGAATTTATCACAGGTTCTTGATTTTTCTCTTGATACCTCATCAACCAGTTTGGGGTATTATAAATGAAGCTCTTGTGGTTTATGTATAAGTTTGTGTGGATGTATGGTTTCTCTCGGGTAAATACTTAAGAGTGGAATTGCTGCATCATAGCGTAGGTGTATGTCCAGTTTTATAAGAAGCTCAAAAATGGGACTTCCCTGGTTGTTCAGTGGTTAAGAATCTGCCTGCCAATGCAGGGGACACGGGTTCGAGCCCTGGTCCGGGAAGATCCCACATGCCGCAGAGCAACTAGCCCACAACTACTGAGCCTGTGCTCTAGAGTCTGCAAGCCACAGCTACTGAACCCCCACTCAGTACTGAGTACTCTGCTCAACGAAGAGCAGCCCCAGCTCGCTGCAACTAGAGAAAGCTTGTGCGCATCAGTGAAGACCCAAGGCAGCCAAAAGTAAATAAATTTATTTAAAAAAAAGAGAAAGAAACTCAGAAATGGTTGTACCATTTTTCACTTCTACTTTGTCAATATTTAGTGTTGTTGGTCTTCTTAATTTTGGCCATCATGGTTGTTGTCTAATGGTATCTCAATGTGGTGTGTGTTTGTATTTCCCTGATAACTGTTGAAATTGACTACTTTTTAAATGTTTATTGGCCCTTTATATATCTTCTTTTGTGAGATGTCTGTTCAACTTTTGCCCCCCCCCTTTTTTAAAGATTGGATTATTCATTTTTTATTATTGAGTTGTAGGAAATCTTTATATATCCTGGATACCAGTCCTTTGTCAGATAAATGCTTTACAATTTTTTTCCAGTGTGTGGTTTGCCTATTCATTTTCTTAACCATGTGTTTTGATGTATATTCTAATATATCAGTTTTATCTCTTTTGGTTATTTTCTGGGTCCTATCTAAAGAAACTTTTTCCTACTTGCAATTCATAAAGATATTCTTTTTGTATTTTTAGTTTTTGGAAGTTCTTGTGGTTTTAGCTTTCACATTTAGGTCTATGTTTTCTGCATATGGTGTGAAGTCAGGGTCAGAGACGTTCTTTCCCCGTTATATTGCTTTGGTGCCTTTGTGGAAAACCACATGAAAAACCAACCACATGACCCTATAAATGTATTTCTGGGCTCTCTATTCTATTCCATTCATTCATCTTTTTGTCCTTCCTTACGCCAGTTCCACACTGTCTCGATAGCTGTGTTAGGGTTAAGTCTTTTTTTTTAATTAATTAATTTATTTGTTTATTGGCTGCGTTGGGTCTTTGTTGCTGTGCGCGGGCTTTCTCTAGTTGCGGCGAGCGGGGGCTACTCTTCGTTGCGGTGCGTGGGTTTCTCATTGCAGTGGCTTCTCTTGTTGTGGAGCGTGGGCTCTAGGCACACAGGCTTCAGTACTTGTGGTACTCGGGCTCAGTAGTTGTGGCTTGCAGGCTCTAGAGCGCAGGCTCAGTAGTTGTAGCGTATGGGCTTAGTTACTCCACGGCATGTGGGATCTTCCCGGACCAGGGCTCGAACCCATGTCTCTTGCATTGGCAGGCGGATTCTTAACCACTGCGCCACAAGGGAAGTCCCTGGAGTAAGTCTTGAAGTCAGGTAGTATGAATCCTCCAACTTTGTTGTTTTTTAAGAATAGTTGGAATGTTCTGTGACATTTGCATTTCCACATAAATTTCAAAATCAGCTTGTCAATTTGTGCAAAAATGCCTGCTGGGATTATATTGAATCTGTAAATCAATTTTGGGAGAACTGACACCTTAACAACTTTGAACCTGTTGATCTTACGTGTTATTCTTCGTTTAATTTCTTCAGTTTCTCTCTGCAGAGGTAATATACATCTTGTAAAAAATTATTCCTGAGAATTATACGATTTTTGATGCTATCGTAAATGCAATTTTTTACTTTAATTTAATTTTTTATTTTGTCCACATGGCTGGCGGAATCTCAATTCCTCAACCAAGGGTTGAACCTGGGCCACGGCAGAGAAAGCACTGAATCCTAACCACTAGACCACCAGGGAACTCCTGTTAATTTCATTTTTAAATTGTTAACTACCAGTATCTAAAAATAGAGTTAATTTTCTTACATTGGCCTTGGATCCTGCCATTTTGCTAAATTCAGTTTTAGTCTGCCTTCTGTCCTGGGTATTTGCGGATTCAACCAAGTGCAGATTGAAGATATTTGGGGGGAGGGGGAGGGATTCCAGAAAGTTCCCCCAAAAAACCAAAATTTGCCTTGTTTGGTAACTATTTACATAGCACTTACATTGTATTAGGTGTTACAAGTAATCTACAGATGATTTAAATTACATGGGAGGACGTACCGTAAGTTATATGCAAATACTGTTCCATTTCATGTAAGAGACTTGAGCATCTGCAGATTTTGGTATCCATGGAGGGTCCAGGAACCAATCCCCCATGGATACTGAGGGACAGCTGTATTGGGTCTCTGAAACTTTTCTTTCTTTTTTGTTTCTTTTTTGCCATATTGTAATGACTCAAATCTCTAATACTTAGTGCTGAATAGAAGTGAGAGCAGACATCTTGCCTCCTTGCCAGTATCAGCAGGAAAGCAGTGAACATTTCACCATTAAGAAGAATGTTACCTATTTTTATAGATAGTATTTTTGTAGATAGACTTTCTCAGATTGATGGAGTTCTCTTCTGATCCTAGTTGGCTGGGAATTTTTGTCCTTAATAGGTGTTGAATTTTGTCAAAATCTTTTTCTGCATCTATTGAAATAATGCACAGTTATTTCTCCATTATTCTGTTTATATGGTGAATAACCGTGATTTTAGATTTTTATATCAGACTTTGATTCCTGTGATATATCCTACTTGGTCATGGTATATTATCTCTTTTATGTATTGCTGGATTTTGCTCTCTGTTATTTTTTTAAGGCTCTTTGTATCTAAGTTCATGACCGGTATTGACCTCTATATTTTTGTTGTCAGTAAAGACTTGGTCTTTCCCCCACACGAAAATCCATACTACCTACAATCTTCCCTGTCTTAATTATTGACAAGTCCATCTTTTCAGTTGCCTAGGCCCAGAAGCCTTGAATTCATCTTTGATTCTTGTTTTTCTCTCACATTTGATTCCCCACCCATTTGTGTTGAAAATTCCTATCTGACCACTTATTATCACTTCCACCGCCACCCTCTGGTCTAAGCCACCATCATGTTCCCGGTCTCTCTCTCTGCTTCTGCTCTTATATCCCTTCAGGCTGTTCTTTCTTTTTCTTTTTTTTTTTAATGTTTATTCCTTTTACTTTTTTAATTAATTTATTTTTGGCTGCATTGGGTCTTCATTGCTGCATGTGGGCTTTCTCTAGTTGCGGCGAGTGGGGGCTGCTCTTCATTGCAGTGCGCAGGCTTCTCATTGCAGTGGCTTCTCTTTGTTACGGAGCACGGGCTTTAGGGCGCACAGGCTTCAGTAGTTGCGGCGCGTGGGCTTAGTTGCTCCGTGGCATGTGGGATCTTCCCGGACCAGGGATCGAACCCATGTCCCCTGCTTTGGCAGGCAGATTCTTTTTTTTTTTTTTTTTTTTAATTTTAAATAAACTTATTTATTTTTGGCTGCATTGGGTCTTTGTTGCTGTGCGTGGGCTTTCTCTTGTTGCAGTGTGCTGGCTTCTCCTTGCGGTGGTTCTCTTGTTACAGAGCACGGGCTCTAGGCACGCAGGCTTCAGTAGCTGTGGCATGTGGTCTCAATAGTTGTGGCACACAAGCTTAGTTGCTCCACAGCATGTGGGATCTTCCCGGACCAGGGATCGAACCCATGTCTTCTGCATTGGTAGATGGATTCTTAACCACTGCGCCACCAGGGAAGCCCCTTCAGGCTGTTCTTAATGCAGCAGCCAGAATAACCCTGTTAATGAAGTCAAATTATGTCACTTATTTGCTCAAAAGCTTCCTGTGGTTTCCCATCTTAAAATCTTTTTTTTTTTTTTTTTTTTTTTGTGGTACGCGGGCCTCTCACTTTTGTGGCCTCTCCTGTTGCGGAGCACAGGCTCCGGACGCGCAGGCTCAGCAGCCATGGCTCACGGGCCTTGCCGCTCCGCAGCATGTGGGATCTTCCCGGACCGGGGCATGAACCTGTGTCCCCTGCATTGGCAGGCGGACTCTCAACCACTGCGCCACCAGGGAAGCCCCATCTTAAAATCTTTAACATGGTTTACAACGCCCTGTGCTTGCCCAGCCTCCAGTTTCTGATCACATCTTTTACCAGCTCTAGCCATAGTGCATTCCTTGTCCTTGAATACATCTGGCATAGGGCCTTTGCACTTACTTTTCATTTTTCCTAGAATATTGTTCTTCTTCCAGAGATTTGCATGACTTGCTCTTTCTTTTTCTGTTAGGTCTTTATTTATTAATTTTTTAAAAAATTTAATTTATTTATTTTTGGCTGCATTGGGTTTTCATTGTGGTGCGCGGGCTTCTCACTGCAGTGGCTTCTCTTGTTGCAGAGCCCAGGCTCTAAGCCCATGGGCTTCAGTAGTTGTGGCCCGCGGGGTCTAGAGTACAGGCTCAGTAGTTGTGGTGCACAGGCTTAGTTGCCCCACGGCATGTGGGATCTCCCCGGACCAGGGCTCGAACCCGTGTCCCCTGCATTGGCAGCCGGATTCTTAACCACTGTGCCACCAGGGAAGCCCAGGTCTTTATGTTTTAAACATCCCCTTCAAGATGAGGCCTTCCCTAGTTATCCTACATAAAATTGCGAGTTCCCACCACTTCTGCCACCACTCAGACTCCGTTCTTAACTCCCTCGTCTGCTTTATTTTTCTCCTTAGCTTGGGTCACCACCTGCATATTATGCTTATTTTGTCCTCCACACCCCTGTCCCTAGAGTGTAAGCTCCATGGAAGGGGAGGAACTGATCTATTTTGTTCTCTGTCCTAACCCTGTGAAAGACTTGCCTTGTGGCTATCACCTCTGAGTTCATTGCCCTTCGCTCTTAGATCCTGTACAACCGCACCATGGTGCAGCTGGGCATCTGTGCCTTCCGCCAAGGCCTGACCAAGGATGCTCACAATGCCCTGCTGGACATCCAGTCAAGCGGCCGGGCCAAGGAGCTTCTGGGCCAGGGCCTGCTGCTGCGCAGCCTGCAAGAGCGCAACCAGGAGCAGGAGAAGGTGGAGCGGCGCCGGCAGGTGCCCTTCCACCTGCACATAAATCTGGAGCTGCTGGAGTGTGTTTACCTGGTGTCGGCCATGCTCCTGGAGATCCCCTACATGGCCGCCCATGAGAGTGACGCCCGCCGACGCATGATCAGCAAGCAGTTCCATCACCAGCTGCGGGTGGGCGAGCGACAGCCCTTGCTGGGTGAGTGTGGGGCTCTGCAGTGCAGCAGGCTTTGCTCGTTTCTTCCTTGATTACTTGTAATCAAAGGATTAAGAGAAGATAAAGGGAGTAAACTTTCCCACAAGATGATTCCATTTGACTTAATGGCATCTCCATGTATGGCCTAAAAGCATCATTTTTACTAAGTAGTCTCCATGGTCTCTTACCATAGGACACGTTGTCTTAGCTTACAAATTAAGCTCCCTGCTTTCTGTCATTTTCCCCTTCAGTCTGTATTTGTCAGTAGTATCTTTCTACCAAGTGTATGATGTTATACACCCCCAGCACCTTCAGAAATTCTTCATTGCCTGTAGAATAAAGTCCAGCCGCCTCAGTCACTAAGTTAAAAGTCTCCATGACCTGATTCCAACAATATTTTTAATTTAACATAAACTTACATAGTACTTTTTTCTGCCTGGCACGAAGTGTTTTATAAATAATAATAATTCATTTATTTTTCATTAGTCATAACCCTATGAAGATACTATTATGACCCCCTTTTTCCTGATTAAGAAACTGAGGCACAAAAGTTAAGTGACTTTACCCAGGGTTAACACAGCTGGTATGTGTCTCTCTGACCTTTTTCTCTTTTTCCCTTGCATCCATATTATTTTTTAGCTAACTAACTGGACCCTTGGCATTCAAGAATCTAACATTGGCTTCTTTGAGCACTTTTAGAGATCTGATCATTCAATCCAGAGGTTGAGTGAGTTGTGATTTCACTGGGAAAGGAATTTGAATTGCGCCCTTCCTGTAAGGCTGGTGCATGGAAGGACTTGGCAACTGAGCCAAGCTTGCTGTCCACAGCCACGTCCACAGCCACGTCCCTCTACAGATTTGTCCTCTACTGGTTGTGTGTATGGTCATATTAAGTGCAGGCGCACTTCAGGCAAATTATGTTTGGGCTATGTAGTGATGCTTTACTTTGTTTTGTTTTAATTGGAAAATTGCCAGTGAAAATCTGTATGTCCAGCATCTCTTAGGGCTTCTTGGTTCACATTCCCCGCCTCTCTACTACTGCCTGCAGTGGATGTTAGACATTTTTTTTAGGTCAGTGAACCTTGTAAGAATCTGATAAAAGCTGTGGACCCTTTCCTAGGAAAATGTGCATAAGGGTACACACAGCAATTTGTCAGCATTTTCAGGGAACTCACCAATCCCCTGAGGCACATCATAGACTAAGTCTAAATGTAAATACAGTTATTCTGATATTAAGTGACTTACACAGTCACATGGCTACTTAATGGAGAGCTGGGAGAGTCTCAGTCCAGTTGTTTGCTCTCCTAGCCTGGGTTCCTCCTTAAATAGTGCTTGTGGGGGAAGGAGCCCTCATCCCAAGTTTCCCTAGGCCCTCCCTCATTCCCAACCTTTCAGGTCCCCCCGAGTCAATGAGGGAGCACGTGGTCGCTGCCTCCAAGGCCATGAAGATGGGTGACTGGAAGACCTGCCACAGTTTTATCATCAACGAGAAGATGAATGGCAAAGTGTGGGACCTTTTCCCAGAGGCTGACAAAGTCCGAAGCATGCTGGTTAGGTGAGCAGAGAACAAGACCCTAGTGGGTGGGGAAGAAAAGACTTGGTCTCCTTCACTGAAGATCTCCCCCTTTTCTCCCTTCTCCCCACAGGAAGATCCAGGAAGAGTCACTGCGGACCTACCTCTTCACCTACAGCAGTGTCTATGACTCCATCAGGTAGGATGGGCCCTGAGGAGGCACAGGAGCCCCAGCTTTGTGGTCGAGGGTCCTAATTGCTCCCTGCTCTTGGCCTTCTTTGTCCCCAGCATGGAGACACTGTCTGACATGTTTGAACTGGACCTGCCCACTGTGCACTCCATCATCAGCAAGATGATCATTAACGAGGAGTTGATGGTAAGGGCCATCAGCATGGGCACATGGGCAGGTGGAGTCATGGAGAGATTGGAGTACAGGAGGCTGATCTGTCCCTTCCTCCGCCTCACTTCTGTCAGGCCTCCCTGGACCAGCCGACACAGACAGTGGTGATGCACCGCACTGAGCCCACTGCCCAGCAGAACCTGGCACTGCAGCTGGCTGAGAAGCTGGGCAGCCTGGTGGAAAACAATGAGCGGGTGTTTGACCACAAGCAGGGTACCTATGGTGGCTACTTCCGAGGTGAGTGCTTCCATCCCCTCTGCGCTCCCAGGGTCCTGGCCCCCTTACTGCCTCTCCCTTGGCATTCACCCCCTCCCCTCCCCATCTCTCTCCTGCAGACCAGAAGGATGGCTACCGCAAAAATGAGGGCTACATGCGCCGGGGTGGCTACCGCCAGCAGCAGTCTCAGACGGCCTACTGATTGCTTGACTTCAGCCCCCAGTGCCCTAAACCATTCAGCGTTTAGGTCCAGCCACACCCCAGTCATTAAAGGTCTATTTAGAGTTGCTGCAGTTCTGCCTGTCTGTGTGTCGCCAGAGGTGTGTTGGACACATTTATTTCCTAATTATATTTCTAAGCTTCTATCCCATGACAGGCACAAGGCTCAGGATGCAGGGATGACTTGCACATATCCCTGACTTCAAAGAGCTTGCTGCTGTTTGACATTTGACCGGAAAATTGTAATAACATGTGATAAGTTATAACAGGCATTTTTTTAAAACGTGGTGGGTATATTGAATAGGATGTGATTATGGGGCATAAATGTCAGGGAAAGCATAATGGAGGCAGTGGTGATGGACATTGTGAGTGGATGGGTGGTGGTTCACCAGGCAGGGAAAAGGGAGAGTTAGTCTAGACCCGTGTGAAGTGTAGTCCTCAGACCAGTGTGGATGCACAGTTAGCCTGTCCATGACAAAACAGGCATCATAATTAAGAGTAAGCACTGAGAAGCTTGGCCATTGCTGTGATATCTAAGCATGTGATCGATTTTCTAATTTGTGTGTATAGTGTTTTCGAAAGTATTTACCCACAATAGGCTGGAAATTTTTTTAATGGCCCTTCACCACGTTTGAAAAGCATTGATGTAGGCAAAGGAAAAAGAGCACTTAAACAGGATGAGAGGAGCAAAAGAATAGTGTGGTTGGTATAAAGTGTTTGTGGAGTATGTGCAGAAGATCAACTAGAGGCTTAATCCGGGGGCCATCTCATGAAGGCTAAGTGCTTTGGACTTGTGGAAGCAAAATAGAATGGATCCATTTTTAAGAAGGGTAATGGAGAAATACTGTGGAGTATAGAGTTGGAGGCAGAGAGCCTACCAGAGTAAAAAGCATCTAAAGCCAGTGTGGGGCTTCCCTGGTGGCACGGTGGTTGGGAATCCGCCTGCCAATGCAGGGGACACAGGTTCGAGCCCTGGTCCAGGAGGATACCATATGCCGCGGAGCGGCTAGGCCCGTGCGCCACAACTACTGAGCCTGTGCTCTAGAGCCCATGCTCCGCAACAAGAGAAGCCACCGCAATGAGAAGCCCGTGCACCGCAACTAGAGAAAGCCTGCGCGAAGCAGTGAAACCCAACACAGTCTAAATAAATAAATAAATTTTAAAAATAAATAACTAAAGCCAGGATTGGGTTGGGGTTAGAGGTGAGGGAATGATAGAAGAGGGATGTATGTGTCAAGCTGTGGGGTTCTGTGACAGGTTGAATCTGAGAGTAGTAAGAGCGACAGATTCTCGTGTCTGGGGATAAATTGACAATAGGGATGTTATCAAGAAATCGTTGGGCTAGTCTTTGCGTACAGAAATACAAGAAGAGCAGGGGTGCAGAGTGGGTTTGATAATGAGGTTGGTTTTACGAATGTTGAGTTTGAGGTTCCTCTGGGACATAAGCAAGGCAGTTGGAGGTTAAGGTTTGGGATGCATATTAATTATAGACTATTAAGCTGCTCTAACAAACAGACTCCAAAGCAGTGATTCACACAAAACAGTTTAGTTCTCATGTGACTGTCCAGAGGTAGGTGAGTGGCCCTGGCTTGGAGTCAAACAACTATATTACAGGATCATCTGGGGACTCAGGGTCCTACTGTCTTAATGCTTCACCATCCCCTAGGTGGTGGTTCTCATCTGTATGGTTGAAGCTAGTGCACCAGCCCCACATCATTGTTCAGGCCCATAGGAAGGGGAAGAGAAAATAGAGGGCCTGGAAATTACCCTGATCCCATGGGCTAGAACCTAGTCTCATATTCTTACCATCCTGTGGAGAAGGCGAAAATGCCTCTATCTGGATGGTTGTGTGTTCATTTAAACTTGGGGGTTATATTATTAAAAGAAGAGAGTGGACCATGGGGGCACAATTATTAGTCTGTCGCAGAAGGAAAAGAACAAAAGATTTCGGATTGAGTGGCTTCTAAATGGTTGTCAAAAGTACAGTAGTGGGTAACATTTATCAGAGCCAGATTATTGACTGCTCACATGCTGGGTGCTTTACATGCCTTACTTCATTTAATCCTTCTAGAATAACCCTGTTATCTCCATTTTATAGTTGGGAAAACTGACGTTAAGTGATTTGCCTGAGATCACATAACTAGGAAGTGCGGTAGATAGATGGCACAATAAGGCAGCCTGGCCCTATGATCCTAGCTCTTAACCGTTGTACTTAGTGATAATTATAGTTCAGGAATGGTCAGCATAGAGGAGGAGGCAGCTAATGACTGAACTCTCAACATGTGAGTGGTAGGTGAAAGGGAAGCCAAAGAAAGGAGTGGCCACAGAGGCAGTAGAACCAGGGAGGAAAGGTGATGGAAAGGCTGAAGAATCTGCATCTCTAGGCTTCCCCGTACTAAATTTGGCCAGTTTAGCATCCTTTGGCAGAAGGTACAGTCATTGTGTTGCCCACTTCCAAGAAGTCCCTTTCCATTTTCCAGTCTGGAACTGGTAACCACTGAACAGTGTTGTCAAAGCCTTTTCTGTCTGGGGCGAGATATTAAATATTTTAAGCTTTGTAGGCCACATGTGATCTGTCACATATACCTTTTTTCTTTCGAACAGCTCTTTAAACATGTAAAATCCAGTCTTGGCTAACTGATTGTACAGAAACAATCCACGGACCAGATTTGCCCCAATCCCTGCCCTAGATACAGACAGAGTGATTGGTGCCACCTGGAATTGTACCGCATGGCATTATTTTTTATTTTATTTTTTTTGCAGTACGCGGGCCTCACTGTTGTGGCCTCTCCCATTGCAGAGCACAGGCTCTGGACGCGCAGGCTCAGCGGCCATGGCTCACGGGCCCAGCTGCTCCGTGGCATGTGGGATCTTCCCGGACCGGGGCACGAACCCATGTGCCCTGCATCGGCAGGCGGACTCTCAACCACTGTGCCACCAGGGAAGCCCCACATGGCATTATTGACGGAGGCCTAGAATACGTTCAACATGATTTTGTCTCAGCCTGGCCTTATGGAGGGAGGCAAAATATGACCTCTGCCAATGCACGCCCTTCAGGTTTTTTTTTTTAAGATTATTTATTTATTTATTTTGTCTGTGTCAGGTTTTAGTTGTGGCACGCAGGCTCTTTGTTGTGGCTTGCTGGCTTCTCTCCAGTTGTGGCGTGTGGGTTTTCTCTTCTCTAGTTGTGGCGTGCAGGCTCCAGAGCATGTGGGCTCTGTAGTTTGCAGCATGCAGGCGCACTAGCTGAGGCGCGTGAGCTCAGTAGTTGTGGCGCATGGACTTAGTTGCCCCACGGCATGTGGGATCTTAGTTCCCTGACCAGGGTTCGAAGTCCCGTCCCCTGCATTGGAAGGCAGATTCTTTACCACTGGACCACCAGAGAAGTCCCATGCCCTTCAGTTTTGGTGAAAAGCTCAACTTCACAGGTTTTTCTCAAAATTCTCAAGAGTTCACAGAATTTCTCAGTTGTACATATCTAGCTGAAACAGTAGTCTTTTATGAAAATAAGGTCAGATTCAAAAGTTTTCAAGACTCCAGCAGGAGTTTGAGCAAACCTAGAGGATAAAAAACACTTCTTGTTAAAAGAAACTCCAATCAAAATGTCTCAAAAGTATGTTCAAGCAAATTTGGATGAAATAAGAATGAAACAGTTTTTGTGAAAGCTAAGCTTAGATTCATAAATTTTCCTGTTATGAATTTGAGAAAATGTAGCTAAGACAGTCATTTTTGTGAAAGCAAGCTCAAATTCACAGTTCTCAGATGCAACTTCCTAGCGTCAGTTTATGCAAGTGTAGATGGAAAGCAACAGTATTGGCTCTTGTGAAATTGTGTGAAAGCACAGATCATGAGTTCTCAGAAGTTCCTTCCCAACTTCTGGTGCTGGTCAAGATTTAAGCCCACTACAGCCTATCTCCAACTGATTATAACCAAAAATTGGAAAAAAATAGAAAAAGTTACCTGAGGATTCTGAAAAATAAGTCAGATTAGGGAGGTGGAGTCAAAACTTATGCAATCCCTACAGGGCTGAGTTTCCTGGTGTTTTTCCTTCTTCATGGCTTTCACCTCTGAGGTCAGGCTGCAAAACCCCCAAAAGAGCCCAGCTTAGCTTTGGCCAGAGGACCGGGAAAAGGGACCCTGTGAGCTGGAGAATATAATAGGAAATCCATTTCTTTTTTTCCTCTGCTGGTCCCCAAGAGCAGGCAAAAGTTGCAAGGCTGCAGCACTTTAGCTCTAGCAGCTAAAACTATTATTGTCTGGGCAGAGGAACCAGGAAAAGGGGACACTTGTCTAAAGAAGGGGAATCACCATTCTGTTTCTCTTCCTATTTTGGCCCAAGTATGGCCCCGTCATAGAGCTAGAGCTGTAGTGGTGCAGCTAAAACGTCTAAGGAACCCTATCTTTCTGACAGGTTAAATTGCCTGCTGAAACAAAAATATTCTTGAAGGGATTTAGACAGAATCTGGAGTCTCACAACATAATATTCAAAATGTCCAAGATATCTTCCAGAATTACCATGTGACCAATTCTCAAGGGAAAAGTCCATTGACATGCCAACTCATATCAAAACCTATAAAGCGGGGCTTCCCTGGTGGTGCAGTGGTTGAGAATCTGCCTGCCAATGCAGGGGACACGGGTTCGAGCCCGGGTCTGGGAAGATCCCACATGCCACGGAGCAACTGGGCCCGTGAGCCACAACTACTGAGCCTGCACGTCTGGATCCTGTGCTCCGCCACGAGAGGCTGCGACAGTAAGAGGCCCGTGCACCGCGATGAAGAGTGGCCCCCGCTCGCCGCAACTAGAGAAAGCCCTCGCACAGAAAAGAAGACCCAACACAGCCAAAAATAAATTAATTAATTTAAAGAAAAACAAACCTATAAAGCAGCCGTTATATCTACTGCATGAAATTAATATAAACACACTTTAAGTGGATGGAAAGATAGAAGTTCTTAGCAGATTCTCAACAAAATACAAGCAAACTAAATTCAACAGCATATTAGAAGGATTATATGCCATGACCAAAAGGGTTTATTGCAGAATGCAAGGGTGGTTCAATGTAAGAAAATCAGTCAGTGTAATACACCACATTAATAGGACAAAGAAAAACCCATATGAGCATCTCAGTTGATGCAGAAAAGGCATTTGACAAAACACAATGCCCTTCCATGATAAAACAATAGAAAACTAGGAATAGAAGGGAATGAATGTTCTTTACATCAGGGGTCATCACATCACATCTTTACATCAGAGCCCAATCCACGGCCTGTTAGGAACCAGGCCGCACAGCAGAAGGTGAGCGGCAGGCGGGCGAGAGAGTGAAGCATCATCTGTCTCTCCCCATCGCTTGCATTACCACCTGAACCATTCCCCCACAAACCAGTGGAAAAATTGTCTTCCATGAAACCAGTCCCTGGTTCCAAAAAGGTTGGGGACCCCTGCGTTACGTGATAAAGGGTATTTATGAAAAACTGATAGCCAACATTCTCTGGTGAAAGACTGAAAGCTTTCCTCCCAAGATCAGGAACAAAACAAGGACACATGTTATTACCATTGCTGTTCAACATAGTACTAGAAGTTTGAGCCAAACCAATTAGACAGGAAAAAGAAAAGGCATCCATATTGGAAAGGAAAAAGTAAAATATTCACAGATGAGGTGATCCTATATAGAGAAAATTCCAAAGAATCCGTAAGAAAGCTACTCGATCAGCAAAATTACAGGGTACACAACACAAAAATCAGTTGCATCAAAGGACACTACCAACAGTGAAATGGCAACCCACAGAATGGGAGAAATTTGTAAATCATACATCTGATGAGTTATTCAGAATATACAAAGAACTCTTAAAAACAACAAAAAGATTTTTAAATGAGCAAAGGACTTGAAGATATTTCTCCAAAAAAGATAAACAAATGGCCAATAAGCACATGAAAAGATGTTCAGCGTTACTAATTTTTAGGGAAATGCAAATCAAAACCACGAGATACCGCTTCACACCCATTAGGATGGCTGCTATCACATAGAAGATGAGTGTTGGTGAGGATGTGGAGAAATTGGAACTCTCATATGTTGCTAGTAGGAATGTAAAATAGTGAGGCTAGGGCTTCCCTGGTGGCGCAGTGGTTGAGAGTCCGCCTGCCGATGCAGGGCACATGGGTTCGTGCCCCGGTCCGGGAAGATCCCACATGCCACGGAGCGGCTGGGCCCGTGAGCCATGGCCGCTGAGCCTGCGCGTCCGGAGCCTGTTGCTCTGCAACGGGAGAGGCCACAACAGTGAGAGGCCCGCGTACCACAAAAAAAAAGGCTACTACAGAAGACAGTTTGGTGGTTCCTCCAAAAGCTAAACAATTACCGTATGACCAAGCAGTTCCACTCCTAGGTATACACCCAAAAGAACTGGAAATAGGAACTCAAAGTGATGCCTGTACAGCAGTGTTCATTGCAGCGTTACTCACAGTAGCTAAAAGATGGAATCAACCCAAATACCACCCACAGAGAAATGGATAAAATGTAGTATATACATGAAGTGAATGATTGTTAGCCTTAAAGAGGAATAAAGTTCGGATACATGCTACAGCCTTGAAAAAATTATGCTAAGTGAAATAAGCCAGACGCAAAGGACAAATATTCTGATAGTCCATTTATATGAGGAATCTAGAATGGGCAACTTCATAGAGGCAGAAAGTAGAATAGAGGTTTTCAGGGGCTGGGGCGGGGGAAATGGGGAGTTACTGCTAATAGCTAAAGAGTTTCTATTTTGGGTGATGAAAAAGTTTTGGAAATAGATTGTAGTGATTACTATTACACAACTATTAAAATGACCAAATTCCAGAACACTGACAACACCAAATGCTGGCAAGGTTGTGGAGCAACAGGAAATTTTATTCATTGCTGGTGGGAAAGCAAAATGAATGGTACAGCCACTTAGGAGGACAATTTTGGCAATTATCTACAAAACAAAATATGTTCTTACCATACCATCCACCAGTCATGTTCCTTGGTATTTGCCAAAGGAGTTGAAAACTTAACATCTACACAAAAACCTGCACGTGGGTACTTAGAGCAACTTTACTTATAATTGCCAAAACCTGGAAACAGCCAAGATGTCCTTCAGTGAGTGAATGGATAAGTAAACTGTGGTACATCCAGATGATGGAGTATTTTTCAGCACTAAAAAGAAATGAACTGGGACTTCCCTGGTGGCGCAGTGGTTAAGAATCTGCCTGCCAATGCTAGGGACACGGGTTCGATCTCTGGTCTGGGAAGAGCCTACATGCCACGGAGCAAGTAAGCCCGCAAGCCACAACTACTGAGCCGGAGTGCTGCAACTACTAAATCCCGTGTGCCTAGAGCCTGTGCTGCACAATAAGAGAAACCACCGCAATGAGAAGCCCACGCACTACAACGATGAGTAGCCCCCACTCACCACAACTAGAGGAAGCCTGCGCACAGCAATGAAGACCCAACGCAACCAAAAAAAAAAAAAAAAAAAAACAAGCCATGAAAAGACGTGGAGGACACTTAAAATGCATTCCGAAGAAGAAAAGTTTACATATTGTATGATCCCAACTATGTGACATTCTGTAAAAGGCACAACTACGGAGACTGAAAAGATCAGTGGTTGCCAGGGATTGGGGGAGAGGGAGGGAAGAATAAGTGAGGCAGAAAGGATTTTTAGGGCAATGAAACTACTGGGTGTGATACTATAATGATGGATACATGTCATTAAACATTCCTCCAGACCCATAGAATGTATAACACCAAGAGTGAACCCTAATGTAAATTATGTACCTTGGGTGATGATGTGTCAATGTAGGTTTGTTGACTGTAACAAATGTACAGGGGGTGGGGGGACATTGATAATAAGGGAGGTTGTACATGTGTGGGAGCAGGGGGTATATGGGAAATTTCTCTACCTTCTGCACAATTTTGCTGTGAACCTAAAATTGCTCTTAATGGGAATTCCCTGGCGGTCCAGTGGTTAGGACTCTGCTCTCTCACTGCTGAGGGCCCAGGTTCAATCCCTCATTGAGGAACCTAAGATCCCAGAAGCTGCAGGGTGCAGCCAGAAAAAAAAAAAAAAACTCTTAAAAATAGTGTCTTCTTTTTTAATGATAAACTTCATCTTATGTATATTTTACCACAATAAAACAAAAATGGATCAAAGGTCTAAATGTAAAACTTAAAACTATAAAACTGTTAGAAGAAAACATTGGTCGGAAATCTTTGTTACCATGAGTTAAGCAAAGATGTATTAGTTGTAATACCAAAAGCATGCTTCAAAGAAGAAAAAAAAAGATAAATTGGACCATCAAAATTGAGAACTTCTGTTCTTCAAAAGTCAATGATAAGAGAATGAAAAGACAAGCTAGGACTGGGAGAAATTTACAAATCATGTATCTGACAAAGGACTTGTATCCAGAATATATAAGGAACTCTCGAAACTCAGTAAGAAAGTAACACGACCCAATTTAAAGATGGGTAAAAGATTTGAACAGACACTTTACCAGATATATCAATGGCCAATAAGCACATTAGAAGGAGGCTTAACATCATTGGTTATTAGGGAAATAAAAATTAAAGCCATGAGATACCACTATATACCTATGAGAATGTCTAAAATTAAGTAGACAGTACTAAGTGTTGAGGGCGGGATGTAGAGGAACTGGAACTCATACATGGTTGGTGGGAATGTAAAATGGCATAACCATTCTGGAAAACAGTTTGGCATTTTCTTAAAGCTACAGCTACCATATGGACAGAGGTCTCAAGAGGTTTAGAGCATTGAGGACACCCATATGTAATGCTCTCCATGGCTTGCTTGCCTTTCCTGGGCTGGTGACAACCTTGTGGATAGGAAGGACAGAGTGAAGTGGGAGATGCAGGGCCAGAACCTGGTTTTGGTTCCTCTGCCACCACTTCTGTGTAGGTGTGATCTGGGGCAGATTTCTCTCAACCTCTCTGAGCTTCCATTTCTCCATGGCTACATCACTGGCACACTAAGATTTAACAAGATCTGTGATAGTGTAATTGTAAAAAGCTGTTTAAGCATGCAATGTGTTATGTTGTCATAAACATCAGGGAGTTTTAATTGCTTGAGGTCATACAGCTTTTAAATATAAAAGAAATGTATGATGCTAGTACTTGAAAGGACTTTCAGGTGTTGTAGTCAACATTTGCCAGATGAGGAAATTAAAATACAAGGAGAGTTATTTTCCCGAGGTCGTTTGCATCCCTCTGTGACTGTCACGAATTCTCACTCCATGACTCTCTCCACCTTAGTGTAGGAAAGAAACTCAGGCCCCAAGTTGTTATCTTCCTGCTACAAGTTATGGATGCCTCTCCTGGAATCTCTGCCACAATTCCTGGGCTGGCCTCCCCAAGAAAACAGGACAAGATTTCCTAGCCCTTGTCTTGGCACATCTCAGTCTAAGAAACAAATTCTGGAGTCTGAAAACAAGCGGCAGCCTTCTTTGGGGTAGAAAGTGGCTACACAGCCCAAACCTTTACTCTAAAGACCACATGGTGTGTCTAAGTCAGGCAGAGAGAAAGGCTATGGCCAATGAAAAGCTAAGGCCATTGCAAACGGATGTCAAGCCCCCACTTGGGTTCAGTCCAGGCGCTGGGGCTATGGGAGGTATGGAATGTGGTAGGAAGGGGCATGTGGTCGAGAGGTGTGGCAGACCCACCAATAACTCATATGTGCAACCTGAGTGATATTTCAAAGAAAAAAAAATTTTTTTCTGACTATAAAGTCACTCTTCTTGTAGAACACTTGGAAAATACTAGAAAGTGTAAAACCGATAAAATCACCTGTATTTTAAAAATAAACACTTTTAACATTTTGGTGCCTTTGTTTTTTGTTCTGGCATGTGTATATTAGTTTACTACTAATTGGGGTCATCCTATATAACTCTCCAGCGGGTGGGGTTAACCAGCAGGAGGGGCTTGGTACATACATGATGGGTGTGTTTTCTTGGCCTCTGGGGAGCAGCCACTGGATCTTTCCAGGGGAATATCTGACCTGGCTACTGGGATTTCTGCTCTGAGTCACGTTCTTTTTAACAGGAAAACTTGTTTCCTTTTGACCTGGGTAACCACTTTTGGGAATAATGTTTCACTTCCCAGTGTCTTATTGGGGGTCAGGAGAGAGACACCCCTTTGTTCTAGTCTAGGGATCACAAGACAATGCCTACAGGAGGCAGTCATGAGTAAATAATGCAGTGAAGCAAGATAAATGAGAAAGGCAACAAGGGATGTGGAAATGTGACAAACTGGAGAGCTTTGCCCTATCTCAGGAGGCAGCCTCTCAGAATATGGGCCCAGTGTTGCCAGAGCTGATTTTTCAAGAGAAGCAGAAATTTGGATTTTATTGTGAAATCTCCTGATCTTGGTAGTTTGGATTTTTTTTAATTTATTTATTTTGGCTGCCTTGGGTCTTCGTTGCTGCGCGCGGGCTTTCTCTAGTTGTGGTGAGCAAGGGCTACTCTGTTGCAGTGCGCGGGCTTCTCATTGCAGTGGCTTCTCTTGTTGCGGAGCACAGGCTCTAGGCTCACGGGCTTCAGTAGTTGTGGCACATGGGCTCAGTAGTTGTGGCTCGCAGGCTCAGCAGCTGTGGCGCACGGGCTTAGTTGCTCCGCAGCATGTGGGATCTTCCTGGACCAGGGCTCGAACCCGTGTCCCCTGCATTGGCAGGCGGATTCTTAACCACTGTGTCACCAGGGAAGCCCGGTATGTTGGGTTTTTATAAAACACTTTACTGATCAGTACTTTGTAGGACAAACATAATATTTGCTGGCTAGGTTCAGCCCCAGGGCTCTCAGTTTGTTGAATTCTGCTCTCATCATGCTGTTAGTATGAATTAATTAAGCATTCGGCCAAAATTTAGAGGCTTTCATGCAGGGCTTCGAGGAAGGCACTGGGGTGAGATTCAGTGAATGTCATTCATTTAAAGTCATTTTGGTTCACCTTTTCTGTGCTAGCCCCTGATCTGGGCCCCATGGCTACATATGAACAAGGCCTCACTCTCAAGAGAAAGAGGGGAACGAAGTGCCACCCCTGTGCTCTGGAGAACAGATCTGCAGTCAGAAGAGATGAGAAGGAGATTGTCAGGACAGTCCAGACAGTTGTCACAAAGCAAGCCTTTGGTCCCCTCTTCAGCACCCAGGATGCCCTCAGATCGAACCACCAGGCCCCAGATTCCTCAAGTTTGAGTGTAGAAGGGTCTAGTATTTTGCTGCCTTTCAGTCCTCTGACATCCTTGACCTAGTGTCTGTCTTCACCCTCCGCACTACCTTTATTTCCCCAGGGGGCGCTATTCCCTCACAAAACACAGCCCAAGGCCCGCTCTGTATATCATAGAAGATACAATGCAAAAGAAAGCTGAAGTGTTTATACTAATATCAGGCAAAATAAACTTCAAGAAAAAAATGTTTTTAGAGACAGAGAAGGACATTTTATAATGATAAAAGCATACCATTGTGAAGATATAATAATTATAAACATATAAGCACCTAATATTAGAACCCCATGAAGCAAAAACTGACAGAATTGAAGAGCGATTACAGTTCAACAGTAATAGTTGACGACTTCAGTACCTCACTTTCAGTAATGTATACAGTAAGTAGGCAGAAGATTAACAGAAATAGAAGACTCGAACGATGCATAACCAACTAGACCTAACAAGCATCTATAGAACACTGTACCCAACAACAGCAGAATAAACATTCTTTTCAAGTATACTTGGAATATTCTTCTTGATAGAACATATATTAGGCCATGAAACAAACTTCCGTACATTTAAAAAGACTGAAATCACACAAAATGTGTTCTCCACGCATAAAGGGATTAAATTAGAGATCAAGAACAGAAGGAATACATACATACGATGGAATATTATTCAGCCAGAAAAATGAATAGAATTCTCATAGAAGCTGCAATATGGATGAACGTTGAGAACATTGTGCTAAGTGAAATAAACCAGTCATAAAAAGATAAATACTGTATGATTTCAGTTACATCTAGAGTAGTCAAATTAATAAAAAACAAATAGAATGATGGTTGCCAGGGACTGGAGGGAGAAGAAAATGGGGACTTTTTTTTTTTGCGGTACGTGGGCCTCTCACTGTTGTGGTCTCTCCCGTTGCGGAGCACAGGCTCCAGACGCACAGTCTCAGCCGCTTTGTAGCATGTGGGATCTTCCCAGACCAGGGCACGAACCCGTGTCCCCTGCATTGGCAGGCGGACTCTCAACCACTGCGCCACCAGGGAAGCCCAGGACTTATTTTTTAATGGGTACAGAGTTTCAGTTTTTCAGGATGAAAGGAGTTCTTGAGACAGTGATGATAGTTGATTGCAGTAACCAAAGAAATGTGTTCAGAGAAAATAGACTTGTTTAGACTATTAGTCATTAGGTGAGAATAGTTGCTCAAAAGAGATGAAGAAATTGGGAGCAACATGAATGACGATTAAAAAACAAGGTGAGGGCTTCCCTGGTGGCACAGTGGTTGAGAGTCCACCTGCCGATGCAGGGGACACGGGTTCGTGCCCCATTCTGGGAAGATCCTACATGCGGTGGAGCGGCTGGGCCTGTGAGCCATGGCTGCTGAGCCTGCAAGTCCGGAGCCAGTCCTCTGCAACGGGAGAGGCCACAACAGTGAGAGGCCCGCGTACTGCAAAAAAAATAAATAAACCAAGGTGAATGGGAATTCCCTTGTGGTCCAGTGGTTAGGATTCCATGCTCTCACTGCCGAGGGCCTGGGTTCAATCCCTGGTTGGGGAACTAAGATCCCACAAGTCGCATGGACAAAACAAAACAAGGGAATGCTTTCAAGTGGTTTTTCTTGGCTCTTGATGATTTAACAGATGTTACCAATACTGTTTAGTTAATGTGTTTATTTGAGGAATCAATGTTTGAAGTAACTCAAGAATTAGCCTCTATGAATAGTCTGTGAAATAAGTACAGGTAAGAATATGTTTAAAGAAATTGAGAAAACACTAATTCAGTACAAACTGAAGTGGAATCTGCTAAGATGTGTTACAACTGATGTTGGTAAAAATATATGTGGAGTAGAAAAAGCCTTAGTTGGACAAATTTACAAAGCTTGTGGAAATGTGAGGTATTTAAAGCCTATAATTATTAATTGTATTATTCATCAGTAGGTACTTTGCAGAAATTATTTGAATCTATTATACGATATGAAACTAGTACTGTCAATTGTGAACTTCATTTGCTCTTGTGGACTTAACCATCATACATTTTTGTTAGAAATGGAAGCTGAATATCCTGTCTTACCCTACCCCATAGCAGTTTGATGTCCTAGCAGTGCTAACGCTTTATTGTGGTTTTTTGAATTCACAACTTAGATTAAAATTTTTTCTGAATGAAAAGAATCAAACTCAACCACTACTATCCAACACTGAATGGCTTTGGTAACTAGCTTTTGTTGCAGACTTGACAATGTTTATTAATGAATTAAACCTAAAATTACAAGGCAAAATAGCATTTATATACATAAATTATGATGCTGTAAAGTAATTTCAATGACAACATTGTCTGAATCACAAGTAATGACAAGCTGCATTATACACATGATGTCAAAAGTTAAAACAAGAAGCAAGATCTCCATTCCCCCACAAATTTGTAATAGCTATTATTTTCCAAGCTCAAAATACTACAGTTCCAGCAGCATTTTTTAGGATTTTAATACAGGCAGTACAAAGGAAATTTCCATAATTCAGAATCCATTTAACTGTGTGATTGAGGCTATTCCACATAACCTTCAATTGCAAGTGATCAATCTGCAATGTGGTGACATGCTAAAAAGTAAATATCAAGAAAAAAATCTAATAGAATTCTTTAAATGCCTTCCAAATGATGAATATGCTCAAGTAAAATAAAATGCTTGGGACTTCCCTGGTGGTCCAGTGGTTAAGAATCCTCCTGCCAATACAGGGACACAGGTTCAATCCCTCATCTGGGAAGATCCCACATGCTGCAGAGCAGCTAAGCCCATGCGCCAAAACTACTGAAGCCCACGCGCCCTAGAGCCCACGCACTGCAACTACTGAGCCCCTGTGCTGCAACTACTGAAGCCCACGCACCTAGAGCCTGTGCTCTGCAACAAAAGAAGCCACCACAATGAGGAGCCCGTGCACCACAACGAAGAGTAGCCCCCCGCTCGCCACAACTAGAGAAAGCCCGCATGCAGCAATGAAGACCCAGTGCAGACAAAAATAAATAAAAAATTTTAAAAAGATTTTAAAAAAATAAGCATCCTATTAAAAAACAATCAAATGCTTGTGGATTGATATCTGTATTTTGCAGTACCTGTCTGTGTGAAAGACACAGATTAAAAATATCATTACAAATCTGAATTAACATATAAACATTTGTGATAGATTTTGATGATAGGGAACACTCACTTTGAACCCCAATTAAGCAAAATGTTATACAAAAAAATTCCATTATTTTCATTAGTAGACTTATATTACAAAAATTGTACTCATTGTTATTATATATATATATTTTTTTTTTTTTTTTTGCGGTACGCGGGCCTCTCACTGTTGTGGCCTCTCCCGTTGCGGAGCACAGGCTCCGGACGCGCAGGCCCAGTGGCCATGGCTCACGGGCCTAGCCGCTCCGCGGCATATGGGATCTTCCCGGACCGGGGCACGAACCCGTGTCCCCTGCATCGGCAGGCGGACTCTCAACCACTGCGCCACCAGGGAAGCCCTGTTATTATATTTTTAATCTGACAAATAATTGTTTTCTCTCTCGTTATACAAGTACCTATAGTATCCTCATTTTTGCCTCTTGTCCCACAACACCTATAATATTTACTGTTTGGTCCTTTACAGAAAATGTTTGCCAACTCCTGCTCTAGAAAACGCGGGCAATCTGTAGTGACATAAAGCAGATCAATGGTTGCTTGGGTATGGGGGGCTTGGAGAGGGTCAGGTGGGAGACATTACAAAGGGTCACAAAGAAACATTTGAGGTGATGGATATGTTTACTATTGTGATTGTGGTGATGGTTTCATGGTTGTATACATATGTCAAAACATAGCAAATTTTGCACTTTAAATTTGTACAATTTATTGTATTTTAATTATACCTCAATTTAAGCTGGTTTAAAAATGAATTCTATGAGTTGATGAATTACATATGAATAGTTACATTCACAGTCTCACAAGTTTCTTATATGTAATTCTGGACACTGATTGGGAAAGCTTGGGATCCTGAAACTTGGAATAGGGATGTCTTATATTGAACCATGATGAAACTGATAATCTTGAATACACAAGTTTTCTGGGCCTCCCTTGCCAGTAGAACTATCTTGCCTTCTGACGTCTAAGGACACTAGTGTTCCTTGCTTGAAAACTCTGTGATAACCTCACCTGGGACAGATTCCTTGGAAGGGGATATTCATCCTCCTTAAAACCACCTGTTGCCACTAGATCCATAACAAGGGTCAAATCTTGGTGGGCTCCAGAGGATTTAGGTGCACACTATAACCCAGGAGGAAATAATTTATACAGCAAAAGAACTGCAAGACTTTGCTAATATATATCAGCAGAAACCTGGGGAATTTGTGCAGAAGGGGATCCTAAGAGTGTTAGAACAAGTAGAGCAAAGTATAGCCCTGGGTTGGGTTGAATTCATTGATATGGGTGTACTTGCTAGAGACTCTGGATTTAATGTGTTGGCTCATATAGCTGCAGGTGGCTCTTTAACAGTTTACATAGTAAGTTGACTGCAATGTGAACTTAACAGTGGCCTACCTTCAGTGAAGTTGAGATGCCAGAACTTTCCTGCCATGATGTAGAGCAGGGAATAGAGATAGGAATTTTGGAGTAGATTTATCACATGCAATTAAAATATTCACCACCTAATTACATTTCATGAGAAGGCCTATAAGATATTTCCTTCACAAAGGCATTGAGTAATACATTAGTGAGGAAAACACCTGCATTTTTTTTTTTTTTTTGGCCACGCCAAGTGGCATGTGGGATCTTAGTTCCCCAACCAAGGATTGAACCCACGCCCCCTTCCATGGAAGTACGGAGTCTTAACCACTGAACCGCCAGAGAAGTCCCAATACCTCATTATTGAAAGCTCCGTTTTGCTGTGTGTTTGTGTAAGCCAGGTACTACCATGGAGGATGCCACTGCTGAGATGGGCTCTCTGATTTTAATGGGGATAATGGGAACCTGAGGTAGCAGAGGCCAAATGACAGTATATTACCACCAAAGACAAGATAGATGCATCTGCTGTAAAGGGCAGCAGGATATACCATTAATTGGAATGCCTTGGCCCACAGCAATCTTTGGCAGTGGCTAATTGGTTACCATGTTCCTAAGAACAAATAGATGAGAAGCCTACTAAAAATTTGCTTGGTCTGTATAACAGGGGGAAAAAAGCCTGCTCTGGTAGCCAAAAACCTAACTTGAGTCACCACAGTGGAGAGCCCTGGCTTCTCTCCCACTTTCCAGACCTAAGTCAGCATAGATCCAGAATCCTTTGATTGAAGGGGAGGTTGGGCGTCCTCAAGAAAGGAACTGTGGCCCATTTACTAGAGTGACTGTACATTAGGGAGAAGGAAATACCCAGACCTTTTGAGGATTACTAGATACTGGCTATGTATTGTTGATAACTCTTGGGGATCCAAATGCTACTGTGGCTCACCAATCAAAGTGGGGGCTTAAGGTGGTCAGGTAATAGACAGAGTCTTAGCCCAACTCACAGAGGGCTCAGCTGACCCACAGTCCCACCCTGCGGTTATTTCTAAGTTCCTGAGAGTGTAACTAGAATAGACCTTGATAGCAAATGGAAGGATCCCCACAATGGCTCCCCAGTCCATGGAGTGAGAATATTATGGCAAGAGGGGCTAACTATAAGGCCTAAGGGCTAATTATGGCATCACTTGGGCGACCACACCCTGAAAGGATGGCGCTCTCTTGTACAGCATGGAGTGTATACTTTAATCAGAGACCGTTATATGATGCTGTTTCCCCTAAAGCCAGAATACATGGGTCTGAGAATCAATGGGTGGAAATGAATCTTGCTCTTCTCATTATTATACTTCATAACCCACTTGTAGAATTTTTGCTTCTCATCTTGGCAACTTTGAGCTCTGCTGATTTGGAGGACTTAGTCCTCAAGGGAGGAATTCTTCCACTAGGGCACACAAGGATGATTCCACTGAAGTGGAAGATGAGACTTCCGCTGGGCTATTTTGGACTTTCATGCCACTGAACCGATCAGCAAAAAATGGGAGTTACTCTACTGGCTGGAGTAACTGAGACTTGTGACCAGGGGAGACTGGGTTGCTGCTACACAGTAGGGGTGAGAATGGTGTGTCTGAAACCCAGGGGTTCTCTGGGGTGCCTCTGGGCACTACTTCCATGCCCAGTTACAAAGGTTAATGGAGAGCTACCACAACTAAAAGAAGGCAGGACAATTGAGGACCCTTAAGGAATGAAGCTTTGCATCACTCCACCAGGTAAAAATCCCAGCTATCTGAGATTCTGGCTGAGTGCCAAGGAAAGATGGCTTGGATACTTGAAGAAGGAACTATAGTTATTAATTACAGCCTCATGACCACTTACAGAAATGGCAACTGTAGAAGCTAGGAATATTTTCTCTTCCTTTAATGTATTCACGTGTTTATTTGTATATGCTAACCAATTTCTTTTTCTCTCTCCTCATTTTTATTTTTATGCAAGTTGTTGGGGGTTAACTTTACAATTAGTGCTTAGGTAGTAGAATATTCTGTAGGACTGTGACTGAATTTGAGGAGTAATTCATATAACCAGCAGTTTACACAATGATGGTTCCCTCATTTTAGGGAACAGGAAAGAACTTCACTTGTATGAAGGGTAGCTGTATCTTATAAGGTGGAAACACAGTGGCATGGGTGTTCTAATGTGTAAAAAATGGGTGCATACAGAAGCTGAATAGCCAAAGAGATGGCTACGATGACGGCTATCAATTTATTGCCTCTCAGCTTCAAGTCCACCCTTCATTGCTAGGGTTGTGCTGGGCACATAATAGACGCTCCATTAATGCCGATGCATAAGTGAATGAATGAGGGAGAGACGGGATGGATTAGAAGGTTACTTCTAGAAATAAGAAATCGTTTTGGAAAGCAGAAGTCAGGAGAAAGGGACGTGGGTATGAAATGAATCCAACTAAAAGAGAATTGGAAAGGTTGAAGGAGGAGAGAAGGTATAACTTGCCAGAGAACCAGAAAGAGGAACCAAAGAAAAGAGAACAAAGGGCACCTGGGGACGTGAATGAAAAAGTAACTCAGTGTGTGGCATTTTAGGCATGAGAGACAGGGGGGTACTGGGGAAATGAATACAGGTCTGAGAGGCAGAAGAGGGTGTTCATGGAGAAGAGTCTGGGCTTGGTTCAGGCTTGGTCTGGGGTTGGACAAGGAAAGTTCTTGAATGTGGACTCATCTGTCCAACATCACCAAGAGGCTACATGGTCAGAGATTTGGAGGGTACTCAGGAGAGGGATCATTTCTAAAGGATTTGAACACTGAGCTATGGGAAGGTCTTTCTCCTTGGAACAAGTGAGAAAGTTTCCAGGGCGAAGAGTCTGCTCCAGAGGTCTCAGGAAACTGACTCTACTTTTTTCCTTCCTCCATGGTCAGGAGACTGGCAGTGGCAACAGGGTTTTCAGGGTGATGATGAGCCATAGGAATATCATCCTGACCGTTCTGATGAGCATCACTGCCCTGGCTGTGTGATTTTCTACATCTAAAGAAGCACAGAAGGGCTTCCCTGGTGGCGCAGTGGTTGAGAGTCCGCCTGCCGTTGCAGGGGACACGGGTTCGTGCCCCGGTCTGGGAGGGTCCCACATGCTGCGGAGCGGCTGGGCCCGTGAGCTGTGGCTGCTGGGCCTGGGCGTCCGGAGCCTGTGCTCTGCAACGGGAGAGGCCACAGCAGTGAGAGGCCCGCGTACCGCAAAAAAAAAAAAAAAAAAAATTAAAGAAGCACAGAAGTATCTGGGGGTAGAGAAGGAACAACGTGAAGACCCTAGAGTGAGACAAGAAATAAAAGTTGGGGACATGGTGACATGGCTAGGAGGGGCAGGGCAGCTTGAGAAGGGCAGGAACTTCGCTGCCTTTCTTGTGGAAATTCTGGGATTCTGGACAGGGAGAGGAGAAAATTAAACAATTGATTCTTTGGAAGGAGAAACTACTCTAGCATCCTTATGTATTCCCAGTCTTCAAGATCTGAAAAGCAGCAGATGGAGGGGACAGGGAAGAGGTGCCACAGAGAACTGGGTTCCTGTCCTTGAGGTAGACTTGGAAGCATAGTCCCTATGATCAAGTGGGCTGGAGCTCCCAGGAGGCAGGAGTGCTAGACCCCACTGTTCTCTGGATTACTGGAAGGTCGGGGAGAGATGAAAACATGATACGTAAATACTGAAATGCAAAGCCCAGGAAAGTGCAAAGGGATTGGGGGCCAGACACTAGCAAGAGAGAAAGATGGTTTTTGAAGAATGGAGAGGTTCCTGGAAGGAGATGGAAGGAGTTAGCTTGAATGTGTGAGAGAAAATGAGCTCAATCTTTGAGTCTATGTTCAGGAGGACAGAGATAAACATGAGAGACTGGTCAGGGGGGATAAATGAGAGAGCCAGGTCCTAGAAGCAGAGTGAAGAAATGTTTGATGAGCAGGTGCCAAAAGAAGGTGATGGAACTTCTGAGACACCTAAAGAAGATAGAGAAACCCAGTGAATCAAGTGGGAAAATGTGGGTAGAGCATCTGTTAATGTGTCATTGCTCTTGCCCTTACTTTCCTCCTGAAGGATGCAGTCATGGAGATCTGTGCCTAGTGGCCCATTGGGAGGGAAATGAGAAATCCAGAGTCTTCTTTTGGAAAGGAAGTGCAAGATATGCTCAGAAAGGGAGCTTATTCTCCAAACTGATTGCAAAGGCATAGCTAAGGTGTGCCTATCTTCTTCTGATGAAGGCTGAAGCAGGTCTTCATACCATATTTGGATAGCATGAGCGGCATTGGAAAGACTTTGGTGAAGGAGGACAGCAGACACTGGGGTTCATCCAACCTGATGGCTGCACACTGTGGCTTGCACACATACATTGTTTGGCACACAAAATATTTCCCCCAAAAAAGAAAAGAAAAATTGGGAGATTTCAATTTTTAAAAATCCAAACTTCTGGCTTCTTCTTCTTTTTTTTTTTTTTTAAATCAAGATCTCTGGCAACACTGGGACACATCCCTGCCTGGCATTCGTTGGTTGGAGCTGAGAAGCAGGCACCCCTTTTAGATAGGGCACATGCTGTCCAGTTTCACGGTGCCTCTTTGTTTCACCCTATTTTATTACCCGTCTCATGCAGGAATTTGAGTATGGGATCCTTCCTCTAATCCAGCCCCTCCTTTTACAGATTCAGACTGGGGCCCCAGAAGTCCAATCACTTCCTCGTCGGTAGAGCTAATAAGAGACAAAGGCAGAGCTAGAGTTCTTGTCTCCCGGGACAGACTCTCTATTCTTTCTGCTACCGTGCAGGCCTTTGTGAAGGAAAACTGCCCCTGTGGGATATCTGTTGGGGAGATGTCGTAGAGCTGGGCTTCATCATAACGAATGTCTCTTGCTGTTCCAGCCACTCTCACTTAACATGTCTTAAGTGAGGAATGTGGCCTCTTTGTATCAATGGAGTCTAGTAACACCTGAACCTCAAAGTGGGATTACTTTGCAGTGAACACTGGGGTACTGCCTAAGGGTACTCTCAAGAGCTAAAAACTCCTCACCTAATTTATCAACGAGTTTATGAGTGTTTAGTAAATATAATTAGGTGGTTTATTCCTTTCCTTAACTTTAGAGGTATCAAATAATTTTAACTTATTTAATTACATGTTAATTCCTTATTTTTAAAAAATAATTTCAGGGAATTCCCTGGTGGTCCAGTGGTTAGGACTCGGTGCTCTCACTGCCGAGGGCCGGGGTTCAATCCCTGGCTGGGGAACTAAGATCCCACAAACTGAGTGTCAAAAACAAAAAAAATTTTTTTTTAAATTTCAAATTTACAGGTAAGTTGAAAGGCTACTACATAGAACTATAGTATAACATTTACCAAGATTCACAAACAACTAATATTTTGCCAATTTGCTTCATCACTTTCTCTGTGGGTGTATAAAGAATATATGTAACTTGAACTATTTAATAGTAGGTTGCATATACCATGTTCCTTTGCCCCATAATACTTTGGTGTATAATTACTAAGAATATACTCCTGCACATCTACAGAGTTAGCACATTCAAGAAGTTTATCATGGATGTAATACTTCATAGTCTATATTCCAAATTCTTCAAGTTTCCCCACAATGTCTTTTATAGCAATTTTGTTCTGGATTTAGGCCAGGATCAAGTATTTCATCTAGTTGTTAGTCACTTTTAGCCTCCTTTAATCTGGAGCAGTTCCTCAACCTTTCTTTGCCTTTCATGCCATGGACATTTTTGAAAAACACAGTCATTTCTACGTTTCTTCTTTTTAGCAGCGTATGCACTATTTATTTATTTATTTAATTTTACTTTTGGCTGCATTGGATCTTCGTTGCTGCAAGCGGGCTTTCTCTAGCTGCAGCGAGCGGGGGCTACTCTGTTGCGGAGTGTGGGCTCTAGGGCACGTGGGCTTCAGTAGCTGCGGCACGCGGGCTCAGTAGTTGTGGCTCGCAGGCTCTATAGTGCAGGCTCAGTAGTTGTGGTGCACGGGTTGAGGTGCTCCGCGACATGTGGGATCTTCCTGGACCAGGGCGCGAACCCATGTCCCCTGCATTGGCAGGCGGATTCTTAACCACTGTGCCACCAGGGAAGCCCAAGGGTATTATTTTTACTTATCTAAAATAGTGTTGGGTTCATTTATTTATGTCTGTATTCAGATTTTACATACTCTGTTTCTGTTGATTTAAGTTTTTAAATATGTTGACCATTATTTGAAAAGTCAAAACTATATGAAAAGGCTCAAAGAAGTGTCTCCCTTTCCCCATTCAGGGCACTGTTGTTTCCCTCAAAAAGAGGGATGTAACCCAGCAACCAAGGAACCCTCATCTTCTCCCACCCCTCAAGGGTGCCCAATTTTATTAGTTTTTGGTTTACCCTTCTTGTGTTTTTCTTTGGAAGAATTTGCAGATATATTTGTTTTCTTATTTCCCCTTCTTCCTTGCACACAGGAAGCATAGTTTATACTCTTTGCTTTCTTCACTTAACAGTATACCCTGGAGATCACTCCAGAGCAAATCACAGTGATATTATCTCTAAACTGCAGGTAATAAGGCATTTCATTCATTTATCAATTTATTGAATGACTGTGTGCAAGCCACTGAGCTAGACAGGAAGGATAGAGAAATGAGTAAAATACAGTCCCTGACCTTAATGACCTTAGGCTCCAATGGAAAGGGGAGCCAAAAAAAAAAAAAAAAAGAAAATCACAGTGTTCTGGGAACCTGGAGGAGGGAGTCAATAACAAGATGTTCGAAAGGACTGACACCTGAGCTTGAAGAATGAGAAGTAGGTGAAGAAACAGCACATGTACAGGCAGAGTTGAATAAGGGCAAGGCATGTTGCAGAAATGGGAGTTTAACAGGCTGAGACAAAACAGAGTGTGGGAGCAGAATGTGGGTGGGGAGACAGGAGTGCCCATAACGAGGCCGGGGAGGTGGCATAATGCCAGGAAAGAACTAGACAGTTATTCAGACAACCAGGAGACATGGTCATCAAAGTACCTCTTGGATCCATCCACTTCATAGGTATTTAATTAACTGCCTGCATTGTGCCAGGTGTCACAGAAGGAGCAGCAAGAATAAGATCCCAGCCATGAGGGCGCTGATACCAGCAGGAAAACAGAACGAAAGGGAGCTCACAGAATACAGTGGAGAAAATTGCTGGCCAAACACAGAGGGAGGGAACCTAACACTCTAAAAAGCTAGGAGAGAGATGGGGCGAAGGAATAGTTCCCAAAGAGTAAGGTAGACTTTTAGCTAAGTGTGTGCATGTTCAGGGGAGAGTTGGGAGCTGGAGGAGTTCCAATGCTAATGCCTGAGTGAAGAGAGAATGACATGTTGAAAGTTTCGCCAGGATTAAGACCACAGACCCATCACTCCACTCCACTCTCCACTTTGCAAAGAAACAGTAATCCTTTAACAATGCAAATATGTTCTCTTCATTTTCTGTAAAAGGCTCCCCACTGCTTTGAGGATGATGTCCACGTCTCTTTTTAAAAATTAATTAATTAATTAATTAATTTGGGGGGGTTGTTGGGTCTTCGTTGCTGTGTGCAGGCTTTCTCTAGTTGCTCTAGTTTCGGCGAGCAGGGCCTACTCTTCGTTGTGGTGCACGGGTTTCTCATTGTGGTGGCTTCTCTTGTTGTGGAGCTCGAGCTCTAGGCATGTGGGCTTCAGTAGTTGTGGCACACGGGGCTCAGTAGTTGTGGCACACAGGCTTAGTTGCTCTGCGGCATGTGGGATCTTCCCAGACCAGGGCTCAAACCTGTGTCCCCTGCATTGGCAGGCAGATTCTTAACCACTGTGCCACCAGGGAAGTGCCTTTTATTTATTTTAAAAAATATTTATTTGGCTGCACCACGTATTTGTTGTGGACCACAGATCTTCGTTGCCACGTGCAGGATCTCCGTTGTGGCATACAGGATCTTTAGTTGTGGTATGTGGGATCCAGTTCCCTGACCAGGGATCCAGTTCCCTGACCAGGGATTGAACCCGGGCCCCCTGCATTGGGAGAGCGGAGTCTTAGCCACTAGACCACCAGGGAAGTCCCTCCACATCTCTTTTAAACTCTGGTCCTTGGTTACTAACCTTTCCAGTTTTTTTTTTTTTTAATTCCTCCCTCTTATCTTATACTCGACATAATGAAGTTTTCTTACCTTGTCATATCCTATTTCCCCTGCCTAGAAATCCATCACCCAAAGCTGAATTAGCTGTACTATCATAGTGCCCTGTGCTTCACCTAATAGATCTCATCTAATTCTCTGAATCTACCATTAGTTTGAACTCCTTGAGAGCAAGAAGTGGTTTAATTAGTTACAGCCGAGGCACCTAGCCTAATGTCCTAATGCCCAACTAATTTGAATGAATGAAGGCTGCCTTCATTGCGGACCCTAGGAACTATGGCCTTCAGTCTCTGTTACTATAGTTTAAGGGTTCATCCTAGGGCATGGAGAAACCATTTGGTTGAAAATCATTAAAATAATTTAGAATTAGGCATAGATTTATCCCCAAAGATCAGCATACTCAAACTGATAACTTTAATGCCTATCAGTCTTTTATGTAAAGCAAATAAGGGCCCCATGCAACGTACCACAAGCCTAGGATAAGTCCCTGGTCTAGTCGCGGGATCTCTTTTTGCACTCAAGACTCCGCCCATGGGCCCCCAAATGGCGGAAGAACTGTACCCTTCGTCGTGACTTCTCACACGACTGCGGAGGTATCCCGACGCTACGCCGGCGGCCTAGGCGGGGCGGCCGGCTCTTCCTTCCTCTCTGCTTCTTCGGCTCCACCCCCAGCGCTTCAGACGCTCATTGTGAAGCGACAGCGGTTGGCAGCCTTTCGGGCTCCTTGAGACCTAGAGACCATAAGTCCTTGGCGCGCGTGAGCGCCCGCGCTGCTCTTTCCCAACTCCAAAGGCGAGGGGCGCGAGATTCACCTTTTTTTATTCTCGCCTCTCCCGCCCGGAGCTAAACGCCCCGGTGCGCGCGGACAGCTCGCGCCGCCGCTCCCTCCTCTCCCCCGCCTTCGGGAGCTCCCGCCCGGGCGCTCTTCCCCCTCCCCTTTCCCCGGCGACGCGCACGCGCGCCAAGCCGGCTCGCGCCCTCTTGCTTTCCTCCGGCCCGCGAGACCCCCTCCCCTTCCGCCTCGCGGCGCTTCCTCGCACCGCGATCTTCTCTCTCCACCCCCGACACCGCGGGGCTCGCCCCCGCCCGCCAACGGCGGGTCCCCAGCTTCCCAGTCCCCGTCGTTTCCCGCGCTCTCCGGCGGGGGCCCAGCCCCGGCTTCCTCTCTCCCTCCCTTCCCCCTAATTCCCCTTCCGGACGCTGCCATCATGTTGAAGCCTCAGCCGCCACAACAGACCTCCCAGCCCCAGCAGCCGCCCCCCACGCAACAGGCCGTGGCCCGCCGGCCTCCCGGGGGCACCAGCCCTCCCAACGGCGGCCTCCCGGGGCCCCTGGCCTCCACCTCGGCTCCCCCAGGGCCTCCCGTCGCTGCTTCCCCCTGCTTGGGGCCTGCAGCCGCTGCCGGGAGCGGGCTCCGCCGGGGAGCTGAGAGCATCTTGGCGCCGCCGCCGCCGCAGCAGCAACATCAGGAGAGGCCAGGGGCAGCGGCCATCGGCAGCGCCAGGTGAGGATGGGTGGGTTTCCGGGCGCTGGAGCCGAGGTGGCTGAGACACCGCGCGAGGCGGACTTCCAGCCTGGCCACCTTTGAGGGGCGCCAGGGGGAGTGGGGAAACCCCGGGACGCTGGGGTTGGGCCCCTCAGGTCCAAACAGGTCGGAGGAAAAGGGCCCCCGGATGGCCACCGGGGCATTTAGGGGCCGTGTTCACCTCTGCGAGCCTAGTCAGGGCTCGGGACCTGGGCTTTAAGGGCAGGCAGGGCGCATCCCGCCAGCGGCGTCGGAACGAGGAGTTTGGGGGGGGGTGAAGAGGTGATCGGGGTCCCCGGCTCCATTACCACGAAGGGTCTGGCGGTCCCCGCCTTCAGCCAATGGGGAGTCAGCTGCGGGAAGGGGTCCCTGGCCGTAGCCAATGGAGGGGGGCGCGCGGCCCACAGTTTGGCCAATGGGGAGGGAGGGACTTGGGAGCGAGTTGCTACCTCCCTCTTCCCAGTCTGGCCAGTAGGAGGGGAGCAGGGTGGGCGGGGGGACGGAAGGAGGGACGAAGCTGGGAGGACTGCGGGTCGGGAACCTCCAGCGCGCGCGCGTGCTCTTCCCCTACGTGTGCGCGGATGCTGTGTTTTATGACCCGGCCATTCTCCAGCCCCGGGTAACATATAGGGCAGCTGCTGGGAGTGTGCGTGGACGGGATCGTCTGGTGTTCTTGGATGAGTGGTGGACACCCCGCTCGGTTTCTTCTGTGTGTGGGTGTATGGAATTGAGAGTGGAGGTACACGCAGGCGCAGTGGGTTCTGATCGCGTGGGGGGGGGGGGTTGGAAGAGGCCCGTGGGCTTTAGTGCGCAGGCGCAGACCGGGCGAGGCTTCCCGGTGGATAGGTTTTGCGGCTGCGCTGTCCCCCAGCCCCGCCAACGGCCCCCCTGATCGCCCTCTTCAACCGCTGGTTACATCACCCAGCGAGGAGCAGGGTTACCGGGCGATAGGTGACCCCTCCCAGAGTGGGTAACAGGCTGAATGAGTAAAGAAGTCGAGAAGGGTGGATTATAGAGGGAGTACCCCCATCCTCCAGGGTTTAGGACGTAAAAATGATGGTCTTTTCTGTTTCGGAAGTAATATGCCTGAGCTAGGTAGTTCCAAATCTGCACTCTGTGAGTTTCCACCTTTACATCGGGGGTGGGTTATTTGTTGTTGAATATTGTAGCATTTGTCTTTTGGAAGCATGCAGCCCTGGCCCTCTTGCAGAAAGTGAGACGGCTGTGTTGAATTGGCTCTTAAAGCAATTGACAACTGTTGATGATTGACTGGCATTTGGAGAAAATGGCTTTTAATGCCTGTGTTTCTTTCTCTATAAAGTGAGAATTTGAAAATCTTGTTGATTAATTGGTTTGTACCCTAAATGATCATCTTCATATGGCATCTGGCTCTAGCATACCAAGTTCTTTGAAATCAGTTGTATAAGAGGGATTGAACGTATTTAAATAACTAGTTTCTCATTTCTTTCTCTTACAGGGGACAAAGCACAGGAAAGGGACCCCCACAGTCACCGGTGAGTGCCTTTTCCCCCCTGCCTAAAGTACAGAGACCTAAAAGATGTATATGTGGGGGTATAGGGCAGATTAGGTGCAGAAATAGTCAGATGGGTTCAGAAGCGCAAGGGGCACAGCACATACAAGGTGGGTGTGCATGGAATGTGGACATTTTGAAGGAAGGTGAGATGGTGACTGGCTGTTCCTTTATTTGTCCCTCTCCTGTGTTACTGACAGGTGTTTGAGGGTGTCTACAACAATTCCAGAATGCTGCATTTCCTTACAGCTGTTGTGGTAAGTGGGTACCTAACCCCTAGGTTGAGGAATGTAATGCATCAGTTCGCTAGAGGCACTCTTCTTACCCCCCCCCCCCTTTCAGGGCTCCACTTGTGATGTAAAGGTAAAGAATGGTACCACCTATGAAGGTATCTTCAAGACACTGAGCTCAAAGGTCAGTGTATTCAAATTGGCTTAGCTTTGGAGTTACATGGGAGGAAGAGGGGGAGAATGAAATAGGCTCAGTTGCAGATATAAATTGAGTGGTGTTGGTCAGCATTGTGGCTGTACTCATTTTTGTAGGCCTGTGCCGGAATAGTGCTGCATGCACTTAAAAGATATGGGTTTGAGATTTGAGGGCTCAGTACTATGATGTTAAAATGCTCAACTTTAAAGATGTGAATTTTTAAGTTTGGGACTTTGGCTAAGTCCTGTGGCTAGTGTTGAGAAGACAGTGCACGTGAGAATGTGGTGTTGGGGAAAGTTTAGAAAGGGTAAAACAAAAGTAGTCATATTTTTGTCTTCACATTTCTTGATCCTGACCCTTGGGTGTTGGGAAATGGGACTTTTGTAGTTTGAACTGGCAGTAGATGCTGTGCACCGGAAAGCATCGGAGCCAGCAGGTGGTCCTCGTCGGGAAGACATTGTGGACACCATGGTGTTTAAGCCAAGTGATGTCATGCTTGTCCACTTCCGGAATGTTGACTTCAATTATGCTACTAAAGGTATATTTTTGGGCCAGGGTGTTATGTCAGACCCACCTCTTGAGTAGAGGGCAGAGAACGTGATGACTTGTTTCTCCTCCTCCCTCCCCCTCTTTACCATCTTCCTTTATCTCTGAGGAAGATGGCTAGATTTTTCTTCTTGAGAATGTGTCTTAGTGTCTGAGATGCAGGGGAAGGAGTTCCAGCCTGTGTTGTAGTTCTTCATAGTCTCCTTGCTTTGCTTCCAACTCCTTGCTCCTTCTGAACTCTTAGAATGAGGCTTTTTATGCTGTACCCCCCCTTGCCCCCACCCCCCCAGACTCTGGCACACAGAAACTTTTCTTTACTCCCGTGGTGGGAGGGGTGTTGGAAAGAAGGCTGTGAAATACCACCTGATTCCTGATCTTCAATCTGCCCACACAGACAAGTTCACTGATTCAGCCATTGCCATGAACTCGAAGGTGAATGGGGAGCACAAGGAGAAGGTGCTTCAGCGCTGGGAGGGGGGCGACAGCAACAGCGATGACTACGACCTGGAGTCTGACATGGTACAGTCTCCTTCCCTGAGAACCTGAGAGCTGGGGAGCTCTGCTACCAGAATGTGGGTTGTTGACACTACATAATTCTTGGAACCAAGAGTTGCTGGGGTGGGCGGGGGGATCTCTTTTACTATTGCTTGTTGATGGCAGTTAGATTCCAATGGAAAAGTACAGAAAATAACAAAACAGAAATACCTGTTCTTCCATCATCTGTGATTGACAACTGTTAACCTTTGCTTCAAGTCAGTTTCTTTCCAGCCTGGAAAAAAAATATATATATAGATGAGATTGAGTACTGTGCAGGCCCATTTTCCTTTCTCAAAACAACCACTGTGACCATTTAAAGTTGCTCATTAGTGAGCGCATTGTTATTTCACTGCATTAATTTGTCTAAAATTTACTTTTCTTGCTTATAGAGTTTGAATTTTTCATGTTGGTCTGTGTATCTAGTCATTGCTCTTAACTGTTGTGTATTGTCCTATTTATATACATGTACATGTATGTATACACAACAAATTGTATTTATCCCTTTCCATACTGATTGGTGTTTCTTTGGGCATTATTTTGGTATTGAAAATAGCGCCTTAGTGAATTGTTAGAACATGTATCCCCATGTACGTATGCCAGAATTTCCCTGGGATATAAACCTGGAAACGGATGTTAGGTCTTAAAGACTTCTCTTTTGCTAGATATTGCCGGTTTGTACTACAGTCCGTAGTACTAGTTGACATTCCCACCAGCTGTGTTCCTTTTTTCACTCTTGATTTGGTCAGATTTTTAATCTTTCAACCTGATGGATGACAAAGACAGGTTATTGTTGATTTCCTTCCTGGGTTTTAAAACATTCTCCCTTTTCCTTTAGTCCAATGGGTGGGACCCCAATGAAATGTTCAAGTTCAATGAGGAGAACTACGGCATAAAGACCACCTATGACAGCAGTCTCTCTTCTTACACGTGAGTGTCTTTTGGTACTTCTCATGTGGTACAGCTTGAGGTGTGGGGTCATCAAGAGAAGGCGGGTGGGTCTCTAGGTGGAACATAGCTTTTGTACATGCTTTTCTGGGTGCTGGGTTGCCCACTCTCCACTCCTGATCTGCCTGTGAACTGCTCCCGCAGAGGTTTTCTCTTTTAACCTTGATTCCATGAGTAGAATTAACTGCTTTCTTGTCGATACTTTTCCTCTAAAACCTTAACAGATTTATATATGTGTCTAAGTGTCCCTCAGATTCAGAGATAGGCCTTGCTGCTCTGCCTGGGACCCTCCTAAATGCCAGTTCAATATATGCTGAGTTGTTGAAGGGTTTAAGCACCTACATATCTGAGCTGGTGATGGGACTGATAGAAATGTCTTCCCTTTTTCCCCTCTTGTCCTGTGGCACTGGGATGGTCGTGGTCCTCTCAGGGTGCCCTTAGAGAAGGACAACTCAGAAGAATTTCGTCAGCGGGAGCTGCGTGCAGCCCAGTTGGCTCGAGAGATTGAATCGAGCCCCCAGTACCGCCTGCGGATCGCCATGGAGAACGATGACGGGCGCACCGAGGAGGAGAAGCACAGTGCAGTTCAGCGACAGGGTTCAGGGCGAGAGAGCCCCGGCTTGGCTTCTAGGTGATTACTAGGGGTGGCTGGTCCGTGTGGGGCTCACCGTTTGGGCCAGGGCTTGGGCCAAGAGCTCCGTATACTCTTGTTGACGCCTCACAGCCATATAGGTTTATACATAGTTATTCCCAGTTCTTAGGTTTAGGAGACTGAAGTCTAGAATCATTAGGTAATTTGCCCAAGGTAACAAGGCTAAAGCTTATGGATTAAGGACAGGTTTTTTTCAGCTTTTTGATACATGTTTTTTTTCCTCTGCATATTCATTCATATGTTTTTCTACTCTTCCCTTTATGAAAATGAAACCAAAGGGTATAGTGTCTTATAAAAGCTGCACCTTGAACCACAGTGTGAAACTACCTTTCTTGTAGGCCAGGAGGGTTAGGATTGTGGAGTACTGGCTGCTTTGTTCTGGTCAGGGGTTGATGCAGCATAAGGGCATAATTCTGGAGTCACAGAACTCATAACCAGGACAGTTCGTCAAGTGAAAGAGTGCAGACAGCCGAAGCCAGGCATAGACGTGTGTGTGTGTTGAGGCAGGAGGTAGACTTTAGGAGGAGGGCTTCATCTTTGTAAAATGTGTTTTGTGGCTACTTAATGTTATTTGAACTCTCTCCCCAGGGAGGGAAAGTATATCCCTCTACCCCAACGAGTTCGGGAAGGTCCCCGGGGAGGAGTTCGATGCAGTAGTTCTCGGGGTGGCCGGCCTGGCCTTAGCTCTTTGCCACCTCGTGGCCCTCACCATCTTGACAATAGCAGCCCTGGCCCAGGTTCTGAGACACGCGGTATCAATGGAGGTGAGTTATGAAGCAGACTTGCTGGGGGCAGGGAACAGGAAGGTAAGGAGGTGGGGAAGACAATTAAAAGGATTTAGATGGGTTAGAAGTAAGGTGTGTTGATGGTAATGTAATAGCAAGAACTCTGCCTCTTTTTTCCCATCTTTAAAAAAAAAAAAAAAAAATTAGGCCCTTCCCGCATGTCCCCTAAGGCACAGCGGCCTCTGAGAGGTGCCAAGACTCTGTCTTCCCCCAGCAGCAGGCCTTCTGGAGAAGCTTCTGTTCCACCTCCTCCTGCAGGTAAGATTCCAGTGGTGTTACATGAAGAAATGGATAGAAATTTGTGAAGGGATGTAAATATGTCAGTTGTTAGAATGCTGGGATGGGAGACAGTTTCGAGATGTGATGAAAGGTGTTTTGGAGGCTTGGATTTATGCTTTTTAGGAAATAATTTTTCAGTTTCCCTCGTGCAGAAGTCCCAGCGTGGCAATCCATGGGTTGTGTCTGGCCGGCAGATGTCTTTTGTTTAAATTAGTTGCCAACATTTTAAGACAGGAGAAAACATAGAAAATTTCTAACTTTTTTTGAAATACAGAAAGTTCTGCCAACACTGAACCTGTTGCTGCATAGCTCTGGTTCGCTGGCTGGAACTGAGTCATGCCTGTCCCTTTCAGCATTCCAGTCTTTCATGGTAGCCATGAAGCCATTTTACCTGCTTACCCTATCTGCCTTGCCCTTCTAAGTATTTAGGTGTGTGACCTTGTGGATAAACTTTTCTTGGTGTTTCTGGTGAGTCCCCGGTACCCATTGCTCATTGACCAGCAGTGACTATCACGTTGCTCTCCCTTTTCTTCCAGTAGGCCGGATGTACCCCCCACGCTCTCCCAAGTCAGCTGCCCCTGCCCCAATCTCAGCTTCCTGTCCTGAGCCTCCCATCGGCTCAGCAGTACCGACCTCTTCAGCTTCCATCCCCGTGACATCATCAGTTGGGGATCCTGGAGTAGGCTCCATTTCCCCAGCTTCTCCAAAGATCTCACTGGCACCCACAGATGGTAAGAGCCACCTGCTTGAGGGCCGTGGACAGTGGGAAGTGTGGTTCTGGAGAGAAGGGCCTTCATGCATCTCTCCTTTCTTGTTCAGTAAAAGAACTCCCAGCCAAGGAACCTGGGAGAACGCTGGAGTCCCAGGAGCTGTCCCGGATAGCAGGGAAAGGTGAGGATTTTTTTTTTTTTTTTTTTTTTTCCTGCCAGAGTCTATTACCCCTTGGATTAGGACAGCCTTTCAGTTAGGAAAGTTGTTGGAATTCAGAAGAAGACAATGTGTATCAGCCCTCTGATCCTAACTTAAAGGGCTCTAAAGAGCTCTTCTTCTTGTTTTCCATGGTTTCTTTGTCCTTTGGGATGCTGTGTAGCTACCTTCGAGAAAAGAAATGTATATTTTTTCCTTTTTTGGTATTTCTCATAGTCCCTGGCCTTCAGAACGAGCAGAAACGCTTTCAACTGGAAGAACTGAGAAAATTTGGGGCCCAGTTTAAGGTGAGAAAAGTGTGGGAATGAGCTAGGATGTTAGGATGGAGATGAAGGGGGTTTATGGAATAGGCACTGGGTGGCACCAAGAGGTGAGAGCAAGCAAAGATGAAGGAAGGAAGGTGGGCTTGGGGTCTGGACTGGACAGTACTCTGTACGTTGTGTATGTGTTTCTCTCCTTCCAGCTTCAGCCCAGTAGCTCCCCTGAGACCAGCCTGGATCCTTTTCCTCCCCGGATCCTAAAGGAGGAGGCCAAAGGGAAGGAGAAGGAGGTTGATGGTCTTTTGGCTTCAGAGCCCATGGGGTCCCCTGTTTCCTCCAAGACAGAATCCATATCGGATAAGGAGGACAAACCACCCCTGCCACCAGCAGGAGGCGCCGAAGGGCCGGATCAGCCCCCACCACCTTGCCCAAGCCAAACCAGTAGCCCCCCAGTGGGCCTCATCAAGGGAGATGACAAGGATGAGGGCCCTGTTGCTGAGTGAGTGGGGTGGGGAGCTGGGTGGGTATCGGGTGATGAGGGGAAACCGTGAGGATTTACTTTATTTTTCTCTCATAGACAAGTGAAGAAGTCAACATTGAACCCTAATGCCAAGGAGTTCAATCCCACTAAGCCACTGCTGTCTGTGGTGAGATGGGCTGGGGGCATGTGGGCTTCGGGTTCCGTGAGGGAGACTTGGGAGCAGGTGCTAGAGCAGTTGGGGGGGGGGGCACCTGACTGTCAAGCAGCGAGAGGTGACAGAGTCTGGTAGTTAGGAGCACGGGCCCACTGACTCCGCGTGATCCTCTGTGCCTGCAAGCTTTGTGATCTTAGGCCACTTAACCTCTCTGTCTCAGATTCCTCACCTGTAATTTGAGAAAGCTCATCTCATTGGGTTTGACGTGAAGCTTAACCAAGAAAAAGCATAGGATGTGTTTGGCGCACAGCACTCCGTGGATGCTGTTGATTGGCGGGGGTACGAAAGTCATTAAGATATCTTACACGTGTCCTCCTTTGGCTCTCACAGAATAAATCCACCAGTACTCCAACTTCTCCTGGGCCCCGGACTCATTCAACTCCCTCCATCCCGGTGCTGACAGCAGGCCAGAGTGGGCTATATAGCCCCCAGTACATTTCCTACATACCTCAGATACACATGGGACCAGCTGTTCAGGTGAGAGAAGAGACTGGGTGGCCCAGGGTAAGAGGTGTGGCTGGGCTACCTGAGGGACCGAGTCACACCTGTTCTGAGCATTTATAAGCAAGTCGTTCAGTCTCACCTGTGTTCTTGTCCCTAGGCACCTCAGATGTATCCATATCCTGTGTCCAACTCAGTGCCTGGACAGCAGGGCAAGTACCGGGGAGCAAAAGGTGAGCAGGGTCAGGAGGGGCAGGCGGTGGCACTGCCTAGTGCCTGCTGGCAGATGGAGCTTGAGCTCTGCACTATTTTCCCCCCACTGGCAGGCTCCCTGCCCCCCCAGCGCTCGGACCAACACCAGCCAGCCTCAGCCCCTCCGATGATGCAGGCCGCCGCCGCTGCTGGCCCCCCTCTGGTGGCTGCCACACCTTATTCTTCCTACATCCCCTACAATCCACAGCAGTTCCCAGGCCAGCCCGCCATGATGCAGCCCATGGCCCACTACCCCTCGCAGGTGACTGAGGCGCGGGAGGAGAGAGGGGTGCAGAGCCCCCGCTTCTTAGAAAGCCCGTCTTCTCCATCTCCCAGACACCGGGAGCTGGCGAGGGAGGCAGGCAGAGTTCTGGGTGGTGGTGTCCCACTTGGGCTTCAGTCCTGGCTCTGGTAAGACCTGTGCAAGGCAGTGGATCCCTGGGCCTTAGTAGTGCTGCACTTTATAGGGAAAAAGACTTAGTAGGGTTATTGTGAACGGGAAGCAGGGTGGTCGTGATGAGACCAGGGTAGCGCTGTTCCCAGGGTGCTTGGCAGCAGGATACGCCTCCCGAGCCCTCCGCCGTGCCGACCGCTCCTCTCCTTGCTCCTCCAGCCGGTGTTTGCCCCCATGCTTCAAAGCAACCCACGCATGCTGACGTCGGGGAGCCATCCCCAGGCCATTGTGTCATCCTCCACCCCTCAGTACCCTTCTGCAGAGCAGCCCACCCCCCAAGCCCTTTATGGTGAGTTCTGTACCCTCCCCCCTCCAGGCTGTGCTCCTCGGCCCCCTCCAGTGTGCTCAGCCCTGATTCTCTCCTCCTTTCCTGCTGTAGCCACTGTTCACCAGTCCTATCCACACCATGCCACGCAGCTCCATGCCCACCAGCCGCAGCCGGCCACCACGCCTACTGGGAGCCAGCCGCAGTCCCAGCATGCAGCCCCCAGTCCCGTCCAGGTGCCTGCCATGGGGGATCCAAGTGGGCGGGGCAGGAATGAGTGGCTGCAAGAGGGATAGGGTAGGGATCATTCCCCAGCGGGGAGGGAGGACCAGGGGTCAGCAAGTGGTAGGCCGGGGGACCGGAGAATGAAGTGGCACTGACCCTCCACTTCTCCTTGACAGCACCAGGCGGGGCAGGCCCCACACCTGGGCAGTGGACAGCCACAGCAGAACCTGTACCACCCAGGGGCCCTGACAGGCACGCCGCCTTCTCTGCCGCCGGGACCTTCTGCGCAGTCCCCTCAGAGCAGCTTCCCCCAGCCAGCCGCTGTGTATGCTATCCATGCCCACCAGCAGCTGCCCCACGGCTTCACCAACATGGCCCATGTTACCCAGGTAAGAGCCCACGTGACCTGCTTTGCCACAAGGACCTGAACCCTCGGTGCACCTTTCACTTCAGGCTCCTGACACTGGGATTTTCAGAGCCCGTGTCTGAAAGGTGCCGCTTTTTGTTCTCTGCAGGCCCATGTCCAAACTGGAATCACAGCAGCCCCGCCCCCTCACCCTGGGGCTCCCCACCCGCCCCAGGTGATGCTGCTGCACCCACCCCAGAGCCATGGGGGCCCCCCCCAAGGCGCGGTGCCCCAGAGTGGGGTGCCTGCACTCTCAGCTTCCACACCCTCACCCTACCCCTACATCGGACACCCCCAAGGTGAGCAGCCTGGCCAGGCGCCTGGATTTCCAGGAGGAGCCGATGACAGGATTCGTGAGTTCTCGTTAGCTGGGGGAATTTGGCATGGAAGAGCTGATGGGCTGCAGGTGGGGCAGGATGCACGGGTTCTGGGTGGGGAGTGAGGGGTCTTGGAGGCAGGGCTGTCCCACAGGGCGCCTGCCGACCTGCACCTGTCTGTGAAGTATGTAGGGTGGGCAGAAGCCACAGTCGCCGCCGCCAGGGGCTTGCTCCTGGCTCTGTCCTTTGCTTCCCTCCGTCCTCGCTCAGTTGTGATCCAGCAGCCCCCCTCCCCACTGCCTCCCCAGCTCTCAGTGACCCCGACTGTCTCCTGACTTAGCCGAGGTAAGGTCAGCGCAGCAGACAGGGCCAGGCTGGGGTGTGGGGGGCTGAGCTGGGCACATGAGGAAGGGCTCTGGCTCACTGGGAAACGGCGATTGATCTGTGCTTCTGACAGCCCCATGAGACACCTTGAGGAGGCGCTCCTACCAGCACTGCCCCACACCCCGCACTGGACGGCACTGGATGCAGGGACAGCTGCTTGGGTTCTAATGCTCCTGCTCTCTTCTCTTTCCCCTCCAACCAGTTCAATCTCATCCCTCCCAGCAGCTCCCCTTCCACCCCCCGGGGAACTGAAGATTGTCCTGGCCGCGACCTGAGACCTCCATGAGTGGAGGGAAGAGTGACCTATGTCTCTTCCCCCAGCAGCTCGGACCAGTCCCAGCCCCCCAATCCCCCTTTCCCCCCGGGGGCGGGGGGAGCTGGGGAATTCCTGCCAAGCACCTTGAATGGGAAGGGGGGCCTCAAAGTGGGCAGGGCCGGGGTCCAGCAGGGGTGGGGGGTTCCCGCTCTGCCCCTGCCCATCCCCACCCCATCTTGCCCTTCCATCCTCTCATCTATTCCCCCCCCCCCCCCCCCCCCCGCTGGAGACGAAGATCTTTTATTTTCTATTATTTATAACCTCAGACTTGGGCCCCCTGTTCTTTCTTCCCCATTAACTTGAATGACCTGCGTGAGAGACACAGATGCCCCACAAAGGATGGTTGGACAAGGACTTTTACTTTTTATTACATAAAAATATTTAAAAAAAATTAAAAAAAATAAAATTTTAAACTAACTTAACCCGCTTATAGTTTCCTCTTTGGAGTATAGTGAGATCGCAGCTCAGTTTTACGTGGTTCCCAAGGTGGGGCAGTGTAACAGTACAGCCCAAAGATGCCTTTCTGGCTCTGTAAGTGCTACACAGGTCACCCAGTCTCTGTGGCTGTTTTCTCCCCTCAAAGTTGGCCTCATAGGTGTGGTTTGAGGTTTTCATTTCTAATATAAGTACTTCATGAGTTATGTCTACCTCTTTACACTGAAAAGTACATTTAGTGTTTTGGGCCACTGGAAATAAGGGCCTGACCGGTACACAGCTGAGAGGTCTTGGGTGTGGGTGAGAGCTGTAAGATGAAGCTGCTGGTGAAAGTGGGGAGAGGGCTGAACTGAGCCAGGCTGAGGGGAGCAGGAGCTAAATGAGGAAGAGGGGAGGCAAGTATGGGATGGAGAAATAACAGGCTGCAGAAGAGGGGGTTGTTTCAGAGACAGAATTCTTACTATAGGACCTGGCCTTGGTTTCTTGTCTATAAAGTGAAGATTTCACCCTTAGAGGTTAGAGGATGGGACTGGTGTTCAGTTATAGGCAGAGAAAATTGGCTGAGACCAGGGCAGGAAGAATGAAGTTAGATATTGGAGAATTCCCAGGTGTGAGTATCTGAAACCTGGTATTTGGCAGGCATGGCACTGGGGAAGACAGGCGAGGTGTTTAAAGAGGCGAGTAGAGAAAGGGGTTATCTGTAGCAGCTAACTGGCTGTTAAAAACGGGCTGGTGTGGGGTTCCAAGAGACGAGCTGTCTTAGGGGCCATCCGTTGGGGTTGGGAGGCAGCCCATGATGGAAGAAACAGGAGCAGGAAAGCCTTCACTTGGGCTCCTGATGTTTGCAGTGCAGATGGAGACAGGTTTCTGTAGTCCTGGGAGAGGTGTAATTGCAGGCATTCCTGAGTAGCCCTTCTGATGATAATTTATTCCTAAGAGCAGAAGTCTTGAAGTTGGAAGGGAACTAAGCCTCCCCCTCCGTCAGGAATCCTGTGAAACCCTTCAGCCTCACCTTGGACACTGAAGAGGGTAAAACAAGTAACCTCGCTTTACTGTCTGACAGTACTTTTCATGAAGTTCCTTTGTCCTCTCAAGTTTGCCTCGTTCTGGAATCACTGATCAGGCTTTTTCAAAACAGCTCTCAGGTTGGGCCCAAGACCACCCTCCCTTCTGAGCTGCTTGTGAACAGGTTGTCGGTCCTGAATATACTCATTTGTCAGGATCCAAGTTTGGAAGGGTGCCCATTAATCCCTGCTGAATGTTACCTTTTTTGTTGGGGGTCAGCATCTGACGGGTAATTTCAAGTTTTTATAAGTCGCAGCACTTTTTTCTTTTGGGCCGTGCCATGCAGCTTGTGGTATCTTAGCTCCCCGACCAGGGATTGAACCCTGGCCCTGGGCAGTGAAAGCAGAGTCCTAACCACTGGACTGCTGGGGAATTCCCCCAAATCTCAGCATTTTACTCCCTGTGTATTTGATAAACAGACCTTGTTAATGTTAAATATAAGTAAATGTTGAAACTTTCATGCTATAATTTTTTTTTTAACTTGGACAAAATATTTTATTCACTTTCAGTAACCGTAACTTCAGTTATGATTGATTGTTCCCAGCAGGACATGCTACAGTTTCTCACTCCTGTTTGGAATTAGTGATATGGTGGTGATAACCCATCAAGCAAATTATGTATTTACCAAGTATATTTTATGTGCTGGGTAAGATACAGTTCCCAGTATCAAGCTTAAATAAAGGCAGCTAGACATTAACAGCCTAGTTAACTACTCAGAGGAAACCAGGTGGGTTTGGCACCTGAACTGGGCCTGAGCTACAACCACTTTCCCGGTATCTCCCAGTAGGATATCCAAAATATAGCCTATTATATGTAGCGTTTTGCTAGGCAGACAAAAGCTCACAGAATAGCTTTCAGTCCTAATTCAGCTTCTCTGCCTTTTCTCAAGTTATCACGGCAGTGGTGACAGCTTTAAGACAGGAGCTTTTCCACCCTGTACCATAGATGAACTCTTGAGGCTAGAGAGGTGATCTCAGTTCAGATGGCTCAGGGATCTCCCAAGCTATGTGTCCAGCTCCATTTTTTTTTTTTTTTTTTTTTTGCGGTACGTGGGCCTCTCTCTGCTGCGGCCCGGCCTCTCCCGTTGCGGAGCATAGGCTCCGGACGCGCAGGCTCAGCGGCCATGGCTCACGGGCCCAGCCGCTCCGCGGCATGTGGGATCTTCCCGGACCGGGGCCCGCGTCCTCTGCATCGCCGGGCGGACTCTCAACCACTGCGCCACCAGGGAAGCCCCAGCTCCATTTTTATATTCCTCATCCTCTCCAGTGTGTACAAACGACACAAGGCAAACAAACTAGCTTTCTATTCACAGAACAGTTTATTGACCCACCTCACCTGGCCGGCCACGTGGCCCTCTGGCCAGGGGAAGTGTCAGTCTAGCCGCAACTCGGCTGGGCTGCAGCCTCTGCCCTGAGAAGGGGGCACGAGAGGCAGGAGAGAACACTGGCCAGGGCAGCCACACAAGACAGCCCCAGCAGAGGTCCAGACTCAGCTCCACTTGATGTTCTTGTCCGCCTCGGTCATGGCTGCCGTGTCAGTGACGAGGCCGGTGCCGATGGTCCGGTTGCCATCTCGCAGGGTGAAACGGTGGCCTTTTTCTAAGATCATCGGCTGCCGCAGGATTAGGGTGAGCTTCAGGTCCTCCCCGGGCATGGCAAGCTCCTGGAGGGCAGAGACAAGGACCACTCACGTTCTTTAGGGTGCCTCCATTCCCTATTTGTTTGCTACCAAGGAGGTTAAAGGTATGGGAAAATGAAGCAGGGTGATGATTCCTTCTGGGGATACCTTCATCCCAGCTGTTAGGCACATGCAAACAGCATACGCAAAGGCAGGAAAGGACTGGTGATTAGTGTTTCTAACATTTTTCTTGAGAAAAAAATGTTTAGGGAATTTTGGGTTACACAAGTTTCTTAGTTACAGGGCTTCTCTGAGCCCTTATGTAAAATACACTGGAACTCTCAACCACAGGAACTTTTCTGGGAAATCTTTGTGGGTAAATGCTACCAAAGCTAAGGAATACTGGATGAGGACTCATTCCCCCTAAACCCACTGATCCAGGCCCTCCCATCACCAGTTCCACCTGCATCATCAGCCCGCTTCTCTTTAGGAGGGAAAAGTCCCCCACGCCGTCATACACATCGTACCTTCCCTGGAGGCAGGACAACCCGACAGGCCATGTCCCAAGTCAGGGAGAACATGACAGGCATGAAGTGGGATACAAAGGGCTTGTGGCGGCCGCCCTCCTCCTTACTGAGGATGTACACCTGTGAGAGAAAACGACGGTGGAGCTGGGTGTGGCTGGAAGCACCGAGCCTCTCCACAGTGCCTGCCCACCATCACAGGGAGCCCTCACCTGTGCCTCCACCTTCTGGTGAGGCTGGATGGAACCTGGCTTGGCCATGACCAGGCCACGCCTCAGGTCCTCCCGCTTCAAGCCGCGGACCAGGGCCCCAAGGTTGTCGCCTGCCTCTGCCCTCTCCAGGCTCTTGTGGAACATCTCGATTCCTAGGAGGGAGGAGGGTGTGGGGCAGAGGGAAGGCACAAGGGGTCTGCGAGGGGAGGGGTAATCCTGGAGCCCCTGGGTCCCAAGGCTTCCTTCTGTACCTGTCACCACACTGCGAATATTCTTGCTATGTCCCAGGAACTCACATTCATCTCCCCTCTTCAAAATGCCACGCTCTAGTGTGCCTGTCACCACCGTGCCCCGGCCTGGGAGAAACAGGACAGGATATCAGGGACCCCGGGTGAAGCTTCTGTGAGGGGAAGGGAGTGCAAATGAGCAGGGTCCTCACCGGGAATAGAGTACACTGACTCTACAGGCAGCAGGAAAGGCTTCTCCAGGTCCCGGGTGGGCACTGTGATGTGAGTGTCCACAGCATCCAGCAGCTTCTGCACAGACTTCAGGCCTAGCTCAGGGTCACGTTGCTATGAGCGGGAGGTGACAGGACGCTGAAACTTCCATTCTGCTCCTCTTACTTGCCAAGAGCCAGTCTCCAGACTCACAGCAGAGCTCTGACGCCCATCCAGCCCCATCCCCAGCCAGCAGCAGCTCCTGCCCGACCCCGCCCTCACCTCAAGGGCACAGAGGGCAGAGCCAACGATGATCGGAGTCTTCTCCCCTTTGTAGCCCAACTCAGTGAGCAGTTCCCTGATCTCCAGCTCCACCAGCTCCACCATCTCAGAGTCCTGCACAGCATCCGCCTTGTTCACATACACCACCACATGCTCTACTCCAATCTGTAGGTGGGGAAAGACATAGAGATGGTGTCCTGAGTGGCCCAACGCCGCCCCCCCTTCCTCCTTCCACCCGTACCCAGGCTCTGGGTACCTGTTTGGCCAGTAATAAGTGTTCTCGGGTCTGGGGCATGGGGCCATCGTTGGCTGCCACCACCAGGATGCAGCCGTCAAGGGGGGCTGTGCCTGTGATCATATTCTAGGGAGAGGAGAGGAAACACTCAGTGTAGGTCAGTGACCTCCTCAGCTCCCCAGCCACCTCCTTACCACCTGCTGTGACTGGCCAGGCCCACAGATCCATGATCTCAAAACCATACATCTCAAGTATCTTAACCTCCTCCCCACAAGCCTAACATTTTTCCCGAGGGGGGGCAGTTCCAGGCCCTGTCCCCAAGAGCTCCCACCTTAACGTAGTCTGCATGACCGGGACAGTCAGTGTGGGCGTAGTGGCGCGCAGCGGTGCTGTACTCCACATGGGCGGCATTGATTGTGATACCTCGGGCTCGCTCCTCCGGGGCGTTGTCAATCTCCTCGTATTTCTTAAATTTGGCCCCACCTCCCTCGGCTAAAACTAACGGAAGGAAGGGAACACACATTTCAGCTAAAGTTCCACAGGTAGAGGAGGGGCTCAGGCCACACCCCTGGGCCCCTCCTACCTATACAAAGGACAGTCTGGGAGAAGCAGGCTTCCGAGACGCCCTCCTTCAACTCCTGGAGCAGTGGTAACTTCAGGTCAGAAAGGTTATAGGGCCTCAAGGGCCATCCCTGTGACTTCTCTAGGGTAACACCTCTGCTTACACGGCAGTCCCCAGGGCTGGAGGTAGGCCATTCGGGGTCCCCCAATTTATGCATCACAAACTTTTTCATGTCTACGGGAAATCTGTCTCCTGCATGCTGCAACCTACTGTCCGCCCGAGTTCCGGCGCCTGGGGTCACACTAAACACCTCTAGCAGCCTCTCCGCGGGTCCCACCTCCCTGGCTCCAGGTCCCGCCAGCAGAGCGGGCGCTGCCGGAAGCCTCCACCCCAACCCTGCTTACTTTTCGTGATGGCCGCGGTCAGTGTGGTCTTGCCGTGGTCTACGTGGCCAATGGTACCCACGTTTACATGGGGCTTGTCGCGCACATAGATCTTCTTGGCCTCCACAGCCAGGCCGCGGCACAAGAGGGGCAATGCCGGGCCCTTCAGCGGCCGCAAAAGGCCCTTCAGCAGTGGGGTCGGGCCGGCGACGAGACCTGCCGGGGCAGAGGCTTGGAGTCAGGGCGCTGGTCTGAGCCCGGCCGCTCCCGAAGAACCCACGTGAACCCGGGCCGCAATCGCCCCCCCCCCCGCCCCCTCACCGCTGAAGAGGGGCGTCGCGCGCAGCACGGTCGAGGCTGCCATTGTGGTCGTACTGGTGCCCGGACTAGTGTGTACCGGGCACTGGCGGCGGCGCGTGCAGTAAGCAAAGGGCAACTGTGGATGGAAGTCGCTTCCGGCGGAAGTGAGGGCCGAGAGGGCAAGTCTGGGAGTTTCTAGCCCCCAACCTCTATGGCCCCGTCAACTTCCGGGCGCGGGACGTAAGGCGTCCAGGAAGGTGCTGATGGCTCTCGGCGGGGTGAGGGTAGAGAAGGTTTCCAAGGCGCCCTCTGGCCTCGCGGGCTCAGGGCCCACGCAGTTCTCTCTGGTGGCACCGGGGGGCGATGTGGAGCGTCCCACAGCGCACCTGCGCCCCGGAGGCTCATGGGCGTTGTAGTTCCCAGGGCGGCGAGCTGTGCTGGCACTTAGCGTGGGAGGGCTAGGCCAGGTCTGGAGGCACGGTCCCGTACTCATTGAGGCAGAAGAGGTTGTCCCGGCGTGGATGACTCCGGAGCGTCCTGGCCCCGAACCCCGTGGAGTGCGACCCACTGCGCGGGTTTGACGACAGATCTGGCGGCCGTGTGTCGCAGCTGGAGGTAGGACCAGGCCCTGCGGCCTGGCTGAGGAAGACCGTCCTGGGAATCTTTCGGAGGTGGGGCTCTAGTATGACCCATCTCTCCGCTAAGCCTTTGTTTTCTTATCTGTAAAATGGGAATAGTAGTATCTACTTCATAAGGAGATGCTGACATCTGGCTCTGAGAGGAAATGAGCTGGGCAAGAGACAGAAAAGGGCTCCAGAAGCCTCCAGGTCCCACCGTCTTTGACCCTCAAATACCCTCGCTCCTGGCTCACAGCCTGAGGCGACAAAGTTTGCCGTCCACCCTTGTGGACCCTCAGCAGCCCAGAGAGTAATTCCCACGATCGTCTTTCCACCCACCCAATTTTATAGATGACCAGGTGAGAGACAAACTTCTAGTGCCTTTAAGGGCAGCCTGAGTCTTTCCTGTTCCCGCTGTGTCCCTGGCTCCTACCACAGGGCGGGGCACTCAGTGAGTACTCGATAAATGTCTGTTGACTGAATGAGTGAGTGCAGGGATGACCTTTAACTTTCACATCCATCATCTCATCACCCTGGGATGATAATAGCAGCTGCTTAACCTTGATTAATGTTTCCGAAACTCGTCAGAGCCTACGACTCAGTTGACGGTGTCTGTTTCAAATAGATTCCTTCATTCCTCCCTTGGAGATGATGATTCAGTAGTGTCTGGGCATAGGCAAGGAAACTATATTTATTTTTAACACACACAAACACCCTTGTTAAACTCAGAGGAGTTTGGGAAACTCAGAATTAGAGACTTTTACGGAACAGACGTTGTGGAAATGCTTCATATTGGTTCACATTCAATGCTCCCAGTGTTATCGTGTGTAATAGGAGCCATTATGTACCTCATTTTAGCAATGAGAAAACTGAACATAGGGTGATCAAGGAGCCCAACACGGCTAACCTCCAAAAGAGTGTGCACTTAGCCACTGCACTGTACTATAATTTAACTGTCATTTTACAATGAGAAACTTGCTAAGAATTCTGTCCTCCTGGCCCTCCAAACCCATCAGCTCTGCTTACGAAGGGTTGGTACAGTATAAAAGGGTTCTCTTTGTCCGCAGCCTGTACCTCAGTCGCTCCTGGGAATTTCCTAAGACACTGTTGTCTGCCACCAGGATGTGAGATTTTGGGGGTTGGTACTTGAACTGATGCTTACTATTTTAGTGGTGCTGTATTTATTTTAATGTGTATTAGTTTGACAGAAAGACTGGCATTGTAAATATTGAGTTGAAAAAATGAATCAATTTGAAAAACTATACTTGGTAGATAAAATGGGTGGTATGAATATATGGGAAATTTGGGGAGAGGTGAACATGAATGATTGAAATTTGCAAAACACAGTGCCCGGAAAAGAGTCCAAAGGGAGAGAATTTCTTGTAGAGCTATTGAGTGTAGCATCCTCTGTAATAATCAGGAGTCCTGATTTACAGATAACAGAATTTACAGGGGCTGGTTTGAGAAGAAAGGGATTTGTTTAAAAGTGGTAGGCAGCTTGGGACTTCCCTGGTGGTCCAGTGGTTAAGAATCTGCCTTCCAGTGCAGGGGACGCAGGTTTGATCCCTTGTGAGGGAACTAATATCACGCATGCTACGGGGCAACTAAGCCCGCGTGCCACAACTACTGAGCCCACGCACCACAACTAGAGAGAAGCCTGTGTGCCGCAATGAAGAGCCCACTTGCCACAACAAAAGATCCCTCATGCTGCAACTAAGGGCCGATGCAGCCAAATAAACAAATCAATAAATAACAAAAAAAAGTGGTAGGAAGCTTATAGACTTGTGGGGCAGGCTGCAGAAATGGCTCCTAAGCCATAGAACTGATCTGATAAGAAAACCGCTGCTACTGCCACTGCCACCAAACACTAAATGCCAGAACTTAGACTTATCTGTAACAGTGACTGCTTATGGCACTGAAGCCACTTTTGCATCAAGAAAGTGACCTTCTCTCTGGGCTTCCCTGGTGACGCAGTGGTTGAGAGTCTGCCTGCTGATGCAGGGGACACGGGTTCGTGCCCCGGTCCGGGAAGATCCCACTATGCCGCGGAGCGTCTGGGCCCGTGAGCCATGGCCGCTGAGCCTGCACGTCCGGAGCCTGTGCTCCGCAGCGGGAGAGGCCACAACAGTGAGAGGCCCGCGTACCGCAAAAAAAAAAAAAAAAAAAAAAAAAAGAATAAAGAAAGAAAGTGACCTTCTCTCCTCTCCACCCCCAAAGCCAGGCAAATTCAAAGGCTCACGTGGATGTGTCTGATTGGAGAAGTTTAGATCATCATATTTCAGTGTTCTTGTATCAGAGGAGGCTGAGGGATGTATTTTTCTAACTTTGTTGTAAGAACAAGACTGATAGCAGGGAATTTCTCCAGATGTCCAGCCATGCTTATGACCAATATCACAGTGAAAGAGCAGAATGAATACAAATACCAGTACGTGGATACAGTAGCATAAATTTTGGCATAGCCACTAGATGAAATGTTGGGCTCAGGGTTACAGAGACAAGAGCCAGCCACCTGTGAAAATGCCTGTGAGCAGTGTTAAATGAAAGAAGTTTGGCCCCTATAAAAAAAAAAAAATAGCAAGTGTACAAGGTGGGAGTGGGGACAAAGTCGAAAACAATTCTGATTTTAGGAGGCTGTAATTTGCTTGGAGAAGGAGAGATTTTTCTCGCAGACATTTCTTTTATGTGATTACAGTTAAAGAAGTTTTTTGTGCAGAATCTTGAACTCTTTAAAAAAGATGCTCTTGAAATCAAACGACCTTCTTAGTCTCCCCAGCAGTGCGTTCATTCTGCTCTATGACAGACACTTTGAGCTCCCGCTTAACAACTATTTTTTCCATCTTCCTGCAGTCAGGACCCTGATTTTGTTCAGGTGGCCCTTTCCCCAGTTCCAGGAATAAATCCTGACAGAGCTAGCCCACTTCTGCTGGTCTTATTCTCCTTGCCAGGGGGTTTGTTTAGGGTTACGTGTGTGATTCCTTTGGGGCTAGTGATTGGTAAGAGGATATCTACCTTGGGGAGGGCTTCTAGGAGAGGATCCCTCACTTTTAAGAAGGAGACACTGGCGAGATGGACATCCTTCAGATTCTGGAAGTTGTTGGGTCTGGATGGGAAGCCTGGAACTACTGTGCCCATCGTGCTCCCAGTCCATGATGAAGCCAAAATCCAGAAGAGGGCAAAGCGAAGAGGATCTTAGAAGTCTGGACTCCTCATGGTGTGAGATGACAAATGTCTTTATTGTTTAAGCCAGACTGTGTCAGAGTTGTCTCTTACTTGCAGCCAAATACACCCGAACAGATAAGTCTGCCTTACAGCACTTGGTACCCTGAGACATATTTCTTGGTTTCACTTGTCTGAGACTGAGTGACTTGAGTAGGGCAAGGACTGGGCTTCCTTTATCTCTGTATACTCTGTGCCTGGCCACAGTAGGCCTCTGTGCATGTTTACATTTGAACTATATTAATGAGCCTTCCAAACCGAAGGGTGCTACCACTGTGATGCTATGAACCTAACATATCCAAAACCGGATTCTCTGTATTCTCCCACACTCTCCCTACACATCTGAATAAATGGCACCACCTTTCTCCTTTCCCCTCATCTGACATCTATCCATTACCCAGTCCCACTTGTTCTCTCTCCAAAATAAGGCTCAGTGTGGCCACTTCTGTCTCCACTGTCAATACTGTGGTTCAAACCGGGATCACCTCTCCCCTAGGTTACCTCATGACCTCTCCAGTGGGTTTCCCAGCTTCTGTCCTTATTCTCAATACCTGTCAAATCCATCCTCCACACAGCAGCCAGATCAGTCTTTAAATGTGATTCAGAAATGAATCCTCCCTCAGTGACTCCTTATTACACTTAGAATAAAATCCAAACTCCTGCTTTAAAATGGCTGAACTGTATGGCAGGTGAATTATATCTCAATAAACCTACTATTAAAAAAAAAAATCCAGAGTCCTCCCTGTGGCCCACAAGATGCATGATCTGGCCTCTGCCCACCCCTTTGACCCCCATCTCAGTACTATTTTCCTCTCACTCTCTCCCAGCCACACTGGCCATCCTTCTGTTCCGCAAACATCCACCATTGCTTCTACCTCAGGGTCTTTGCAAATGTTCTTCCCTCTCCCTGGAATGCTCTTCCCTGGAGATTTCCCCACAGCTTGTTCCTTCTCATCTTCCCACCTCAGATGTCACCTCTTCTGTCACTCTCTTATCAATGGTCCTCTTTGATTTTCTTCATAGCATCTAAATATCCAAAATTATCTCAGTAGTTTGCTTGTTTTGGGGGTTTGGTGTTTTTTTTTTTTTTTTTTTTCTGTCTCATCAGCTCCTGACAGTAAGAACTTATTTTTCACTCTAGGAACAGTGCCTAATGCTTAGGTGAAGAAGTATTTGTTGAAAGAAGAATTTGTTGAATAATTTCAGTTGAGCATTCAGTTAAGCATTGTCTTGGGCTTAAGTTTCTCGATGTCTTCGATGGAAGGCAAATTTTGTATTCACATTCATTTAAAAAATAAAGGTGAGTCACTGTAACTTTTGGGGCTTCTGCTTTATTATCTGTAAAATGGGGATGAGTGAAGAGGTTAAACCTGATGATCTCTAAGATTTTTTGTAGCTCTAACTTCTAAAAGGAGATGGGGTCTGCTATAATTGAAATAGGTTCTGGGGTGACCCACAATTTAGTGGCAAATTGGGGACTAGGACCCAGAGCCTTGTTGTTGGTGTCACTCAACAGACTTATTGGAAGCTCAAGGGCATCCTTCACTCTTCCCCACCAGCCAGCCTGGCAGTGTCTCCTCAGAAATCTTTCTGGACATTCTCTTTGGAACTAACCGCACTGCACTGCCTTGGCCAGGTCAGCATCAGCCCTCTCCTGGACCACTGCACCCGTCTCCTCTCTGCATCCAGTCCTAGCCCTCCCATACCGGCCCTGGATGCCCTTCCAAACGCAGAACTCTTATCACACTCATGTCACTCAGATGTGACTGGAGACATTCCAGTTGGAAACACTTTGTGAATGTCACACAAAAACTCCTAAGTAAAAGGCACTTGAGAGGCAACCTAGGTGTGTTAGTCATGCATGGCTTCCTAGAGGAGGCTACACTTTGAAGCCTGAAACCAGGGGGAGGAAGATTGGCAGAATTAGGGGAAATGGTGCGTGCAGTAGCAGAGGCAGAACCTGAGTAAAGGTGGAGTTCTTCAGCTGTCAGAATGTCCTGATTGAGCAAAGCATGATTTGCTTGGAGGGTAGGAGGTTCTGGTCAAAGCACCAAGGTTGAATTTGACATCCCGGAAAATAGGACAAAATAAGAGAAATTTCCATCTCTTGGGGTGGGGGAGGGTCAAGATGACCTCCAGAAGAAGCCCACAAGCAACCACTTCCCCTTCAGTCAGAGACTCCAGTTTTCCTTTGAAGAGCCAGCCTCTGCCATGCTCAGTCCATGGAGATTGATTGGAGCTGGGCCCATCCCAACCTCAGGTGATAGGTCCGTGATCCAGTGTTTGCCAGTCAGCGTAATCTATTCCTCATAGTCACAACTGTCTGTTCAGTGTTAGTGTTCTGTTTCAACCCTCCCTGGTGTATGAAGTGCAGTTCTGGCACTGACTGCCCAGAGTTAGCACAGGCCCTGCAAGTTAAGGGCTCACTCCTTCACAAGACCGCACCCACTTCAGATGCCACCTGCAAGTGGGGTCCCCCAGCCATCTCTACTTCTGGTCAACTGCCTACGGATCTGGGAGTTCCCCATGACCCCCGTCAGGTTTGATAATTTACTAGAACAACTCACAGAATGCAGGAAGGCACTATACTTACGATTACAATTATGATTACATTTTATAATAAAGGATACAAGTCAGGAACAGCTGAATGAAGAGCTACGTAGGGAGAGGTCTGGGAGGGTCCACAGAGACATAGAATCGGGGCACATCACCCCCACCCCCCCGACACGCCAGTGTATTCACCCACCAGGAAGCCCCACTGAGCTTCAGTGTCCAAAGTCTTTATTAGGGGTTTCATTACTTAGGCATGATTGATTAAATCACTGTCATGTGACCGAACTCAATCTCCAAGTCCCCTCCCCTCCCTGGAGGTCAAACTGGCTCAAAATCCCAACCCTCTAATCACAAAGTTGGTGTTTCTGGTGACCCCATCCTGAAGCTATGTAGGGGCTTGCCATTAGTCAGCTTGTCAGCAGAAACTCAGGTGTGACCTAAGGGGCTCACGAATAACAGGCACATCTGTCACTGAGGAAATTCCAAGTATTTTAAAAGCTCTGTGCCAGGAACATGGGACAAAGACCAGACAAATTCTGTATTATACGATAGATATAGGCATTGGGTGACCTAAGCTGAGCTGATGAGACAAAACCCTATTGCACTTGCTGGAATTACTGGGAAAGCTATGATCTTCTTCTGCTAGGATTATGAAGCTGGTAGAGTGTAAGCTTGGAATGCTGGTGGCCATCTTGCTATCTATGAGGGGAAAACCTGCCTGAGGAGGAAGACAGTCCAGAGGAAAGCAGAGCTAAGAGACAGAGAGCAAGTTCAGATGGACATCGTTTGAGCCTGTGGCTCCAGCCATGCCTAACATCATTCTACCTCTGATTTTTAAATTCTGTAAACCAATAAACTCCCCCTCTTTTCATGTTTAAACTACCTTAAACGGGGTGTGGGGGGGTGTTCCTATTACTTGTAACTGAAAGAATCCTGAGTATTACATCCCCTGTTCATAAGGAGGAAGAAGTGTTTTCCCTTTCATATTAATACCTTGGCTTAACCTGGGCCCTGGATCCATCCTTCCCACCTTCCCCAAACTTCACTCCTTCAATTACCATCCTTTCTACTGGCTCCTTTCCCCTAGGACTTCAGACATAATCAGGTTTCCCTCAGGATTGAAACAAACAAGCAAACCTTTCCACCCTCTAAAATTGCAGCCCTCCGTATCTCTCTCCTTCCCTTTTTGGCCAAATTGTAGGGCAGCTCTAAGCATTCCTCCTCCCACTTGTTCACCTTCCATTCATTCCTCAGTCCACTACCATTGGCTTCTGCTTCCTTTTCACTTCCCTAAAGATAACTCTCAACAAAGTGACCAAGCAATCTAAGTCAGTGTATTCTATAGGAGACAATGACAGTGCCCAGTACCATGGATCCCTCTTCTGTCATTTGTGTGTGAAGTGTTTGCCCAATCCCCCCACACGCCACACACACACACACACACACACACACTGTATTCCCACACCCCCTGGTCTTTGGTGTGTGGTTTTTCTTCCAAATAATTAGACCTTCCGGATTTTTTTTTTTTTTTGAGTACTGTCCTCAGGCTACTGGAGTCTTTGCTTTGACGAAGTGCCTGAGAATTGACATCTCCCAGGGGAAGCCCTAGTCTACAGCTGAGGGATGTTGGTATATGAAAGGCCCAGCTCCCTTGTTTCTGGATAAATCTGAGGGACAACTTACATCCAGGGCTCCCTTGAGGGAGGAATCAAGCTGAACTCTCTTCCTGAGATCACATGTTTGCTTGGTTGCCTCTCCTGCGTCTCCCACTCCTTTACTAGTTTCTCCTGGTAGCACTTTTTAAATAAATCACTCGCACAAAAATTCTCATCGCAGAGTATGCTTCTGGAAAATCTTACCCAAGACAACATCTCAGCACTTTCTACTTCTCTTTCTTGGCCTGCCTCTTAAATGTGGCTTTCCCCCCAGAATTAGATTTCAGGCTCTCTTCTCTCTACATATATTACTGGGATGATCTCATTCGTGTCCATGGCTTTAACCACTACTCATGTCTGATCACGACCACACTACCTTGTGCAGCTGAGGCTGTAGATCCATCTCTGCGCGACAGCTCCACCTAGTTGCCTACAGGCACCTCTTACACCAATACAGTAGTCATTAGGCACATGTGGCTATTTTAATTAATTAAAATGAAAACTTCGGTTCCGGGAATTCCCTGGCGGTCCAGTGGCTAGGACTGGACGCTTTCACTGCCATGGCCCAGGTTCAATCCCTGGTCAGGGAGCTAAGATCCTGCAAGCCGTGCAGCATGGCACAAAAAAAAAAAAAAAAAAAGAAAGAAAAGAAAACTTCAGTTCCTTAGTCACATTAGCCACATTTCAAGTGATTAAAAGCTAAATGTGGCTAGTGCCTACCAAACTAGGCAGTACTAATACAGAACATTTCAGTCATTGCAGAAAGTTTTATTGGACAGCTTAGACACATTTCCAAACCTAACCCATCATCACCAGCCCCTTACCTTTCTGTATTCCTCACTTTTCCTCTCTCCTGGACAAGGATGGGCCAACTACAGAGAAAGGGTATGTAAGAGTATCAGGGAGGAGTGGGGGGGTGATCACGGAACTAGAGGCCTTTCCACTGACATCTTTTTCTGAACTGGAAGATGGAATTGACAAAGATGGTGATGAAGACCTTAACAAAGGCCATCTGGGAGCTGATGTTAATTTGGTTAGATCTGGGGTAGAGATGGGGACAAAGGCTGGTTAGGCCAGACCTTGCCCTTCCACAATGATTTTTTTCCAACTCCATCCAGTAGCCTCAACCTCAAACAAACATCCTTGTGTGAGTCAGGGCATTTATCCATCTCCAATCTCGTGGGTCACGAGGCCTTTGGGTTTCAGGATAAGCACATGATCCAAGCCAATCAGCCAAAGTCAGTTCTGGAAATGTTACTGCAAATCTCAGAAAAAAAGACATGCTCCTACGAGAGTTGCTAAGCTACTGCGACTTAAGTTTGGAGCTATGGAAATCCATTTTGCCACTAAGAGAGGCATGGGGAGAGCTCAGCCTAGAGGTGAACCACAGGTTCCCAATATCTTTTGGCCCTTTTATTCAGCTGTTCCTGAAGAAGCTTGATCCATTCTTTTCAATGGCTTGAGCCAAAAGACTCCCTTATTGCTTAGGCCAGTTGGAGCTGGGTCAATGAGAGGCCTGATTGATTAGGATCTCATCGTGCTCATGATTTCGACTGCCCTCTACTACACCTTAATGAGTCTCAATTTCTATATCTGGCCTTGATGTCTCTCCTCAGCTCCAGACTGTATGTCCACCTGCCTCCTGACATCCCACAGGCATGCCCCAAACTGACCTCATTATTCCTGACCCCCCAACCTTTATTTCCCAGTTCAGAGCTGGAACCTCCTAGAACCTCCAGTACTTTCCTCAGAGAAGCCAAGGTCGTAAGTTCAGGCTCCGCCTCCTCGCAGGGCCTCATCAAGGTCACCCGCATCTTCCCTCCCCCAGGTCTTTGGGGGCGGTGTCCTCGAACCCCTCTGCAGCCCGGCTGGGCGCTCTAGGCTACAGCAGGCCCTTCAAAAAGCCTTCTCAACTCGCTGGTTTCCGGTACCGGTGGCTCCTCTAGCCTTCATCAGGGCCTCGGGATTCTATTCCCCTAAGGTGCCTTCTCTATGGTTGACTGCTCCCTACTGTCCCGACTTTCCTCTGGGAGGACGCTCTGGGGGTGGGACCCAACCCCGTCCTATGGCTGCTTCTGCGGTCCCTTTTAGGCGCAACTGGAGAAGTCACTGAGCACTCCGGGACTCCCACCTTCTCAAATCTGGCAGGGTGGCACGGAATGGGAGGATGGCGGAAGTGAGTGTGAACGTGCCCTTCCTTCTCCTCGGTCTTCTCTATGGTCACTTCCTTCGGTGACGGGAAAAAGGGGGTCCCGGCGCCTGCGCAGAAGCGGGCTGGGAGCTAGTCGCGGAGGCGGGGGGTGGGGCAGGGAGCGGGAGCTGCCGCCGCCGCCGGAGCTAACCGCGGGGACCGAGATGCAGGTGGGACCGGAACCGGAACCCCCCTCTTCAAGTCCCTCTTCCCTCTCCGCGACCCGGCCCCGGCGCCTGCGAGGAGCCTTGGGTGGGGGCGGGCGTGGGGGGCTAGAGGCAGGAGGGGCGCCCGGCCACGGAGAGTGCAGCAGAGCGGGCTGCTTCCCTGGAGGCTGCGGCCCCGGGGAATGGGCGGGTAGAGGGTGTCCAGGGAGGAGGGTCGGGTCGGAGTGGGTTGACCACCGGGTCCGGAGGGTCCGAGCCAGGAGCGGAGCCTGCACGCTCCACCACCCGCCCTTCGGGAAATATCAGAACTGAGCCGAGAGGCAGGTGCACTGGGAAAAGGTGCCCGAGTCCTACTTGGCAGAAGAGAAACTGAGTCACCAGCTCAGGAGCCGCAGGGTCAGCGGGCCTGAAGGGGGCTGGGTGTGCCTGTGGTGCAGAGGGTTGGGTCGGCCGGTGTGAGCTGAGGTGGCCTCTGCTTGGAGATTGGTCTCTCTGCTGTGTCTGCACCTCTTGGCTCGGTTCCCCCGTGCTCCATGACTCTTTCATCTCCTGGCGTCTTCTCGTTGGTTTGGAATTGTCCCTATGGTTGGAGCCATCTGAGTGTGTAGTGTCTAGGTCAAGGAGAAAGGGGAGGGGGCGCTGACCGCGGGTCTGAGCAGGAGTCTGGGGTTTGGGGAGATTTGCCTGAACTGCTTTCACCCCATTCTTGGTGCCAGTCATCTCCCAGTATAATATGGGGGAGGAACACTAACAGAAGAGCCATGGGTTGTAAATTCCATGCCCAGCTCTGCCACTTGCTAGTTGTAAGACGTTGGGAAGGCTCTTCCTTTCGCTGATTTCTCTTTGAGAAAATTGGAACCCATAAAGATAGTAATAACGGCAAGTCATTTATTGTGTGCTTACTTTGTGTCAAGCAGGGACATGTTCTGTTTAATTCTCCCAACAATTTTAGGGGTTAGGGATCATTAGCTCTGTTTTATAGATACGAAAACTGAAGCTCGGAGAGGACATGTAATTTGTTCACGATCACACAGCTAATAGGTGGCAGATATGGAATTTCGTCCTAAGCCTAACTCCAGAACCTGTGGCCTTAACCATCAGGCTAACCAGCCTTTAGGGCACGCTCCCCTGTGAGAGAAGAGGGAGGTGAAAAATCCAAGGCCCCAGCTTCCTGTTATATTTTATTTACTTTGGGGCCAGCAGAGACTTGCCCGGACCCAACCCACAGTCTGTCCTCACCTCTGGGCCCCCGCCTGGAGGGGCACCAAAGAAGTGGGCTCTGGGCATTCCAAGCCTCCTTGACAACAGTGCTTGGGTGCTGGGCCCTGGGGTCGGCTTTCAAGACAGTTGTTTGAATCGGTCATCCATCCATCCTCCTTAATGAGCAGCCTCCCTCCTCAGAGATGGACCTCGGGGATGCATGAGGCAGGGTCTCTAAGCTCTGCAGGCCTAGCTCCCCTGAGAGCTGGGGCAGTGAGGGGCGGTGACTGAGGCTGGTGCAGTCAGGACTGTGCGGTGGGATAAACAGTAGACTTGGAGTTCTGAAACGTTTTCTGAGCTTCGGGTTCCTCATCTATTACAGAGGTTGTTAAAACCTCTCGCAGGGAGAGGTAAGAACGGCACATGGGAGGCACGTAATAAATATTGAAGGGTGGTTTTAGAGAAGGGAGGTGGCGTGGACCAGTCCCTTTTAGAGGAAGGTGCTGCACAGCCGTCCACCACACCTGGAGCTGAAGCCAGGGAGAGTGGACTGGGGAGGCAGCAGAGTGGGTGCAGGCTAGACCTGGGAGTGGTGGGGCACGAGGATCTGGGGAAGGGAAGGGTGGCAGCGTGGTGTTCAGCCCCGTTGCTCTCTTGAGGAGTCTAGACCAGAGGAGGGAGTCTGGCTCGGGGTGGGGCTCTGGCCCCGGTCCCACCTCAGCAGTGACTCGATGTATGTGCCTCTTCCTTCTGCAGCTGCTGCCGCTCACCCTGTGTCTTCTGGCTGCTTCCCTCTTTGCTGCCCCTCCCCACAGGCTCCCCCTCTCCACCTCCTGGGGGCCATCATGAATGGTGCCCCTTCCCCGGAGGATGGGACCTCGCCCTCCCCTCCCCCCTTGCCCCCACCCCCTCCCCCGAGTTGGCGGGAGTTCTGCGAGTCCCACGCCCGGGCGGCTGCCCTGGATTTTGCCCGCCGTTTTCGCCTCTACCTGGCCTCCCACCCCCAATACGCAGGGCCTGGGGCCGAGGCTGCCTTCTCCCGCCGTTTTGCTGAGCTCTTCCTGCAGCACTTCGAAGCCGAGGTGGCCCGGGCCTCCGGCTCCCTCTCGCCACCCATCCTGGCTCCTCTGAGTCCTGGTGTGGAGATCCCGCCACAGGACCTGTCCCTTGAGAGCTGCAGGGTGGGCGGGCCCCTGGCTGTGCTGGGCCCTTCTCGATCATCTGAGGACCTGGCCGGCCCCCTCCCTTCCTCAGTCTCTTCCTCTTCAACAACCTCCTCGAAGCCGAAGCTAAAGAAACGCTTCTCCCTCCGCTCAGTGGGTCGCTCCGTCCGTGGTTCAGTCCGCGGCATCCTGCAGTGGCGGGGAACTGGTGACCCTCCCTCCCCAGCGGGGCCCCTAGAGACCTCATCGGGCCCCCCAGTATTAGGTGGAAACAGCAATTCCAACTCCTCTGGCGGGGCTGGGACCATTGGTAGGGGACTGGTTAGCGATGGAACATCCCCTGGGGACAGATGGACTCACCGTTTTGAGAGGCTGAGACTCAGTCGGGGAGGGGGGACCTTGAAGGATGGAGGAGGCGTGGTGCAGAGGGAAGAGCTGCTGAGTTTCATGGGGGCTGAAGAGGCAGCCCCTGACCCAGCTGGAGTGGGCCGGGGAGGAGGGGCAGCGGGGCCTACCTCAGGGGGAGGAGGGCAACCTCAGTGGCAGAAGTGTCGCTTGCTGCTTCGAAGTGAAGGAGAAGGAGGAGGAGGAAGCCGTCTGGAGTTCTTTGTACCACCCAAGGTGAGGGCCAGAGGAGGAGGGTGGGTGACCGGGAGTGAGGGATTGAGCGCTGGGGACGTGGCCCACATGCCTACCTTTGCTTACTTGGATTTTTAAAGCTAGCTCCTGACTCTGGGTTCCTAGTGTGGGCAGGACAGAGGAAGTAGTGTTATTTGTCTAACTCCCTTGGGGTGTGGAGGGAAAGATGAATCTCGAGGGAAAGGAAAGCTGGTCTCTGCACACCAAAAGTCTGGATCTTGTTCTCTCTCCCGACTTAGGCATCTCGGCCTCGACTTAGCATTCCCTGCTCTGCGATCACCGACGTGCGGACAACCACAGCCCTGGAGATGCCTGACCGGGAGAACACGTTTGTGGTTAAGGTAGGAGCCCTGGGCTCCCCTGTCCACTTGGAGCACTCTTAGCACATTGAATGAAGCAAGGGATACTGATGCAAGGAGGGGCACATATGCCAGGTACCTTGACCGTGCGTCCCTGGGGCGGCAGCTTTTCTGGGACGAGGGGTGAGAGGGAGGATGTGCTTGTTCCTGTTGGGGGTGAATTAAGGCCTCGAGACCTGGAAGTGGCCTGTGGGCCTCCTCTTGTCCCCATAGGTGGAAGGCCCCTCGGAGTATATCCTGGAGACAGCTGATGCTCTACACGTGAAGGCCTGGGTGTCTGACATCCAAGAATGCCTGAGCCCAGGGTGAGGAGCCCGTCTTCTGTCACTGAGGGGACCAGGGGGTGAGGGTGGTGAGCAGCCTTTTGCCTCTCCCCTGGTGACTTTCCTCCCAGCACCATTTTCCCTGTCTCTGCAGACCCTGCCCTGCTACCAGTCCCCGCCCCATGACCCTCCCCCTGGCCCCTGGGACCTCATTCCTGACAAGGGAGAACACAGACAGCCTGGAGCTGCCCTGCCTGAATCACTCGGAGAGTCTGCCCAGCCAGGGGCTGCTGCTGGGGCCCAGCGAGAGCAGCGACCGCCTTTCGCAGGGTAAGGGTGGAGCCTTAGAGAGCTGTGAACCTCGGGACCCGCCACGCAAGAACCCTGGCCATCAGGCCCAGGCCCTCTCTCCAGGCTCTGCTGTGCACCCCATGCCTGCTCCTCAGCTGCCACGACCAAATGTCTGACTTTTGTCCCCGAACGTGCCTGACCACAGGTTACAGTTTAGAACCATCACCATCACCAGCCCCACACGAGCCCCAGGCCAGCTCCTCTCCAGCCTTCTATGCCCGGCCTTGTCCCCTTTTCTGTAAGCCTTGTGCCGGCCACCACTCTCGCTAGAGGTAATGGTTCTCTTCTCCAGAGCTTCCAGAACGCTTTGTACATAATCTTTGTTTTGTTCCTACTCTGCATCTCTGTGCACGTGTTGACAGTACTAGATTTTCTTTTGACTCCCTACTTTTAAACACACGTGTATGCTACCCACATACATAAACACACAAAGATGTGTCTACCTGGCCCCAGCTCACCTTTCTAGACTCCACTACACCCTTTTTTTCTGATCCTCCATTCCGAGCTTCAGTTTCACTGTGCCTAGCACCCAGGCTGTATGCAATGAGTAAACAAATGAATTAAAGACTCTTAAGAGCCAGAACGGACCTTATAGGTCGTCCATTCCAATCTCCTCGTTTCTCAGGCAGCTAAGAGCAGAGAGGAGAAATGGCATTTCTGAGGGCATCTGAGAGTCACTGACAAAGACAGCGGCTATGCCAGCTTTTTGCCTGAACCATGGCAGTCTGCACTCCGCGTATTCCCATCCTTGGAGCACTGATTATGTACGACGTGCCTGTAGGCTCACGCCTGCCGCTCAGCAGACATTGAGGAGCGCCCCAGTACATCCTCGACCCTCTGTTAGGCTCTGGGGCAGGATAAGGAGCTCAGAGCTGCCCCGTGGGCTCACAGTCTAGCGGAGATGGCAAGACATCACTCCCTCTAAAAAGCAGGACTCCCAAATGGAGACCCTGTGCTTAGTGTCCTTTGAGCGGCACCAGCAGGAAGCCTCGGGAGCTCAGAGGAGGAAGAGAATCATGGGAGGTGGGATAGATGGGGAATTCTACACAGGCGAGGTGAGAAAAGAACGTGGCTTGGAGAAGCTAGGAGAGCAGAGACCTGAGATGGGGAGAGCCCCGGAGAGCTGGAAAAATTAGACGGGTTAAAGCGGAGGGCACAAGAACACAAGTTAATCTGAAGACCAGGTTGGTTAGGTTGGGAGGAGTCACAGAAGGAGAATCTTTGATGCCTCTCAGAGTTGGGGGGTTTGTCCTGCAGGCAAAAAAAGGACCCCTTTTTAACGTGAAAATATTTGAGGGATTCTACCCACCCCCATCCCCACCTCTGCAACTATAGCTGTGATTTCAACTGTTGATTCAGAAGAGATGTAGGCACATTAGGGTTCTAGGACCTTGTTGGAATAACTGCAGTCCTTCAGCAATGCGTGAAGCATAAGTTAGGAGTCATTGATAACAATCAGGGCTCAGTGCCCGAAGAAAGATTCAGCATTTCAGCCAGCTGACCACCAGTGTACCCAGGGTAACGTGGCTGGTGGGGAAGTGGGCCCAAGCAGACCAATCCTCCCAAAGAGTAGCTTCTCGAGCTCTCAATTTTGCCCTCCTCTTTTTTTTTTTTTCCAGGGGCATATGGGGGCCTCTCAGACCGCCCCTCGGCGTCCATCTCCCCCAGTTCCGCCTCCATTGCCGCCTCCCATTTTGACTCAATGGAACTGCTTCCCCCAGAGTTGCCCCCCCGTATCCCCATTGAAGAGGGACCCCCGGCAGGGACAGTTCATCCCCTCTCGGCCCCCTACCCACCCCTGGACACTCCGGAAACAGCCACAGGTACCAGAGGTGTGAGTGTGTGTCTGCCTCCAAGCCTGGTTGACCACCTGCCTGAAACTCTTGTCTTGGGATCCTGAGGGATCTGACCTGGGGGGCTGGTGGGGGAACAGACAGGGAGTGATATATGAGGGGAAAGCAAGGCTTTTCATTTCCCAGGATGAGGGAGGCTTCTCTGACACCTCAGTTTCCTTCCCTCTCTCTTTCCTGAAGGGTCGTTACTGTTCCAGGGAGAGCCAGAGGGAGGTGAGGGGGATCAGCCCCTCTCAGGGTATCCTTGGTTCCACGGGATGCTCTCTCGACTCAAGGCCGCCCAGTTAGTGCTGGCTGGAGGTACTGGCTCCCATGGCGTTTTCCTGGTACGTCAGAGTGAAACGAGACGGGGTGAATATGTCCTCACTTTCAACTTCCAGGGCAAGGCCAAGGTGAGTGAGGAGAAGGCTCCGCTGTAGGCAGTGGGCCTGCGGGTAGAGTGGGGAGCGCTGCCATCAGGGGAGAAGGGTTCTGTGACTGGCGGGGTTCGGGCTCCTGCTTTACCCCACTCATCCTGCCCTCAGCACCTGCGTCTCTCGCTGAATGAGGAAGGTCAGTGCCGGGTTCAGCACCTGTGGTTCCAGTCCATTTTTGATATGCTCGAGCATTTCCGGATGCACCCCATCCCTCTGGAGTCCGGAGGCTCCAGTGACGTTGTCCTTGTCAGCTATGTCGTGTCCTCCCAGCGACAGCAGGGTGAGCAGAGCAGGTCTGCAGGGGAGGAGGTGCCCGTGCACCCAAGAAGTGAGGAGGTGTGTGTGCCAGAAAGACGGGGCGGGGGGCTTGAGGAGGAGAGGCTTTGTCAGGGAGAGAGGGGTAGAGAAGTTTCCTGTGTGCTGGGTTTCTTGGGGAAAGGAGTACACGGGGATGTAGGAAGGCAGGGGGCTCCGTGCTGGAGCCGGGAGGAAGTGGAGAGCTGGGTTGGCGCATTCCCATTCCATCGGACCGTCTGTTCCATCGTTTGTCTGTCTCCTGGATCCATCCTCCCTGGCCTTGTCTTTGCCCTTCATCACAACCTTGCCTTGGGCCTGCCCTTCTTGGGGGTGCTCGGTCTGATCCCCCTCCCTCCTCCCTTGATGTCTGATGTCCCTGTCTGATCTCTCCCTTTTGCCCACCCCAACGTCCCATCTGTCCCCACGTTGCCCCTCCCCCCCCCCAGGCCGGGAGCAGGCCGGGAGCCATGCAGGGGTGTGCGAGGGAGATCGATGCTACCCCGATGCCTCCTCCACCCTCATGCCCTTCGGAGCGAGTGACTGTGTGTAAGTGTGGTCCTCCTCTCACCGCCGCCCATGATCCATCTTCCATGGATGGGGGTTGCTCAGGAGATGGGATACGGGGGAGACAGCACATGGCTCCTGGGGGGATGAGTGAAGGGGAGGCTGCTACGAGAGCTTGCCTCCCTCCACAATCAGTCTGTCTTCTTACCATTCCTATCCAGAACCGAGCACCTCCCATGACCCACCCCAGCCCCCTGCACCCCCTTCATGGACAGATCCCCCACATCCTGGGGCAGAAGAGGCGTCGGGGGCGCCAGAAGTGGCGGCAGCAACAGCCGCAGCAGCCAAAGAGAGGCAAGAGAAAGAGAAAGCGGGCAGTGGAGGGGTCCAGGAAGAGCTGGTCCCCGTGGTTGAGCTGGTCCCCGTGGTTGAAATGGAAGAGGCCATAGCACCAGGCACGGAGGCCCAGGGAGGCGCTGGATCTGGTGGGGCCCCCGGGGTAACCCTGATGCTGCAGCTCCAGCAGTTACCACTAGGGGGCGATGGAGAAGAAGGGGGCCATCCCAGAGCCATAAATAACCAGTACTCCTTCGTGTGAGATACCCTACCCCACCCTTTCTCCACTCTTCTTGCTCCCCAGCCCTCAGTTCGTGGGATTGGGGCTGGGCAGGGACATAGAGGAGCAGTGGGAATCCCCTCCCCACATGCTTCGTGACCCTTGACGGCTAAGGGCATACATGTTGGTACAAAAAGGTTCAAGAGCCCTGCTAACTCCCCAGTTCATACACTACAGGTGCCCCGTCCCCTGGGCAGGGGATTCAGGCTCCATTACCTCCCCAAGGGGCTCTTATGGTCAGCCCCATCCCTGGGGGCCATTTCCCCATTAACCACTCCTCAGCCCAAGGAAGGGTGAGGGGGAAGGGCTGTCAGTTATATTAAGGTGGTTGTTCTTGTTGTTTTAAACAAAATGGAGAAGCATAAATAAATAAAAGGGTTTATCTCAGTTCCATCGTGATGGCTGTGGCCAGTTTTTGCAGTGGGGACTGGGACAGGTGGGTCAGGAAGGCAGCCCACCCAGTGTTGCGAGCACCAGAGCTGAGAGACTGGAGGGCTGGGTCAGGTTGAGTCCCTGTTGCTCTCCAGACCTGTGCTTTCGGCCCATCACTCCTCGGGGGGCCGTCCTGTTTCTTGAGCGGTAAGTGCAGAGCCAAACGGTGCTTCTCGGGGTCTCCAGCCAGGTTCTCTTAATGGGACAGGACAGTGAACGGCAGGATTGATGACCTCCAAGGAGCCTTCCTGCTCTGAATTCTTCAGTTAAGAAGTTAAGGCTTCCTACCCTAGGGAGAAAGCAGGTCGAGAGAGATTGTAGTGGGGCTGGGCTGGGGTCACAGTGGCTGTGTTGGGAGAGATTTAATGTGGCAGCCAGAGGGACCCAAGGGCAGGCTGACTGCCCCCCTTCTCAGAGCCAAGCTGGGAAGCTGCCAGATAGTTGATAAAGAGTTGCTGGCTTCCACTCCTGCCTTTGCTTCTCATTTGCTGTGTGGCCTGGGCAAGGTGTAGCCTCTCCAGGCCTCAATATCCTTATCTGTAAAATGGGAAGTTTCATCTCGGTTGGATGAAACGGTTTCATCTAGGTTGGAGCTGCTGACATGATTTACTTGGCCTGGACAATGTTTCCATTGGAATTTCACATAAAAGTTCAGATTACTGGTTTCTCTTGGAAATTAGAAGATCCAGCCTCACGTGGTATCCACCTTCCACATCTGCTCCATCCCCACCAGCCCACTTCACTCACATGATGTGCCTAGCTAGGCCTGTGAGCATTTGAGTTTGCAACATCTCCTCATCCCTGCGCCCCCTCCCCCACCATTAAACCCAGGCTCTCCTCTCTGGACTGAATTGCGGCTGTGCCCTCCTCCAACCGAGGGCACCCCTGGGCTTCCCAGCTTTGTGGGTGCCAACAAGGAGGGGCCTGGTTCTGAAGAATCCCACCTGTTTTGTTGGCCTCTCCCTTCCCCACCTCCATCCAGCTCCGCCTCTTAACCATTCTGCCTCACTTTCCTTCCTGGGCAGTGTGGAGTCTACACTTCCACGCCCCTCAGCCTCTGCCCCCACCTCCAGGAGGCCCTATGACCACGCGTATGACCTTGCTATTCTGGGCCTTGCGTCCTATTGGGAGATGGACAGGAGACAGCTGGGCTCACAGGCCACCCATCCTGGGGGCTAGATGGGGGAAGCCTGTTGTCTCTCCTGGTTTTGTCTAATCCCTGGGGCTACCCCAAACCTTGGCCTCAGGAGACTGGGGATAGGATTGGCCTTGCAGAGGGAGGGGGATGGTTCGTGGACCTGGATGCTGTGTTCTCAAAGTGAGATGGCGAGTGAAGGCTGTGGCGCCCCAGGGTAAGCAGGACCTGATCCTCTCCTAATCTAGCAGCAACTGGTGCTGCGAGGCTCCCCCCTCCCCCTAAATCCTGCCAGCCCTCAGGGACTTGCCTTCTGAAGATGTGCGGGGGGGGGGGGGGGGAAGGGCACAAGAGCCTCCTCACCGCCCCCGCCCGAACCCCCAAGATTTGCATGTCTTGGCTGGAGGAGCCTAAGACACTTTTCCCTCTAAGCCTGTCTATGGATGGTTCAGCTGAAGTTCGGAACTGGTCGGGGATTGAGCAGGCTCTATCTCTGTGTCCTTCAGAACTACGCCTCTCCCATTCTCGGCTTCAGTGCTCAGGAGGGGATGAAGACCTTGCACCTCTGGGCCTGGAGACCCTAGGTGAGGGCTCCAAGAAAGCACGCGCCTCCATCCCAGTTCACACCCAGCCTCCCTGATGGTGATCTTTGGCAGCTCTTGGCTGGTGGCTTTCCCTCTCTGGCTTGTTTCCCCTCTGGGAAGCTGGGGGAGGCAGAAATGAATAACCTTACAGGGCCCTGTTGGCAGCAGTGCCCTGTAAAGCCTGCCTCCTTTCCTCGGCCTCATGCTCTCCAGTCCCTTGAAGACGAGATCTGTCCAGTCTTCTCCCCCTTCTCCGTGTTGGGCACTCCTGCTCCTGTAAGACGGTGCCCCTGTCACTCCTCTAGGTGGCGGCGGGGAGAAGCCAGCCAGCACCAAAAGGCTTGGCAGTTGCTGAGCCTGACTCTGGCCTAAGAAGGTGGGTGCTGGGCCAGGTGGAGGATGTGACCCCCAACACCTCACACCATGGTCTGAGCCCTCACACCCGCACGTCGCAGCAGGATTCTGCTTCAGGGAGGGGTTTGTTGGACCCATGAAAAGGGAGAGGGAAGGAGCGCCGTGTCCTCAACTCACCCGACAGGCTGCCCTCCCCCAGGTCCAGGCAGAGGAAAGGATGGGTATGGGGGCTAAATCCTTCAGTGCCATCCACCCCTGCTGGCCTACCCCCCCCCCAAAAGTGGGGCTTCCCTTTCCTTTGCCCCGCTGTCTCCTGTGCCATTGTCTGCTTAGGAACTTGAGTGCCAGACAGCGAAGCGACCTTGAGAACCCTTTCAGCGGCCTATACCCCTCACTGTTCATTTCAGGAAACTGAGGCCTAGATGGAGAAAGGACTTGAGGCCAAGGCCATAAGCCTGCTTCCCCTCACTGACCTCTCACCGTTCTCTCATTCAGCCTTTCTCCTCTCTGCCCTTCTTTCCTCCCCTGCCCACACCCCATGCTACCCTCTTGTCTGTTCCTCCCGCAGCTGGTAGTAACCAAGAGACGCCCCTATCCCAGAGCAGGGATGGGGGTGGGGTGTTCAGAGCAGCTGCTTCTCTGAGGAAGCTGATACTGAGGCCAGCCGCTCAGCAACAGCGTGTGGCTTTGCACCCAGCCCTGGGCCCCCACCCACCTGGCTGCCGCGTGCCAGCTCCCTGCTGTCCCTTTTCCCCACTGCTCCTCAGACTTCCCTCTGACCCTGGCAGCCCTGTCTCTATTCCCCCAGCTATGACTGTCCTTATTTCCCCTAGACCTGTCCCCATCAATCTGCCCGCCGTCCATTCCTTTGGTCTGGAGCCTCTGCTTTATCCAGCTTCCCTGAGCCCCTTCCCTTAATGTCCCTTCCCTCAGCCCTCTGCCGACAGGGTATGCCCAGGGTATGCCTGAGCACACAGCTCCGATCTTCACTCCCTTTGAGGACAGCTACTTCAGGGCCAGGGCGGAGTGCAACCACACGTCACGTGGGGTCTGCCATGTAAACCCCGTTAAAGAGAGCACAGTGTGGGATGAGGTGACCCTTATTCCATGACTTGGGGTGACCCCTGCCCCCATTCTGAAACATTGATCCCTCTCCCCCTGCCATCAGCACATTCTGTAGGCTCTTGGGTTACCCGGCTGCCTGGGTATCCCATTTTCTTGGTGGAGGGGATTCCCTGTCAGGGATGCGAGGCCCTGAAGGCTCTGTTCCCAGTGGCTGAGTTAGAGCGATGGGGAGGGGGGGGTTAGGGGAGAGACAGGCAGTCCTGGCTTTGCTCACCAGGGCCTGGACACTAAATCCCTTGTTGATGGCTGCGGCATCCCCTCCCTAGGGTAGGGTTACCATCTTCTGCCCTGTCCCCTTGACCCTCTCCCCTCCCTACTTCCCCTTGTCCCTCTAGAGCCACTTCCTCTCGCCCCCAAGGGATGTTCTCCCCCTTTTCAATCCCCTGAGGGTTGGAGTATCTCTGCTGCCCTTTCAACAAGGTAAGTGAGAAAGGAGGAGACTGGGGCAGTAGAAACAGGCAGGTTCAGGGAGATGAGACGGGAAGGGGACACGAGGAAAGGGAACGGTGAAGGCCTGAGAGGAGAAGTGGGTTTAAGGGAAGAACTGGAAGGGGTGAGGTTGGAACAGGAAATTCAGTGCAGCTGAAGAAGTCGAGGCAGTCGGGGGAGGGCTCAGTAGCAGAAGACAGTGAAGTCTCTCTCTGCCCCCGCTTCCCTGGGGCTGGGGCCACCTTAGCTTCCCTCATGAGTGACATCTCAGGCTGCAGCCCCACTGTTCCCCCTCTGTCAGCAGAAATCTCTCTCTCTTCTGACCCCTCCTGCTAGAGTCTCAGCCAGCCAATCCCTGATCTGGGGGAGGGGGGAGCCTGCCCCCCCCCACTCCCTCATAAGGACCAGCTGGGGGCTGGGGCGGGTGGCTGGCTGCTGCAAGTGGAACGGGGGTCAGAGCTTCGTGGAGGGAAGAATAACTTGGGGGGGCAGAAGAGAAAAAGGAAGAAACCCAGACAAACAGGCAGGTGGACACACTGAAGAAGGCCCCTGACGTGTGAGAACCCCCCAGAAGGAACACACCGCCCCCTGGCCCCCAGGAAGGGAGCACAATGGAGGCTGCACACTCCAAGACCACAGAAGAGTGTTTGGCCTATTTTGGGGTGAGCGAAACTACAGGCCTTACCCCGGACCAAGTTAAGCGGCATCTGGAGAAATACGGCCACAATGGTAAGTGTCCCTTGATGGACACACACACACACACACACACACACACAAATACACAGACTCACACTCGCACTGGAGCCTCTCCCTCCAGGGTATCTTAGGGAAGAGGTAGGACATGGTCCAATGACTGCAACGGAGGGGAGGATACTAAGAAAACAGGGTCCCTGAGACCCTGATTTTGGGGAAGTTTTATGGGATAACCCTGGTGAATCTCAGCTGCCCTTTTGGTGGCCTGATTCTCTTACCTTAGCCACAAAGTCCTGGGTGTGGGCGGCATTAGACTGAACTCCAAATGAATATGTCCTTTTCTTCTTTTTCCCTGGGCAGAGCTCCCTGCCGAGGAAGGTAAGTTACTGGAAGCCCTGAGCTCTCATAAATGACACCTCCTCCCCTCTGTGCCCCACTCGCTTCTCCCTGCCCTTTCCTTCCAACTCCTGGGGCAATTGTTCCTCCCCAAAGGTTAGAGTCTGGCTGGGGGCAGAAGTTTCCAGGCACTTTCTCCTTGAGGCATGCAGTCCTTGAACAACTGCCCACCACTTTAAGGAGCCTGTTTCTGGACTCCGGGCCAGCTCCTCTCAGCCCTTTTCTCAGTACCAAATGGCCTGCCGGCACCTGGAGTCCCAGCCGTTCATCCGTTAGACCTTAACCCCGGGGGCCCCCTCCCGTTGCCTCTTCCCTCAGGGAAGTCCCTGTGGGAGTTGGTGGTAGAGCAGTTTGAAGACCTCCTGGTGCGGATCCTTCTCCTGGCCGCCTGCATTTCCTTTGTAAGTGTGGGAGGGCATCTGGGGGCAGGCTGGGAGTGTGGGTTGGGGGGATCTGGAGAGTCTGCTGGCGGGCAGCTCCAAATCACCGGCTCCTGTAGACCAAGCATCCAGCATCCTTTCCTACAGACCAGAAGTGAGGGAGGTGGGGTGACGCTGATTTGTATACTCCTCTGTCCTCCCCCACACCCCGCAGGCAGGTTTTATTTTAAGCTTTAAGGGTGTTCTCAGCCAAAACACTGAAGTTAAGCCGCCCCCGGAGCTTCAAGGGCTCCGAGGGCTCGGGTTACCCCGGCGAAGCGCTGGGCTCCGCGGCTCCAACGCTGCTGCTGTTCCCAGGCCACCGCTGCTCCCAGCATGCCCCGGGGACGCATGCACTGCTCCACCAATCCCGCGGCATCCTGGCGCCCCTGCCCCGCCCTCCTGACACTGATTGGTCGAGGCAGAGACTCCCCTCGTAGAGGCGGGAAAGAGCTGCTGGTGCGAGGGTGACTCCAAAGAACGAGAGCCTCTCCTGTCTCTGGGCCTCACCTCCCTACTCACCCCATCAGGGCTAGAACTCCCAGGATCCCCCTCGTCACCTACCTGGCCTGACCCTCCCCTTCCTCCTCACAGCCTCAGGGCTGCCCCACGCCGGGTCTCAAGGCCCTGCCACCTCTCCTGCCCTGGAGCTCCCCTCCGCACCCACCATCCTAGCAGGCCGGCCTGCGTTTTGGAGTTTCTTCCTTAACATCTTAATGGTCCTGGAAGACAAGACTCTGGAGGCAAAGAAGTCTCCCTGTCCGCTGGTGTCTTTAGTGGAGGCCCCTGGGCCCCTGAGTGTAGCTGGCAGGGCCTCACTTCTCCCTCCTCAGATTTGCTCCTTGACATTTGCCTGAGGCTGTTGCCTGGCAGAGGCAACAGCTGGGGTGGGGTGTGCACAGGAGGCCCCGTAACACTATCCCCCACTCCTGCTCCCTCATGAAATTGGAGCTCCCCTGCCTTGGGCTGTTGGGGGAGGGCCGTGCGTGGGCCGGGCGCCTGTGAGGACCACAGGGTTTTTCCTACTGAGTTTTGGCTCCCGGGGGATGGATGTGGCTGCGGGGGTAGTTGGCCTGGGTGTCCCCTGAGCTTCGTTTACAAGCCAGTAACTCGGTCAGGGAAACCTGAAAGCATTCCCAGTTAATCCCCTAGCTGCGCATGTCTGTGCCGGCCTGCACCCGCTGAATAACAGTAGTGGCCACGCTTATGTGAGTTCGAGCTGTGGAGCACGTAGACCCTTAAAGGGATGTGGGGCTGCAGTGCCCCCGTGGTGCCCTGCCCCGTTTGCTCCTGCACGTGTTCTCACCTCCATTTCCTCTCCTTCCTCACTTGAGGGGCTTTAGAACCTGTTATTCTCCCTTCCCTTGCTCCCCAGGTGCTGGCCTGGTTCGAGGAAGGCGAAGAGACCATCACCGCCTTTGTTGAACCCTTTGTCATCCTCTTGATCCTCATTGCCAATGCCATCGTGGGGGTTTGGCAGGTTAGCTTTGAGGCCAGCCTCCCTCCCTGTCTCCTTCTCCTCCATCACTTACCCTGGGCTTGCCTTGTTCTGAATTGGGCAAAAGGACCAGAATGTTGGAAAGAGGCAGGAGACTGGTGTTCCCACTGTCACTGGCTGGTTGTACAACCCAGGGCAGGTTCCTTCATCTCTCTGAGTCTCAGTTTCCTCATCCATAAAATGGGGCTCATAATCCTATCCCTCAGAGTTGTGGTGAAATTTAACAAGACGATGAGTGTGAAAGTGCCCAGCCCTGTGTCTGGCATAAAGGAGGATCTCAGGAAATGCTAGTTTGATGTCCTTCTTTCTCTTACCTTATACCATCCTCTGCTTCTCCTGTCCCCTGCTTTCTGGTTTTCTTTGATTCTCCTTCCTTCTCTCCCCGAAACCCCCTTACCTGTTCTCAGCTGTGGGTGATGGTTTCCTTAACCGTCATGTGGGGTTTGTCTGCTCCCCTGGGCCAGGAGCCAGGACTGCATAACCTGCCTCCTTCTCTGTGATGCCCCTACTTCCCCCGGGACTCTGGCCCCTGCTCCTGCATCCCTACACCTCCCCATCCTCCCTGACCAGTCCTCTGTCATTCCACAACCTTCCTCCCTCTGCTGACCCTCCCCTCCTCAACCCTGTCGCCCCAGGAAAGGAATGCAGAGAATGCCATTGAGGCTCTGAAGGAATATGAACCGGAGATGGGGAAGGTCTACCGGGCTGACCGCAAGGCAGTGCAAAGGATCAAGGCTCGGGACATTGTCCCCGGAGACATCGTGGAGGTGGCTGGTGAGTGATGGGGACGAGTGGTCCAGGATGGGTTCGAGGCCAAGAAGATGTGCATGTTGGGGGCTGGTCGGGCCCTGATCCCCACTGTCCAGGAGGTAGCCAGGATGGTGGAGTCTCTGCTTCTCCTTCCCAGACTCCTCAGGAGGTCACCCCAGGGCACTGTGGCCACAGCACCCCCTCTCCATCAGAGTCTCAGCAGGAACAGCCAGTCCTGTCCCTGACGCTGCAGGCAGACCCCTGCTCCCCCTCCTCTCACCCAGCACTTGCAAGTAACAGGTGGAACCCAGTCCCTGCCAATGGCCCTGTCTCCACCCCCCTCCTGAGGCCTGGCTTCCCTCTCCTTCCACCCACCCCCAAGCTTGGTCAGCTTTAAATGTTGACCTCTCGGTACCCTTGAGGCTTCTCAAAGGGGAAGGAGCAAGGGTAGAAGGGAGGAGGGGGGCCGGAGGCTCAAGCCCCCGACCATGTAAGGGAAACTCAGGCCCCAGCAGAGAGCACGGGACTGGGAGGAGGGGAGCTCAAGGAGGGCCCCGCCTCTCCGGTGAGGGACACTTAATGCCTGGCCAGGGAGGGGTGGGGGCCGGGAGGCTAAGATTACTGGAATTCTGCCCCCTTCAGCGGTTTTTATATTTGCCCTGTGCAGGCCTTCCCACGGCTCCAGGCCCCTGGCATAGGAAGACGTGTCTTTCTAGGCCTACTTCCCTCCACCAGATACCCAAGTCCCCACGCTGGGAAGCTTGGTGACAGGGAGGGCGGGTGGGCTGAAGACTCCGGTGCCCCATCACAGGGCCGTCCTGCCACGGTGACAGTTTGGAGTCAGCGCCATGAATGTCTATAAATATCGCTTCAGTTTGGGTGACAGGGTGTCCCGCCCAACTCCATTGCCAACCTCCCCCCTCCTCCATCAGCTTCCTCTGGCACCGGAGGAGGAACCTTGGGGACAGGGAAAGGAAAGCAGTCAAACCCCACCCCCAGGACCATCCTTGGGACCAGGCGGGATGAGGCTGGGAGGCAGTTGGCTTCCTTGGAGGCCTCGAAGTCTGGTGGGGCATCTGCCGTGTTCCCCAGCAAGTTTCCTTTGTGGACCCCCTCCTTCTGTGCACATCCCTTGCCCTCCCCCCCCCTGTTTTCTCAGCTCTCTGCTGTGTATGGCTTCCCCCCCCCCCCCCCCCCCACCCAGAGCCTTGTTTCCTGCAGACTCCCCTTCTCTGCTGCCGTCTCCCCAGCTCGCTCACCGTGGCTTCCTGCCTTCCCCAGATACTCAGACCAGGGCCCGGCAGGCTTCTGCTGTGCGTCCCACCCACGCCGTGTGGACCTGCCAGGCCTGCACCCTCTGCCTCCACTGCTCCGCCCTCTCCGCCTGCGTCTGTCCTTCTCACACTTCCCTCTCCTGCTTCTCACTCCACCTTTTGTCTGGGTTGACATTGATTTTCTCAATTCCCATATTTTCCTCCTGTTTCTTGCTGCCTTCTCCGGCTGTTCCACTTTGTTCTCCGCCACGGACGCAGGTCTGTGAGACTTACCCTATTTTCTCTAGTTCTTTTCTTGCCTGTCCCTCCTCACCTTTCTCCCTCGTGTTTCCCTCTCTGTTTTGCTCTCTCCCGGCCTCAGTTTTAGTTTCTCGTTGGATGACGGGATTGTCCCTGATTTTCCCTGTGTCATTCAGGGTACATTTATTGAGCACATACTGTGTGCCCAGACCTCCCCTCGCCAGGCTCACAGCCTGGTAGGGAGAAAAACGTTCAGCAGGGGGGACAATTGGAGTGAGTGTTAGAGGGAGATGCTTGCTTGGGTGACAGGAGCGCAACCCGGGTGACCTCCCTGAGACCTGAAGGATGAGGTGAGATCATCAAAGACTGGGTTTTTCTTAGGAAGAAAGAAAACTCCCATCTCAACTGACTTCACTCTCCTCTCGTCTCTCCACAGTGGGGGACAAAGTCCCTGCAGATATCCGAATCCTCACCATCAAGTCCACCACCCTCCGGGTCGACCAGTCCATCCTGACAGGTCTGCTGGCCAGGGTCAGGGGATGCATCAAAGGGGAGGGGGATGAGGATTTGATGAGGGAAGAGCTGAGTGGACAGACAGGGATGAAAGGGGACCCTCAGCAGTAGGGCCCCCTCCTGGCCCCGTAGTGGCAGCGACATCAACCCTGCTCAGCTTTGCCCACTGCCTAAGCCTGGAACACAAGGGGTCATGGGAAATGGCGGGATGTTTGTCCCCATTTCCAGATGGCCATCAACCCGTCCCTTCCACACGGGCATACGGACATGCTCACCCAGAGAACTATCCTGCCTCCTCAGAAGCCCCCAACTGAGGAAGCAGAGATTCTGGGATAGGATACAGGGTTCAGATACACTTAAAACCTCAGCTGCTTCTCCTTTTGTCCTGGGAGAGAGAGGGTGAAGAGCCAGTGAGCATGCTCCATGGTCCAAGGAGGCAGGGTGGGCTGGCCCAGGGTGATTGCCTGAGCTCCTGCCATTCAGGTGAAGGAGGCAAGGTCCCAAGGGTGGGGGCCTCTCCCTCCCAGGAACGTGCTCTCCAGTTGACTGCACACTTCCACATACGTCAGCTTGTTTGACTTTCACCAAGACCTTGCTCTGAAGTGTACACATCCTTGTCCCCATTTTACAGAAGAGCAAACCAAGGCTAAGTGATCCAAAGCCATGCTGCTTGTGAGTGGTCAGGCTGGGGCTGGGGTCAAGGTCTTTTCACTCTAAGGGCAGTGGGTTTCCCATCTGCCTCCAGGGCCTTCCTCCAGAGTCCAGACTTCCTCCAGGATTGTTGCTTGGTCCTTACCAGGCCCTGTCCCGCCAAGCAGAGAGTTGGGGGGGGGAAGTATGGGAGAACGACATGATGTCATCTGAAAACCCCTCTGCCCCTTCTCCACAGGCGAGTCTGTCTCTGTCATCAAGCACACAGAACCTGTTCCCGACCCCCGAGCTGTCAACCAGGATAAGAAGAACATGCTCTTCTCGGTGAGGCTTCCAGGGCCAGCTGTCGTGTGCTCAAGCCGGGGGCCCTGGTCTGGGAGAGACATGGCGGTGTGGGAAGAGATGAGACCCACAGCTGGGGGGATGCTGCGCGAGGGGCGTCACCTGACTCCCTGCCTCTTCTTCCCCCTCCAAGGGCACCAACATTGCAGCCGGTAAGGCCATAGGCATCGTGGCCTCTACTGGCGTGAACACTGAGATTGGGAAGATCCGTGACCAAATGGCCGCGACAGAGCAGGACAAGACCCCTCTGCAGCAGAAGCTGGATGAGTTTGGGGAGCAGCTCTCCAAGGTCATCTCCATCATCTGTGTGGCCGTGTGGCTCATCAACATTGGCCACTTCAACGATCCCATCCATGGGGGCTCCTGGATCCGCGGTGCCATCTACTACTTTAAGATTGCCGTGGCCCTTGCTGTGGCTGCAATCCCAGAAGGTAGGGCAACCTCTCTTTTTCCTCCCATTTGCTAATCTCATCTGCAGAGATCCTTTATCCAAATAAGGTAACATTTACGAGTTCCAGGGATTGGGACCCGATATCTTTGGGAGCTGCTCTTCAGCCTACCCCACTAGGTCTCTCCCTCCCTCCCCCAGTATCGTTCCCTCACCCCCTCTCCTTCCTCGCCACAGGCCTTCCTGCAGTCATCACCACCTGCCTGGCCCTGGGCACCCGCCGGATGGCAAAGAAGAACGCAATTGTGAGGAGCTTGCCCTCCGTGGAGACGCTGGGCTGCACCTCTGTCATCTGTTCCGACAAGACAGGCACCCTCACCACGAACCAGATGTCTGTCTGCAAGGTCAGGGAAGGGTGGCACCTCCCACTTAGATGGGAGGTGAAATGAGCCCTCCAAAGTTGTGGTTACCCCTTCATCATGGGTAGCTTTTCATTTTGGCCTGAGAAAGAAATGCTTAGATGACACAGAGAGTGCCATGCTGCCAGCTATGAGAGGGAGCAAAGAAGCCCCCCTGGCCCAGGGAGGCAGCTCCCTGCAGCCTCCGTCCGTGTGCTAGATGCTGCCCTGTGTTATCTCTAATCCCCCACAGCAGCCCTTCAGGGGAAGGTCTTGTTTACCCAGTTTTCCCAAAGAGGGAACTGAGGCTCTAGGAGATTCAGTGCACAGTTAATAAGGAGCAGAAGTGAGTTTCAAACCCAAGTCTGTCTGGCCCTAGAGTGCCTGCCTGTGCACCAGGCTACCCTCCAGAGTGGTCATCCATGACAGGGCCCGGGAAGCCCAGCCACACGAATCTTGAACAGCATTTCCTGAACCAGGGCCCTTGATCTTTTCCGTGCCTTGGACTCTTTTTTTTATATATATAAATTTATTTATTTGTTTATTTATTTTTGGTTGCATTGGGTCTTCATTGCTGCGCGTGGGCTTTCTCTAGTTGCGGAGAGCAGGGGCTACTCTTCCTTGCGGTGCGTGGGCTTCTCGTTGCAGTGGCTTCTCTTGTTGTGGAGCACGGGCTCTAGGCTCACGGGCTTCAGTAGTTGTGGCACGCAGGCTCAGTAGTTGTGGCTCGTGGGCTCTAGAGCGCAGGCTCAGTAGTTGTGGCGCATGGGCTTAGTTGCTCTGCGGCATGTGGGATCTTCCCAGGCCAGGGCGGTAATCCATGTCCCCTGCGTTGGCAGGCAGATTCTTAACCACTGCGCCACCAGGGAAGTCCCGCCTTGGACTCTTTGGCAGTCTGGATCTCTACATTTAATATTTTCAATGTATAAAATAAAACGCACAGGATTCTGTTTCTAAAATACATCGGATTGGGAATTCCCTGGTGGTCCAGTGGTTAGGACTTGGTGCTTTCACTGCCGTGAGCCCGGGTTCGATCCCTGGTCAGGGAACTAAGATCCTGCTAGCCACACAGCGCGGCCAAAAACATAAATTAAATAAAATACTTTGGACTGGGCTTCCCTGGTGGCGCAGTGGTTAAGAATCCGCCTGCCAATGCAGGGGACATGGGTTCAAGCCCTGGTCCGGGAAGACCCCACATGCCGCTGAGCAGCTAAGCCAGTGCACCACAACTACTGAGTCTGCGCTCTAGAGCCCACGAACCACAACTACTGAGCACACGTGCCGCAACTACTGAAGCCCACGCCCCTAGAGCCCGTGCTCCTCAACAAGAGAAGCCACCGCAATGAGAAGCCCACGCACCACAACGAAGAGTAGACCCCGCTCTCCGCAACTAGAGAGAAGCCCGAGCACGGCAATGAAGACCCAACGCAACCAAAAAAAATAAAAATAGATAATAAAATAAATAAATTTTAAAAACTATGCATTTAAAAAATAAATAAATTGAGTGTCTCTATTAAAAAAAATACATTGGATTACAGAGGAAGCCAATGATTGAAATACAGTAGTCAAAATATTTTAAAAACAGATTTGTACGTATAGCTGATTCACTTTGTTATACAGCAGAAACTAACACAACATTGTAAAGCAATTATACTCCAATAAAGATGTTAAAAAAAACCCACAGATTTGTGATTTGGTAAAACGTATGCTTCTTTATTAATGTATTAAGTAGCAAGTCCAGCAGGGGGTCTCATAATTGCCATAACGCTGAAGCAGTGATGAGCGTAAATGCTATTTTGAGAGCCCTGCAACAATACAATGTGACAAGAGAGTATTTGTGATTATATTGGTGGCCAAGTCACAGGTTTTGCTAATATTAATGTGGTCCATTGCCCCCATTCATAATTGGATGGAAATGCTAAATGTCAGAGAGAAAATAAAAGATGTAATTTTTGTTTCGCCATCAAAGTTCACAGACACCCTTGGTCCGGGGTGTCATCCATGGACCCCAGGCAAAGAACCCCTAACCTAAACAGAGTTCTCTGGAATAGCATGTTTGTGAAATAGAAATTGGTGTCCTAAGGATCAAGGGTTGTGTGGTCAGACCAGGCTGAGAAAGGCTGTACCACATGCCTGTTGGCATTTGAAAGCCTCGGAGAAGGCTGACCATAGAGAGGGTGGATTTCGCTCAGTTTAAACGAGTTTGCCAAACTTGCCTGGCCACAGAACCATTTTATCCTGGAGCACATCTTAAGCCCCATCCCTTCCACGTGTGCTCTGGCTCAGAGTGGGCTGCTCCCCTCTGCTCTGTGTGATCTACATCCCTCCAAAGCACAGGCTTCAAAGCCAGACCACTGGTCTTCTGTCATGTTTCATAAAAATGAATTAATAGCCCACATTTGAAAAGTCAAGGGATATCATAGGAAAATAACCTGAATTTCTAATTCTTCCTGCAAAACTGGAAGATCTGGCCACAAGAGGCTGGAGCTGTAGATGGGCCATGTACTGACAGGTAGACTGGTGGCCACCACACCTTGTGATGCATGTCTTATTTTACTAATTGATCTGGAAGAACCTCCAGCATGGCCTTTTGTTTTAAGGCCATGAACACAGAACATAGAGAATGATTTGCAAGGGAGTGGTGTGAGAGGGGAGGAAAAGGGAGGAAAAGGGAAGGACGAATCAGGGGATGATGGTGGGAAGTTGGGTAAGTCCTAGCAGATGGCCGGGTAGAGGGACACTTGGGGCACGGGCCCCCTCGGTGCAGACTGCCTTCGGGGATGGGGAGAGTTAAACATCTGTGTGCATGCCCTTCTCCTCTGCAGATGTTCATCATCGAAAAGGTGGATGGGGACATCTGCCTTCTGAACAAGTTCTCTATCACTGGCTCCACTTATGCTCCAGAAGGAGAGGTGTAAGTTCCCCCAAAGTCGTCTTCCCAGTTCCTCGTGCCCCTCCCCACCACACACACACACACACACACACACACACACACGCACATATCCTCTCTCCCTGGGGCCTCCCTCTAGTTTTGTCTTCCTGTTTCTCTCTTGTTCCTTCCCCAACCTTATTCTCTCTCCCACCTGATCTCCAAGTTGGTTGCCATCTCCTTGCTGCATTCCCTGTGCTCTCTCTGCATCTCATTCCCTATCTTCTCTACCTGTCTCTTTCCCTTCCTTCCTCCCCACCCGGCCACCAGCTTGAAGAATGATAAGCCAGTCCGGACAGGGCAGTATGATGGGCTGGTGGAGCTAGCCACCATTTGTGCCCTCTGCAATGACTCCTCCTTGGACTTCAATGAGGTAACCTCTCCACTCCTGAAGCCACCCCTCCTTCCCCCTCCAGCTGGCTCAGAGTCCAGGCCTCCTCGACAGGCTGCAAGGAAGGGCTCAGGGGTCCCTTGTACCAAGCCCTCTCCTGGGTGTAAGGGGAAGAGAGTGGCTTGCTCCCTTCCTGTTCTAGGTGGAAGGTGGGCATGATAGATGGGAGCACGGGGCTGGGAGCCCAGGGCACCTACTTCCTCTTCCTCCTCTGCCCTCTCAGGCCAAAGGTGCTTATGAGAAGGTGGGCGAGGCCACCGAGACTGCACTCACCACCCTGGTGGAGAAGATGAATGTATTCAACACTGAACTGAGAAACCTCTCAAAGGTGGAGAGGGCCAACGCCTGCAACTTGGTGAGTCTAGGCACTGCCTCCCACGGTCCTTCTCCAGCCCACACTGTACAGGCCAGGACCTAAGGAACCTCAGGAGACAGGGCCCCCCACCCCCACCCAGGTCAGGCTGGTCAGGGCCTTGTGCCCCATGCTGGGACCCAGCCGGCACAGGCAGAGAGCCTCTCCACAGCTTTCCTTGGCAAGGCTGACTTGGGGTAGGACCTACTGCACCTGCACTTACACTGCTCTTCCTGGTGCCCGGTTGCAGCATCCCTTGAAGAATTTAAGATCACTTTTCCTGTCGTGTCCCCAGTTGAAAGGGACAGAGCTGGACACAGAAACCACAAGTGACCCATCCTGGGACAGCCCCAATTTCAACTATTCCCCATTGTCTCTAGAAACACACTTGTTTTTATCAGATCACAATGCCTGATTTAGGATTTGGGAAATATGACTGCCTCATATGCCTCTGCTTCCCCGTGTCCAGGTGAACAAGCCCAATTCTGTGACTATCACTCCAGGTCCTTGCTATTAATATTTACTGAATGTCCACATTGAATTCCTCTGGGGTGTTATATTATACTCCCCACACCGCTCATTCCTTTTTTTTTCATATAGGCAAGATGCTCATGGCTGCTTTATTTAATATGAAAAAAATAATGCAAACAACCTAAGTATTTATCAATACAGGATTCATTTAAAAAATTTACAAATGATAATAAAGACATCAAATTATTTTTAATTTTATTTATTGTTTTTATTTTTGTTTTGTGGAGAAACATCTAGAATGCAGTTGGCACATTCACTTTTATGGAGTGCTTAGTACTACGTGCCATTGTCTAGCAACATACGTCTGTAGACTCACACATGTGGTTGTCTACATTTAAATGATTACATAAAAGTAGAAACTCAGTTCTTCAGCTGCACTAATCACATTCCCCAGGCTCAGTAGCCGTTGTTCGATTGCACCGTATTGAACCATCCGGATTATTAAACATTCCCGTCATCACGGAAGGTTCTATCGGGCAGTGCCACACTACGCCATCCTGTTTCTATTGTGCTTTAACCTGAACATAGTAAGACAGTGGCAGCGCTAGCCTTGGAATTCTCTCCATTTCTGCTGTAGGCAGCAGACTTAGCTTTATCTCAGACTCAGCTTGGGGTCTGCTCTGACCTCCAGATCCTTTTCGACTATGTTTTAAAGGGTCTGGGACTCTTCCCTTCTAGCATAGCGTCATCACTCTTTCTCCACTGGTCTCATATCTGGCCTCTCCCTCCCTGTCTCCTCTCTCTCAGGTGATCCGCCAGCTAATGAAGAAGGAATTCACCCTGGAGTTCTCCCGGGACAGAAAGTCCATGTCTGTCTATTGCTCTCCAGCAAAATCCCGGGCTGCTGTGGGCAACAAAATGTTTGTCAAGGTCAGGAATCCGAGTGCGCCTCAGCCCCGCTTCTTCCCAGTCCTGAACCCTCCTCTCTTCTCCCTGCCCCGCTCACCATGCACTGGAAGGAACAGTAGTCTCTGAATACTGTTCTGTTCTCCTAGGGTGCCCCAGAGGGGGTCATCGATCGCTGTAACTACGTGCGAGTCGGCACCACTCGGGTGCCCATGACAGGGCCGGTGAAGGAGGCGATTCTGTCGGTAATCAAGGAGTGGGGCACTGGCCGGGATACCCTGCGCTGCCTAGCCCTGGCCACCCGGGACACGCCCCCAAAGCGAGAGGAGATGGTCCTGGATGACTCTTCCAGGTTCGCGGAGTACGAGGTGAGCAGACGGAGGCATCCCGTTTTCCCAGAGTCACCTGCCTCACCCCTTCCGCCACCCTTGTCATTTCCTACTTCGTCACGGGGCCTAGAATCACAGGACGTTAGAGTTTGAGAGAACCTTAGGAATAATCCAGTCCAGGGCTACTTGGCGTGTGGTCCATGGACCCATCTGAGATGAGGTGAGGTGCTTGCTCCAGAACAGAAGCCAGCCAGGTCCACTCGGGTTTAGCTGATGTGTTTCCACCGTGAGGTTTTCTAAGGACGTGCATCAACCTCCATTCTGACACTAGCTCTTTATCTCGTAGTGGACCTGCTCTCTGAACAGCACCAAAGCCCACTCCATTTTATAGAGGGAACAGTGTGGCCTGGCAGGTAACACAGATTTGCTCCAAGTTGTAGACCAAGTGAGCAGCCCTGCTGAAAGCAGAAACCACCTCCCTCACTTCCAGTTCGAGTTCTTTCTATGAAAGACACGCTCTGCCACCTACAATGGGCCCGGCACCGCCAGGCCTGCAGACACACATGTGAACATTTCCCAGCCCTGAGCTTTGAGGCCCCACGAGGTTTAAACACCAGGCCCAGGGACAGCTCTCCCCTCAGCTCCCCCCAGGCTTCCTCCTCGATCCTGTCGCTCTCTTCTCTGTCTGCCCAGACGGACCTGACGTTTGTTGGCGTGGTGGGCATGCTGGACCCGCCCCGCAAGGAGGTCACAGACTCCATCGCCCTGTGCCGTGACGCTGGCATCCGAGTGATCATGATCACTGGGGACAACAAGGGCACAGCCATTGCCATCTGCCGACGAATTGGCATCTTCGAGGAGAACGAGGATGTGGCTGACCGAGCCTACACTGGCCGGGAGTTTGATGACCTGCCCCTGACCACGCAGCGGGAGGCCTGCAAACGCGCCTGCTGCTTTGCCCGCGTGGAGCCCTCGCACAAGTCGAAGATCGTGGAGTATCTGCAGTCCTACGATGAGATCACAGCGATGGTGAGAAGACTGGCGTGCGGCGGTCTGCTTAGTGTCTATTGAGATGACCGTCTTGGGGAGCTGGGGACTGAGGGAGGACGGGGCTGAGCAGGGGCCCTGGCGAGATGCACGGAGGGGAGGGATTCGGGCCCCGATGGAAGAGTCTCAAGGAGGGTACGAGGAAGGGGCTGGTGCCCACCTTCTCTCCCTCCCCACAGACAGGTGATGGCGTCAATGACGCCCCTGCCCTGAAGAAGGCGGAGATCGGCATTGCCATGGGATCCGGCACCGCCGTGGCCAAGTCGGCCTCCGAGATGGTACTGGCCGACGACAACTTCTCCACCATCGTGGCTGCCGTGGAGGAGGGCCGCGCCATCTATAACAACATGAAGCAGTTCATCCGCTACCTCATCTCCTCCAACGTGGGAGAGGTGGTCTGGTGAGCAGCCGGGGAGGGCATCGAGGAGGAACTCGGGGCCGCTGGGGGTGACCACAGGCCTGGGAGGCAAGACAGACGTGTGACCTCCTCCTTCTGGCAGCATCTTCCTGACGGCTGCCCTGGGGCTGCCTGAGGCCCTGATCCCCGTGCAGCTGCTGTGGGTGAACCTGGTGACAGACGGGCTCCCGGCCACAGCCCTGGGCTTCAACCCCCCAGACCTGGACATCATGGACCGGCCCCCCCGGAGCCCCAAGGAGCCACTCATCAGTGGCTGGCTCTTCTTCCGCTACATGGCAATTGGGGGTGAGCAGGATGAGACCCCACACCCCTTCCCGACCCTCAGGGCTGATCCCCTCTCTGGGACACCAGCTTCCCCACAGCAGCCACTGCGGTGGGCCCTCTTCCTCCAGCCGCTGTTCACGGCCAGGAGGCCCTCTCAGCTCCTCCCGTCTCCCCAGCCCTAGGCCCCCAACTCTCATCTTCTCTCCACCACAGGCTACGTGGGTGCAGCCACGGTGGGAGCAGCAGCCTGGTGGTTCCTATACGCTGAGGACGGGCCTCACGTCACCTACAGGCAGCTGGTAGGGCAGCACGGAGGGAGGTGGGAGGAGGCGAGGGGAGCAGGAGGGTGGCGTGGAGGCTTTTTCGGAACCCCGGCTTCTCCCCTCTCCTCCTGCAGACTCACTACATGAAGTGTGCGGAGCACAACCCTGACTTTGAGGGTGTGGATTGCGAGGTCTTTGAGGCCCCCGAGCCCATGACCATGGCCTTGTCCGTGCTGGTTACCATCGAGATGTGCAATGCTCTCAACAGGTGGGGTCCGTGCTCCCTCCCTCTGCGGCCCTCTGGAAGCCACCTTCCCCCTGCTTACCGCTTCTCTCCCCTTGTGCCTCCACCCCTGGCTCCGCCCGGCCACCCCCTTGCAGCCTGTCTGAGAACCAGTCCCTCCTGCGGATGCCGCCCTGGGTGAACATCTGGCTGGTGGGCTCCATCTGCCTCTCCATGTCCCTCCACTTCCTCATCCTCTACGTGGACCCTCTGCCGGTGAGCCTTCTTCTGGCCAGGGGCTGCCTGCCCCCCCACCCCACCCACAGGGCGCCTCTGCAGGGGTCCGCGACCACGACCCCTGCCAGAGGGAGGAGGGCAGGGTCAGGCTGGCACAGTGGCAGCTCCTGGGCTCCTTCTCACTGCCCTTCCCGCCTCCTCCCAGATGATCTTCAAGCTGCAGGCCCTGGACCTGCCCCATTGGCTCATGGTCTTCAAGATCTCGTTACCAGTCATCGGGCTCGACGAAATCCTCAAGTTCATTGCTCGGAACTACCTGGAGGGTAAGAGCGCGCCGCCCCCAGCCCTGTCAGCCCCTGGGCCCTGACACAGCCCCCTCCCTCCAGGCCGTGAAGGCGCCTGCCCCGCTTCCTTGTCAGGTGGGTGAATTCCTGGAGCCCCAGCAGGCCCCGTGTCCTCCGCCGAGGGGCGCACCCAGCCCCTGCCCCGCCTTTGAGCCCGTCTCCTTGGAGCCCCAAAGCCTCCTCAGCCCTCTTGGTCCCCTGCGCCCCCCTCCCTCCCTCGATAACGGCTGTCTCTCTGTCCTCTCTGGCCATAGGATAACCCGTTTCCCCCTCTTCCATCTCTCTGAGCCGTGTCACAGGTATCACCCCCCTTCTTGCCCGTGCCCTAGCTGCTGTGCCCCCTCTGCCCACCCCCTCTCCCCCTCAGGCGGCGCCGGGGTCACGTGCCCTCACAGCTCCACCTGGAGCCACCGCCACCGCCGCCGCCACTGCCGCGCTTCCAAGTGGGGCTGGGCTGCTGCCCCTACTCTGCGGGGGCGGCACTGCCCGCCCCAGGCACCGCTGTCTGCTGGGCTGCGCCGTGTCGCGCTGGCTGGCCGCTGAGCCGTGTGCCGCTGGGGCTGCAGTGGCTGGGGGGAGTGGGGGCTGGGGACACAGGTGAGTGGGGGGTGGCGGGGGGCCTCCAGGTGAGTGTGCTGGGGGACTGGGACAGGTAGGGAGCTGAGAGGGACTTCTCCTCTCCTGTGCCGCCCTGCCACCAGTCTCATCCTCCCCCTTTTCCTTCCAGATCCAGAAGATGAAAGAAGGAAGTAACCAGTCCTTTTGCCCTCCCTTCCCCACCCTGACAGTGACGTGTCTTCAGCCAGAGCTGTGGCACAGGCCTCCACCACGTGCCCCCCAGCCCGACATTCTTGTTTATAAACATAATGTCCCCTTCACGTCTCCTCCCCCCTCAGCAACCGCCCCCCCCTTTTGCCCTTGTAAAACAACCCCTCCCCGACCCCGTGGGGCTTGCAGGGACAAGGCGACCGACTGAGCTGAGCTGCTTATTTATTGAAAATAAATGACAGAAAAACCTGGCCTTCTCTCTGTGCACACCTTGGGGCCTGGTTCGGGCCCCTGGGGACAAGCATCTTAGTGTCATGCAGTCCAGGAAGCAGCCACCTGTCCCAGGGCGCGTGTGTGGAGGGACCCGGGGACACGACCCAGGGCTCCCAGCCACCACTCACAGCTCGGCTGTGCCTGGGGAAGGGGACGGAGGTAACAGGCATGGCTGTTAGGCTGGGTGGGGGCGGGGGCGAGAGGCTTGGAGCCCAGGAGGCAGCATGGCAGCCAGAAAGCCACAGAGCTGAGCCTGCCCCTCTGGCTTCCAGAGGGGGTTGGGACCCTCACCCAGGTGTCATCTTTGGAAGCAGAAGACCCAGCCGCCCCTGGGAGGAGGCGCTGGAGGGACAGGGCAGCGGTGGCCCCGTCACCTCAACCCCAGGCTTGGAGAGGGTGAAGACTCCATCCTGAGACCCCCAAAGCCTCGGCCTCACGGTTCAGGAGTGGAGAAAGACGGTCTCCCCCCAGGGTGGGCGGTGCTGGCCCCTCAGGTGTCCTTGATGTCCCCGACGTCCCTGAGGGGCGCCTCGTCCATGATGCTGCGCACTTGCTCCAGACTCTCTGCCTGGCGGATCCGTTCCAGGCGCACCTGTGGGGGCCGGCGAGGGAGGCAGAGGGCCCTTGGTGGGAAAATGCAGCCTCCACCCCATCGGCCAGCCCCCTGAGGGGCAAGAGCACGGGACCAGTGTACCCGTGTACCTCACCTCTCCCAACCCCCAGTGAAAGTGGTTCAAGGGAAGAAATGGATCCTAAGAGAGCAGCCTGAGGAAGGGTGGGCAGGGGCAGGTGGAAGTGACGTGATGAGCACGGGGCACGTCGGCGTGCCAGGCCCTGGGCCACGGGCTTCGCACCACCGACAAAGATGGAAGCACAAGATCTTCAACGTTTTTTGAGCACTAGCTCAGAGGAAAGGACCATGCCAGCCCCAGAGGGAGGGAGAGGACTCTTCTAACTGGGAGACTATCCTTGCAAGACGGAGGACAAGTCACCTGGAGTCATGCCAGTCTGGTGGGGAGGGGACACGCCGTACCTGCAAGGCCTGGGACAGTCGTACGAAATCCCTCTGCACTTGCTCACTGGTCTCCAGCTCAGCCTGCAGCCGCAGCACCTTTGCCCTCTGTTCCGAGAGGAGGTCTGTGAGCTGCGCCTGGGGGCACAGGACGTAGAGCTGGGGCCCTGGGCTGAAGGAACAGGATGTCTGGACAGGGTAACCCCTTCAATACCGCCCCCGATCCTCACCTCTTCTGTGCGGCCCGAGCCCAGTGGCTGCCTCAGGACTTCCTGCTGCCTGGCCTAAGGGAGACATAAAGGGCAGCAGGGGCTGGTGAGGGTCCTCTCCACGCTGCCACCCTCCTCCGCCATCCCGGCCTGGCCCGGGTCCTGCCTCACCTTGCTCTGCTCCTGCTGGACCCGCTCCATCTCCATCCTCAGGCTGCACAGGGAGGCTGGGAAGTCAGGCAGGGCCAAGGCGTCAGGCCCACGCCCTCTCTCCTTCCCTGCCCCGCCCGGCCCGGCACAGGCTCCAGCCCATACTCACCCTCTAACACCTCTGTGCGGGAAGGAAAGAAAGAGAGGTCAAGGCTCATCATTCTCGCACTGCGTCCTCTCTCCCCTCCTGGTGCCCAGGCAGTCCCCGAGGGGGTGGGGACTCAGCCTCCTGGGGAGCGAGGGTGGGGTGGCTCGCCGCCTCCCCCCTCACCTGTCTCCTCCCGCTGCACCCTCAGCTGCCCCTCCAGGCTGGCCCTTGCCGCCGTCTCTTCCTCCAGCGCCTCCCGCAGGGTCACGATCTCAATCCGCAGCCGCTCGGCCTCGTGCTCCTGGGCCTGCTGGTGGGCCCGCGCCTCCTGCCGAGTGCGGCGCACCAGCTGCCGCAGCTCCTGGAAGGATGCAAGTCACGGGCTGGGTGCGGGGCCGGCCGGGGGCCAGCGGCTAGAAGGGGATTGTGGGGAGGGGAAAGGAAGGAAAGAAGGAAGAAAACATAACAGAGGAAACAACCCGAACACCCATCACGGGGAGAGTGGACAAATGCCCTGGGACGGCAGTGAATATTTTCCCGCAGCACAACCCGGGGTGGAGGACCTCGGGAGCGGTGCTGAGTGAAAGCTCCAGGAGACTACCCAGAGCAAGATTCTGAGTTTTTATAACTAAAAACAACTAAAATTAGGCAGACGTGTATATGTAATAAAAATGATCCCAAAGAAGGGCAAGGGAATGATAAAGCTCAGGACGGCAGGAACAGAGCCAAGGAGCACGGGGCGGGGCGCATGTAAGGCGATGTCAGTTACAGTTCTCAAGGTGGGCAAGGGTTCCGGCTGATGTTCATATTTTTAATAAATTCAGTCAGCAGAGGCCACACACAGATCAATGATGACAGCTTATTATGAACCAAAGATTATGATGAATTCAATTTTGTGGATCTCATGTCACTTAAAAATAACAAGCCAAATTACTGCTTCCTTTGCATCAAGCATTCTGTTAACTCATTTTCTCTCTGTGCTGATGCTGGGAGGGGGGTGTGGTCCCATTTGGCAGAGGAGGAAACTGAGCCTTAGAAAAGTTGAGTGAGTTGGCCATGGTGACGCAGCTAATACACAGCAGCCTGGGTGCGTCCCCGACTCCTGTGGCCCCAGGCCAATGCTTTGCTGTGCGTGGAGAGGAAGGGCCTGTCCCCCGCCTTACCAGCAGCGAGCCGGGCAGCGACTCCTCCTGGCCCTCATCCTGCTCCAGGCCCCGGGGGGCTGAAGACGGCGGCTGCTCAGCCCGGAGCCCTTGGTTTTCCTCAGTCAGTCGCTTTACCTCGTGGCTCAGGCACTTGTGCGAGGTAGCCAGCTCTGCCTGGGGATGGACAGTTAGGACGAGGCGATGAGGGGACAGGGGGTCTCCAGTCTCCCGTGAGGCCAAAGCCTGAACACTCCTCCCAGTGGTCAGGAATGAGAGCCAGGAAGCCCACGCCCTCCTTCTAGGCTGAGAAAGAAAGAAACACCCTTTAGTAAGCGTCTTTGGCTCCCAAGCTCTTTTTTTTTTTTTTTTTTTTTTCCTGGCCACACCACGTGGCTCACGAGATCTTAGTTCCCTGACCAGGGATCGAACCTGGGCCCCCTGCAGTGGAAGTGTGGAGTCTTAACCACTGGACCGCCAGGGAACTCCCTCAAGCTCTTACTACACCGTCCTCAATGACTTGGAGGTCACACAGTGGCAGCCACAGGCCACGTCGGGTGTTTTATTTGGTCCATATGGGTGTTTTTAAACCTTAAACAAGGGGCTTCCCTGGTGGCGCAGTGGTTGAGAGTCCGCCTGCCGATGCAGGGAACGCGAGTTCGTGCCTTGGTCCGGGAGGATCCCACATGCCGCGGAGTGGCTGGGCCCGTGAGCCATGGCCGCTGAGCCTGCACGTCCGGAGCCTGTGCTCCGTAACGGGAGAACAGGAGAGGCCACAACCGTGAGAGGCCCGTGTATCACAAAACAAACAAACAAACAAAAAAAACCTTCAACAAGTACAACATTAAAAACTGGGAGACTACACACAAACATCCGGATCTCTGGCTTCTCCCGACAAATGAGAAAACCAGGCAGCCACTCCCACGCACCATGGGCAGCGAGTCAAGGGGCACTAGCTCCCTTTACAGGGTCTCTTGGTTTGCCCTGCTACTCCTTCCTGCCTCGCGCGTGGCCCAGTTCAATCATCTACCTCTCCTGTCTGGCCTCAGGAAGTATCCGATTTTGCAATCCCGGCTCTTCACTCTCACAACTCTGTAAGCTAGGACCCATTATCTCAATTTCAAGGCATCAAGGCTGAGGCTCTGGGCTTGTGGGATTAGCTCAAGATCACAGTGAGTGCGCGGTGGGTTCTTCTGAATCAGTACCAGGTGCCCTTGAAACCCTTTTACCCACCTGGCACCAACTCCAGGGCAAAGCCAGAGCGGCTGGTGGGGAGGGGGGCAGGGGGCGAGGAAGGACAGGTGCCTCAACCTTCCACGTGGCTCCCTCAACCAATTCCCGTCCCACTCCTCTCCCTCCCGTCCCGGGCCCAGCCCTCACCATCTGCAGCTGAACCCGCTCCTGGGCGTGGCTCACGGTCCGCTGCAAGGTCCGCAGCAGCTGCTCTGAGTTCTGGACCTGGGCCAGGAGCACCTGCATCTGTGGGTGGAAGGGGGGCAAGGGTGAGGCCGGGCCAGGAGGAGGCGGGGAGCGGAGGCCCTGCGGAGCAGAGGCTGAACCCACCTGCTTAGCGCAGTCCTCGTTACTCCGTCTCAGGCCCTCTTGCAGCTCATCCCGCTCCCGGCTGATGCTCTCCAGGTCCTTCTGCAGCTGCCGCCCCTGCCACAGACGCCGGCCTCAGCCTCAACCGCCAAGGGGAGGCCTTCCCTCCTCGCCAGACCTCTCACGCCTTGCTCCCTGCACCTCGGTGGGCAGTGCCATCTTTCACCCAGTCGTTCAAGGCAAAGGCCCAGGAATGGATGCTGACTCTTCTAAGTCCTCCACTCCCCAGGTCCAACCCACCAGCAGTCCCTGCGCGGTGCCCTCCAAAGTGGATTCCAAATCCACCCATTTCTCTCCACCTCTGCTGCCATCTCCTGGTCCCAGTCACCACCTTTCTCTAAACTATGTCAAGCATCGCCCTCCCAACCGTTCACTACCCTGCTTCTCCTGTTGCCCCCTCCCCCAACTGCAGTCCATTCCCACCCAGAGGCCCCAGTGACCTGTTAAAAGCCTGGAGCAGAGAAGGCTTCTCCCTGCCTGACACACCACAGAGGCTTCCTGCAGCTTCTCCTCTAAGATGCAAACTCCATGGCTGGCCCCAAGGCCAAGGCCAACCTCCTGTGACCCCTGCCTGCCTTTCTGACCTCATCTCTCTTCCCCTCCTCTGTGGCCTTCCTGCTCCTCAGACACACCGTGGTCTGTCCGTCCTCTGGGCCTTGGAAACTGCAGTTCCTTTGGTCCCCAATCTTCAAAAAGCACCTCACTTTCCAGCCAGGATGGTCTCCTGCATTGTCAGTCTCTACCCCATTACCCTATTAAGTCTTGTTCTGGGTGTCTCACCCAGTGACACTGTCTTCCTCATGTGCCCATGTGCATGTTTGGGCCTGGCTCCCTCACTAGAGGAAGCTCCAAGAGGGTGGGCAGTTTCTTCTTCACTGCAGGATCCCCAGCTCTAGCTCAGGGCCTGGACATAGTAGGTGCTCAGTAAGTACTTGAAGCAAGAAACGGATGCGTGCATGTCGGCTGCCCACTCCGCCCACTCCACTCACCTCCACCTGCAGCTGCTCCCACTGGTTGTCTGGGACGAGCTGGTAACCAGGAGGGGGCAGGTAGATGCCCTCAGGGACCAGGGTGCCCGTGGACACCAGAGAGGCTGTCTCCTCCTGCTCGGGGCTCAGGCCATGGCGGCTGCGGGGCAGGGAGGCACTGCCGCTGGCTCCACCGCCGAGGGAGAAGGAGGAGATGGAGGCGCTGTCATCACAGTTGTGGGCGAAGGCCTCGGCCGCCGCGCCCCCGTCTCCACTCAGCTCCTCGAGATGCTCCAGTGGCGGAGATGGGTCCCGGGACAGGAGCAACTCCGCGGAGCCGTGCAGGGAAGGGGGATGCCGGGGACGTCTCTAGGGAGAGGGGGCAGGGAAGAGGCTGGGGGGCCAGGGTCCTACGGCGCCCCTTCTTCTCTCAGCGCACCCTGGCCACCCCCTCACCTGGATCTCTTTTTTTTTTTTTTTTTTTTGCGGTATGTGGGCCTCTCATTGTTGTGGCCTCTCCCATTGCCGAGCACAGGCTCAGCGGCCATGGCTCACGGGCCCAGCCGCTCCGCAGCATGTGGGATCTTCCCAGACCGGGGCACGAACCCGTGTCCCCTGCATCGGCAGGCGGACTCTCAACCACTGCGCCACCAGGGAAGCCCCACCTGGATCTCTTGGATCAGCTCCTCTGCCCTCAGCAATTTCGCCTTCAGCTCCTCAATCTCCTGCTCCATGGGCAACACGATCTCCCGCAGCTTCTCCGAGTCCTCGTGGGCCTGAAGAAGGGGGGTTGGGCAGTGACTGTCCCCCCCCTCCCGACTGCAGGACCCTCAGGACTGTTCAGAGCTTTCCCTCCAAGCACATCAGCTCTTCTAATTCTCCCAAGCAGGCACCGTCCACCCCCACTTTATTTATTTACTTTTTAAATATTTTATTTATTTATTTTTGGCTGTGTTGGGTCTTCGTTGCTGCGCGCAGGCTTTCTCTTGTTGCGGCGAGCGGGGCTACTCTTCGTTGCGGTGCGCAGGCTTCTTATTGCAGTGGCTTCTCTTGTGGAGCACGGGCTCTAGGCGCGTGGGCTTCAGCAGTTGCGGCACGTGGGCTCAGTAATTGTGGCTCGCGGGCTCTAGGGCGCAGACTCAGTAGTTGTGGCGCACGGGCTTCGATGCTCTGCAGCATGTGGGATCCTCCTGGACCGGGGCTCAAACCCGTGTCCCCTGCATTGGCAGGCGGATTCTTAACCACTGCGCCACCAGGGAAGTCCCCACCCCCATTTTAGAGAGAGGAACACAGAGGCTCTGAGAGCTTACATGACTTGCCCCAGGTCACACGGTACAGAGCCAAAGTCACAACTACCTTCCTGTTGCCCACTTGTAGAGTGACATACATTTCTTCCCCAACATCATGTATCCCGTTTTATCATAGAACGTCACATTTTTAGTTGGGCTCATGACCTAAATTCTAGAATACCATCTACATTTCTCAGCTTCCCTATAACTAAGCATGGCCATATGACTAAGTTCCAGCTATGAGATGTAGGCATATGTGTCAGGTGCAACTTCCAGGACAACTCCTCAAAGGGAGAGGGTATGCTTTTCTTTACTCCTCCTCCTTCTTGCTGGCTAAAATGTGGATGTGATGGCTGGTGCTCAAGCAGTCATCTTGGACCATGAGGCAGTAAGCTACCTATGGCAAAACAGCAACATAGGAGGAGCCTGGGTTCCTATTGACTTTTTGAGCTGCCACATAAGTCCTGGAATGTCTACCTCTGGTTCTAAGAAAAACAGATTTCTATCTTATTTAAGCCACTGTTATTTGGGCTTTCAAACTTTGTCCTAATCAATATGTCTTCCCATACTCCCATCACCGGCATATTTCTGGCCACTTCTTTTCAGTCTTTTCAGGTTTGGGATCCTGTCGAACTTGCACAGCCAACAGCCTCTGGACACCTCCACTTGGATGTTGCACAGGCTCCTCTGTCCAAGTACAGCCAAATCTGAACCAACTCATGATGCCGTTTCTCCTCCCATAAGCGCTAGATTGGCGAGAATGACACTGCTATCCACCCAGCTGTCCAAGGCAGAAATCTGCCAGTCATCCATCCTCTTCCAAGTCATGCCATTTCTACCTCTCGAATCACTCAAAAACCCGTCTCAGACAAGTTCAGTTTAACCCTCCAAATCTCTTATGTGCACAGTGGCAACAGGTAGGGTAAGCCTGCATGCTCTGCAGATGCCCACGCCGTAGATGGATGCAAGGCCAGGACCGGAACTTCCCAACTCTGGGCCTGTGGCTCCTTGCGCCGTACCAGGTAGCCTTAATTCAGCGGAGCCCTCTCCTTCACCACCCTGTGTAACCACTCCCTGAGGAACACTCTGAATGCAAGTAAGTAGCAGCCTCTGCTGGCAAACTGTGGGTTGGAACCTTCCTTTCTTGGGCTCCTATTTTGATCTGTGTCCTTCTAACCAGGCAACTTACTCCATCTGCCTGAGCCGCAGTTTCCTCACGTACAAAGTGAGGTAAGTACCTACCTCACAGGGCAGCTGTGTGAATGAAATGAGGGAAGATGTGAATTTGCTCTGAAAGATGAAGAGTTTGGTAATATGTGCTTCCTACAATTGTTCATGACAAGAATAATGGAGGCAATATACCACAGAGATTAAGAGCAAAGCTTTAGAACCAGACTGCCTAGATTTTAAAATCCCAGATCTGCTCCTTTTTATGTGCATAACCTGGGGAGAATTACTAAACTTCTCTGAGCCTCACCTTACTCATCTGTTAAATGGATCTAATGGGTCCCTCTTTTAGGGGAAAGACTGGGGAGACTTGAATCTGTCAAGCAGGTATTGCAATGCCTAGTGCATGAGAGTATCCTTAAATGCTAGCTCCCTCCCCTCTACATGACATGACTTTTTTCTTTTTTTTGGCTGCGCCACGTGGCTTGCGGGATTTTAGTTCCCCGACCAGGGATCGAACCCGGGCCCCTGCAGTGAAAGCACAAGTCCCAACCACTGGACCGCCAGGGAATTCCCTACATGACTTTTCTTAATTTGGGAGGTAAACACACCTGGCCATCCCACTAGTAAGTGGCCAGCCAGGACCGTGCTGAGTACAGGGCTCGTGTATGTTATACCTAGAATTATTACTGGGTGCCCTGCTCCCAGTGATGTGGCAGTGGGACACAGATAATCCCTCTGCCCCGCGGTCACCTTTGGCTGCTTCAACATATTTCCAAATCCCTGAGGAGGGGGCGGGTAGGCTATCCCAACCCCAACCTTTTCCATCTGCTTCTCCAAGGAGTCCAGGGGGTGAGCCCTGGACAGCAGCTCCTTCAGGCGCCCCAGCTCCCGCTCCTTCTCCTCACAGTCCTGCTGCTGCTGTTGCCGCTCCTGCTTCAGAGACATGATCTGGGCTTCATAGCTGCTGATGGAGTCTGGCGAGACAGGAAGGGCAGAGGAGAGGGAGGGCCAGTGCACTAGCCATACCTCGGGGCGAGCGGGGGGCGCTCCATCACTGCCGCTCTCTGCAAGGCAATTTACCATAGCAGTGATGACAGTGGACTTTGTGGTGGGATGGTCCTGGGCAATCAGTTCACCTCTCTGTATAATGTCCTCGGCCAATGATTATCCCACTGGCTTGTTACAGGATCAAATGACATGATATCTGGAAGGGGTTCAGCCCTCTTCCTGGTACATAATAAATGCTAAAGATAGGCTATCTGTTGCTATTAATACATACCGATAACAATCAATATCTAGCAAGAGTCATAAATATTCACTCTGGACCAGACTCTGAGCTGGGCTCTGGAAATAGAGAAATTAATCAAACACAAACCCTGACACCAGGAGCCCACAGTCCAATGAGGAAGACAGCCGTGGAAATAGTTACAAAGCAGTGTGAGGAGAGCTCATGAAAGGACCACTCCTGGGCTTGCGGATCCCAGAGGAAAGAGCCCCTCACTCTACCTGCCAGGCCAGGAGAGACATCAGCAAGTGGTAAAGGATGGAAAGGACACATTAAGTAACAGGAGCAAAGGCTCACAGGTGGGAAGGTGGATGGTGTGGCTGGGGCATGGTGGGCACATTGGAAAAACTGGAGTGAAGATGTAGGAGGAGATGCTGGGAAGGGTGAAGAGGGTGGCCGTGAATGGCTGCTAAGGCCTTGAATGCCACGCCAAGGAGTTTGGGGTTTATCCTACATGTCAGTGGGAGGTAAGCGGATGCTGGGCGGAACATGGTCATTTTTCATTTGCATAGTTATTTATTTTAACACATACTAACATTAGAAGTAAGGGTTCTGTTGCCAGACTGCCTGGGTTCAAATCTCCTTTCTATCTGTATGACCTTAGGCAAGTTATCTAACCTCTCTGGGCCTCAGAGCTTCCTCTGTAAAATGGAGATGGATAATAGTTCCTAACTCATAGAGATTATTATGAAGATTAAATACTCATAAAGCATTTAGCTCAGTGCCTGGCACTCAATAAATGTTAGTTATTATAATTATTATTACTATTATTATTATTTAGGACACAGTTTCTTACAGGGACAGGAAGTTCCCTTTAAAATAAATGTATATAGGTTTTTTAAAAGTGGATCCATTTAAAGAACAATATTAAGTAGATGACAGGGTAAGTCATACAAGGACAACCATGTTGCACAGATGGTACATGGATGCCTGAAATGTGGGGAACCATGGCCCCAGAGAAGTCTGGAGCCAGGAGCAGCTGTTAGAAAGGGAAATGACATGGTGGGATGGGAACTGTAGGAAGTTTACTCTGGAAGTCAATGTCAAGGCCAGATTATAGAGGGAGACTTGTAAGAAGGCTGGGACAACAGTCCGGGGAAGTTGACGAGAGCTTTGCTACAGCAGTGGCAGTGGAAGCAAAGGGGTGGGATGCAACTGGGAGCTACTGCAGAGACTCTGGCCTTGGACTACAGGAGAAGGGGAATGGAGGAAAAGAAGCTGGGGGATCTGGGATAAGGGGAGCTGATGCGTCCCAAGTACAGAGGATGAGAGGGGGAGAAGCCGGTGCATGTGGGGCGGGGTTGCGGGGAGGTTGTGCGCGGATGTAGGGGTGTTTGGGGAAGAAGGGAAACCAGATGATGAGACTTACAGAGACTAGGCCCAGGGCCGAGTCTGAAGGTCAGAGGCTCAAACGAGTTCTCAGGGAACTGAGAAGCTGCTCACTTTCAGGGTTGATCAGTCATCAGTGAGGGACAAGAAATGACACGACATGGGGCCAGGGAGCAGGTAGCAGCTCCGAGCTAAACTTAGCTGGAACTGACAGAGCTGCTGCTGGCGCAGGCAACGCCGCTATGCAAATTAGAAAAGGGCGCGTCTCCCTCTGAGCCCCTGGGTCTGCCCTGCGCTAGGCAGCCCTGCTAACCTACTCCATAGGTATAGGTTATGCCCGCTGACCCCTTTCTTGTCATGTACTCCCCCTTATGGGGCTGAGGGAGTCTGGGAGGAGTGCCTGCCTCACCTTTCAGGATGGCCTGCAGCGAGGCCACCTCCTCTTGGCATTGCCGCTGCACTGCAGCCACAGCCTCGGCCTTCGTGCTCTCGCTCACCTCGGCCACAGCCTTCATGGTTTCCATTTCTGCCAGGGCGCCTGCCAGCTCAGCCCGAAGCCGGTCGAGCTCCCCTGACTCGGCCTCAACTTTTGTCCCCTCCGGAGTCTGGGGGTCCAGCGCTGTGAAGGACAGGGATCAGCCTCTTTTCTCATCACTCTCGGATTCCCAATATTCCCAGGGCATCAAATCCTCAACTTCTGCAACTTAGTACAGCAGCCAAGGTCCCTGCACCTTTACCTAGCCCCGCCCCACTCACCTGGCCCCTCGCCTTCCCCGACTCCTCCTCACCTAGCTCTGCCTAGTGTTGCCCAGAGCCCCGCCTCTTCCTCCCTCGGTTCACCCAATCCCCTCTTTTCTCTGACACCACCCCTCCCTTTTAGTGGCTCGCCCCTTGTCCACCTGGCTCCTCCCCTCCCACACTGGGCCCCACCTCTAACCTGCCACTGGCCCTCTCCCTTGAATCGCTAGACCACGCCCCCTCCATCTCCCACCCCCACCCCCCCCCGGCGGCGTGGTCCCGCCCCTTTCTCCAGGCTCCCACCACCACCCCCCACCCACCGACGCCAAGATCGGCCCCGCCTCCGGCCTCGCCGCCCCTCGCGTGCACGGACGCATCCTCACATACCGGCCTCCGGCTGCCGCCGCCGGGCATCCTCGCCCGCGGCCGCCGGCGCAGGTGCCGCCATCGCCTCCGCTCAAACGGCGGGTTCCCGCACTCCCTGGTGACTGCGCTCACCGCTTCCGGGTCCTCTCGGCTGTTTCCGGATCCGCTCGGCTGTTTCCGGATCGGCCCTGGGCTCGAGGCTGAGGCCGGAGTTGGGGAGGGGTGGCCGAGCCTCGGCCGAAGATTTCCGAGTGGACTCCCGGCCGCGGCCCCAGGTCCCGCCCCTCCCCGCCTTCTTTGTTGGGCAGCGATGCTCGAGAAGGACGCCTGCCCTTCAAACCACGAAGTAGTTCTTTCGTCAAAGGCCTTTGGGCGTCTCCGCGTGACCTTGGAAGCTTTGCTCAAATTACACGTCCTCCGGGACGCCCACTGCCTCAGCCTAAGGAGGGCGAAGCTCTCGCGGTCTCTCCCAAGCCTCGGAGCTGACCCCTTTGATCGGTCCCTGGCCGCCCTTCCGCCTGAGCTAGGCTCACGTTACAGCGAATTGTGGTCTGGCCTCCTTGCACCTCCGCTTTCGTGGAGCGTCCTCGGGGCAGGGCTGCTGGGTCGACTTCACTTTTCTGGGCGCCTGGGTCCCCGCGTAGTCAGTCGTAGAAGTAAGAAACTTCCAAGTCCCCACCCCCACTTTGATATTCAGCCGGTCACCGCTTCCTGCTAATCCTCCCTCCACCTCCCAGTGCCTCTCAAATCCCTCCTTTCCTCTGTTGGCCGCTGCCCTAGGTCAAGCTCTCATTATCTGTGACCTCTCCCCTCCAACAGCCGACCTGATTTCTCCCCTTGGACGGTGACAGGTAACTCAAACTTCAGTCTAGGGCCTTGATTGCCTTTCTCCCAAACCCGTTTCTCCCTCTGGAAAGTACATTCCAGGAGCCTGCAAGTCCTTGGTTCTTCGTGTCCTCCTGCAAGTCCTGTAAGCTCTACCTCCAAAAGACAGAATATTCCAGAACGGGTCCCTTTTTCTTCATCTTCAGCTCTGACACCTAGCCCCAGTCCCCATCATCTCTTTCCTGAACTTCCACGCTGCCAGAGGCTCCCCCTGTGTTGCCATTTGGCCGCTTTAGTTAATTCTCAAAGCAATTAAGAGTGATCTTTGTAAAACAGGTCATGTCTCATTTAAAAATGGGCGAAGGACAGGAATAGACATTTCATTGATGTCGCAGATGGCAAATATGTGCGTGAAAGAAGATATTCAACATCATTAGCCATCAGGGAAGTGCAGATTTCCTACTTGCACACCTACCAGGACAGCTAAAATTTAGAAAGAGTGATAATACCAAATGCTGGTGAATAGATGGAGAAACTGAGTTTCTCATATATTCCGGATGGGAATGTAAAACGGTATAGCTACTGTGGAAAAGGGTACGAGAATTTCTTACGAAACTAAACATGACCGGGCTTCCCCGGTGGTGCAGTGGTTGGGGGTCCGCCTGCCGATGCAGGGGACGCGGGTTCGTGCCCCGGTCCGGGAGGATCCCACATGCCGCGGAGCGGCTGGGCCCGTGAGCCATGGCCGCTGAAAACTAAACATGACCTTACCTGAACACATCAAGCTTTTCCCCACCCCAGGTCTTGGCTCCGAAGTCACCTTCTCAGTGAAGCCTTCCCTGACCGCCGTATCTAAAGTAGCCACTTCTATCACCTGTCCACCATTAGATCGTGTTAGAGACTTCTCACCACCTGAAATTGTTTATTGGTTAACTTATTTATTAACAATTGGTTAACCAATTGTTTACTGGTTAACATGTTTATTACCCTCTTTAGCCTTCTGTGGCCCCCAAGACTTGAATCAGAGCTCCATGAGATTAGGAACATTGTCTTTCTTGTACCCTGTTATTTTCCCAGCACCTAGCACAGTGCCGGGTAAATAAACAGTAATAAATAAATATTTGGTGAATGAATGAATGAACACTTTCCTTACTGATCTCTCTGGCCTCCCTCCAACCCCCTCCCCTCCCCCACCCCACTGCAGCCTGGGTAGTTTTAGAAAATGCAAATCTGACCAGGGCAACTCCTAGATTATAAATCCCCAAGAGCTTCTTGCCCTCAGAATAGAGTTCAGACTCCCTGTATATGTGGCAGGGTTTCTTGGGAAGGGCATGAAATGATGCCTGTAAATAAGGTTCCGGTCAACTATCAGGCTTGGATTTTAACCCGAGACCCTGGGAGTCATTGAAGGCTGTTGAGCAGGGGAAGCACAGGGCTAATTCCAAGGAAACACTCTCTGTGAGGAATGTGAGGAATGTGGGTGGGAAGTAAAGGAGGTAGAGGACAGAGAGCCCACAAAAGAAGCTGTTGAAATGGTTCTGGTTGAGAAGAGTCCAAAATAGGAGAAAATTGACTCTAGAAATATTGAGGATAGAAGATGAACTAGCTTTGGTGACTGAGTACATGGGGGAAAGAGAAAAAGTTTCCTGTCACTCTTCCTAACTTCCTTCCCCTTTTTATTTATTTATTTATTTTAGTTGATTTACAATATTATGTTAGTTTCAGGGTACAGCAGACTGCTTCGGTTGTGTATATATATATATTTTTTTTCAGATTATTTTCCATTATAGGTTATTACAAGATATTGAAGATAGTTTCCTGTGTTATACACTAAATCCTTGTTGCTTATCTATTTTATGTATAGTAATTTGTATCTGTTAATCGCATACTCCTAATTTATTCCCCCCCCCCGTTCATTTCCCCTTCGGAAACCATAACTAACTTCCTTCCTTTATACAACAAACACTTATTGAGCACCTACTGGATGCCAGTGAACCAGGCAGTAAAGACCCCTGTTGTAGCACAATGAATAATCTAGGGCAGGTGGCCAATGAGAAGACTAAAAAATAAACAAGCGGACTTTGGGACTGGGGCAAATACTGGGAAGGAAATAAAACAGGCGTGTGAGGTTAATTTCAAAGTACCTGGGGTGTCAGGAAAGGCCTGTCTGAGGAAGCAATGTTTGAACTGAGAGTTAAGCAATGGAAAGGAGCCAGTGGAGTGAAGAGCCGAGAGTAGATCCAGGAAGAAGGGCAGCAAGTGCAAAGGCCCTGAGTCAGGGGCAGAGTGGCGGAGAGTTGAGGTAGGAAATGTAGTCACGGGCAGCCTCCCTCAGGCCTTTGGAATATTTATTTTAGGCAGATAACAGTCGCTGGAACCTTCTAAGCAGGGAGCTGGCATGCTCTAGCAAGAAGACTCTGCGTGTGAGGCAGCTGGGAAGCTAGTGAAGGGATGAGAGAGATTCTGTTGAAGGAAAGGCAGATGGGGTCCTGCCCCCTCACTGGCTCCATGTTCTTCCCCCCTCCCCAGCCACCCCAACCCCCTCAAAGGGAGGTGGGGGCCCTGCCAGCTGGAGGGTCCCCTGGGGTTTGCCTAAGGCAAACAGGAAGCCACAGCCCAGTGAGGCGGGCCTGGGAACCAGCAACTGAGAAAGCAGGTCTCCTGGGTCCCTGGCCCTTTTCCCTCGGTGACGGCAGCAGTGACAGACACAGAGATTCACATGGAGGGGGGGGGGGGGGGTGGGGGGGGGAGAGAGAGAGAGAGAGAGAGAGAGAGGGAGAGAGAGAGACATGGAGGGGTGTGTGTCAGAAGAACAGATTTAAGAGTCAGGACGCCTGGGTTCTGGTGCCCAGTTGTACCACCAGCCCAATGTGTGATCTCAGGCAACACCTTGCCTTTGTGTGTGGGGGGGGGGCTCAATTTTCCCACTTCTAAATGGGTTCCTTCCATAACTGAAGCAGGGGCTTCCTGGGGAAGAACTGGGAGACGAAGGGGCATTAAGCTTCAGTCATTCCTCAGTACCGCTGCAAAGGAGCCCCAGTAGCAGAATGGCTTGAATCCTTAGCTATTAATGGACACTGTCTCTCACGAACTGAGAGCGCTTGCTATGTGCTGTGCCCAGCTACAAGTGCCGTATGTATATCATCCTGTTTAATCTCCACAAACAATATATATACATTTTTTAATTTATGAAATTTATTTTCTTATATAAATTATGAATTTCTCTGGGCAGACAGCCTTCACCTTACTGCACTAATAGCACATCTGTAATACCAAGCTACAGGACAAGTCTTAACAAGGTCTGTATTCGACATAGCACTTGTCTACCGGGCACTGTAGAGCAGGATGAGGAAAAGCCAGGATCCATCTCAGGTGAAGAAGGGCGAGGGGGCAATGTGTCTCCCTTTCTGACAGTTGGTTTTCTCCCGGGAAGGGGAACATGCAAAGTTATGTCTGGATTCTGGAAGTGGGAGGAGATCTTGGAGGCCGAGAAGCCCAATGCAGCACTGCAGCTCGGCTCCCTTTATCTCTGAGGGAAGCAGGGACTCCTCTTTCACTCATCTGTAACACGTCACTCTGGCCCAGCTGATGCTTTGGGGAAAAGGGGACAGGGGTCATCATCGAATTAGCAGCAATTAAGAACAGGCCATACACTGCCACAGTGTGGAGGTGTCATCCGGGCCCCAGGGACCTGAAAGCACAAACAATATTTTGAGACTACGGTTATTATCCCCAGTTTACAGAGAAAGAAACTAAGGCTTAGAAAGATGAAGACATTTAGCCAAGTGGCGGAGGTGGAGGATTCACACTCAGGTCTGCCAGATCCCAGCGTATGTGTGATGGGCTGCTTGTACGGAGGTGGAGAAAGACCCAAGAGACGTTGGTTGAATGAATGAAGGGGGTGTGTGTGTGAAGGGAAATGAACTAAGAGCCTGAGGTTGAAGGAGGGAGGAGGGGGAGAAGGAGAGAGCCTGGACCCACTCATTCAACAAATATTCCTTGGGCGCCTACACAGTAACGTGCCAAGCACTGTTCCGGGGCACTGTGTGTACAGTTGTGAACAGGACAAAGTCTCTGCCACAAGGGGCTTTCTAGTGGGGAAACAGAAATCCATCAAGAAAGGAGACACGCAAATAAGATCATCTCACATGGTGGTAAGCGCTGTGATGAAAATAAAACACGGTAGCAGGGAGGAGGCAAGTTTTGTGGCTCTGGAGGGGTGCATGGAGAAAGGGCCTGAGGCATGACCACCCCTTCCTCTCCGGGGGGACTGCCCGTCCTCCCCCACAGACGCCCATGGTTCAGTGCCCACCAGGTCCCCGCCTGCCCCAGCATCCCCCGCGCGGCGAAGCTGGGTGCCCCGGGGAGTCTGGCCACCATGCCACCTCCTCTCCTCCTCTTCTTCCTCCACCTGTTCCTTACCCCCATGGGAGTCAGGCCCCAGGAAACACACCTACTGGAGGCTAAAGGTATGTCCGGAGGGCAGAGGTGGATGGAAGGGCTGGAAACCTGGGTTCCGGTTGGGTGCCCTTGGCCAAGTCACTTACCCTCTCTGAGCCTCCATTTTGTTACTTGTAAAATTCAGGGGACGACTGCAAGGACTCTGAGGACTCTTCCACTCCCAGCTGGTGGGGTCGTTGGCTTTATAACCCAGTGTGAGGAGTGAAGGGGGCTAGGGGCTCCTCACTCCCCACCCCCATCCTCCTCTCTCTCCACAGAGGGAGGCAATGCCGTGCTGCCATGCCTTGAAGGTCTCTCAGATGGTCCCCCTGAGCAACTGGCCTGGTTTCGGGGCTCCCAATCAACACCCTTCTTAGAGCTGAACCTAGGGTTACCAGGCCTGGGCATCCATGTGGGGCCCCTGGGCACCCTGAAGGAGCCCCAGGGAACCTTGCTGCTCATCTTCAATGTCTCCGACCAGATGGGGGGCTTCTACCTGTGCCAGCGAGGCCCCTTTTCTGAGCAAGGCTGGCAGCCTGGCTGGACGGTCAGCGTGAAGGGCAGCGGTGAGGTCCGGGCTGGGGCAGGGAGGGCTGGATGAGAAGAGGGAGGCCCACCATAGATGGAGGAGGTCCAGCAGCTGAAATGGATCTGGAGGGAGGGGCTGGAGGGTCCGAGGGACAAGCTGGGAGCCAGTTTTAGGTGGCTTCTAAAAACTGCTGTGGCTTCGTGACGTCAGCACTGCGCTGCTCTGTATTTGTCTTTCACTCTTTTCTCTGAGTCGCCGTTTCTCTGTCTCTCTCTGGGTCTTTGCCTCTGCCTTTCTGGGTCTCTGTATCTCTCTGCCTCTCCTAGATGTCTCTGTATCTGGTTCTGGGTATCTTCCCAGGAGAACTGTTCCGGTGGAATGCTTCAGACCTAAATGACCCAAGCTGTGGCCTGGGGAACAGGTCCTCAGGGGGCCCCAGGCCCTCTTCTGGTCACCCCACAAGGTCCCAGCTCTATGTGTGGGCCAAGAACGGCCCTGAGACCTTACACACAGACTCTGCCTGTGCCCCACCTAACGGCACTTTGAACCAGAGCAACAACCATGGTAAGGTGCTGGGGAGATGCCAGGAAGTGGGGGGATGGGAACTGGATGGTGTGCAGGGGAGGAGACCCCAAGGACTACACTTCCCTAGCCTTGGCTCTCCTTGCCCCAGACCTCACGGTGGCCCCTGGCTCCACACTCTCGCTGTCCTGTGGGGCATCCCGTACCTCACTGGCCAGAGGCCCCATCTCCTGGATCCGTGTGCATCCCAAGAAGCCTAGGACCAAATTGCTGAGCCTAAACCTGAGTGAGGATGCCCAACTCAGAGAGATGTGGGTCATGGGCACCCTCGGGGGAAAGGCTGTTCTGTTGCTGCCCGAGACCACAGCTCAAGATGCTGGCATCTATCACTGTAACCATGGCAACGTGACCACCCAGATGCAGCTGAAGGTCACTGCCCAGTCAGGTAGAGTTTCTCCCAATTGTGGGGCATCTGAGTGGGGCTACTGGGAAGAACCGGAAGCCCGGCAACCTTGGTTCCCCAACCTGAGGGCTAGTAGCAGCCTCATCCCGAGCCCCAACCTCTACACTGAACACTGACCCCAACTTTTTCCTCCCTTGCTTCCAAGACACTACTTTTCTGGGTCTTTTACTACTGGTTGTTTCTTCCCATCAACTTTGGGAGAGGCTTCCTTCCTCCCTCATTCCTCACTGTTGGAGCCTTGAGCCCTCTTCTTATCCCTGTCTACACTTTCTCACCCTTGATTACACACTCTTCTTGTTTGACCTCCTTTACTCCCATGGCTCCGTAGGCCACCATGCCTTGGTGACTCAGCTCCATACACCCCACACCCAGCCAACTCGTGGCATTGCCATTTGATGTCCATGGACATTGCAGGCTCAACGTGTACAAAATCAAACTCGATATCTTCCTCAAGCACAGTCTTCTAGGTGGCCCTAGAAGTGAAGGACACTACCACCTGCCCATGTGCCCAAGCCAGCAACCTGGGCATCCTTCCTTTTCCTCACCTGTCCACCAAACTGGCCATAATGTTCTGCCCATTCTGTCTCCCTTCTTTCAATCCTACCATGCTACTGCAACCACAGTTCTCAAACTCATCCTGAACTTTCCCTCCAAACTCGACCTCAGCAGCACATTGCCGCATCTCACCTCTAACCTTGTGAACTTGACTTTGCCCTTTACGTTGACCATGGCTGTCCTTAACTGCAGCAGGAAGCTGATAATTATGCTCCCCTTAATCCTAACATTGTGTCTGACTATAGTCATAGTTTGTTCATGGTTTGCTTAACAGATGCCACTCCAGGCCCCGTGCCAGGCTCCGGGTCCTCAGAGGGAGGGAGGCGAGCCCTCCCTGTAGCTTGGGACGTTGAGGATCTGTGTCTTGCCCCGGCCCCCCAGACTTATGGCCCTTTGAGGTATTGAGGCTGGACAGCAAGATGCCAGCCCGGGGTCTTCATCTCATAGCTCCTTCCCCCTAGCAGTATGGCATTGGCTACTGGAGACTGGTGGCTGGATAGTCCCTGTTGTGACTTTAGTTTATCTGATCTTCTGCCTGGCTTCCCTGGTGGGCTTTCTTCATCTTCGAAGAGGTGAGTCATGTCCCCCAGCTGGTCTTCCCAAACTTACCCCTCCCTCCTCAGGAGAGGCCACACTGGCCAGTCTGACAACCATCTGTTTCTCCTCCCACACCTCCCCCACAGACCTCAGAATCCTGCCCCCACTCCTTTTCTACCCCCTCCCCCAAACTACCCGAGCTCTTTGGAATTTGAAATCCCATCTCCTCCAAGTGACTTCCCCAGCATCCCCCATATCTTCACTCTTGAGTCCCTCCTCTGATCATTCCCCTTAACTCCCCCCAGCCCTGATCCTGAGGAGGAAAAGAAAGCGAATGACAGATCCCACTAGAAGGTAATGATGCCAGTGCCCTCCAGGCTCCCACTCCTGCACTTTCACCTTATGCTTTGCACTTGCTGTTTCCTCTGCTCAGGGTGTTTTTTCTCCATCTCTATGGTTGAAATACTGCCCAACCTTCAAAGCCCAGCACCAAAGCTACCTCCTCTGTGAAGTCCTCCTTCGAGTGAGCGCAGACCCCTCTGTAGGCTGTGGCAGAACAGAGGTGCTCATAACAAGTGACCACATTTTAACCTCTGAGGGTCTAGCCTGAATCTTGAGCGTCCCCTCCAGTCCCCTCCAGGCCTGGCCTCACAGTGCAATTCCCCTTCCTCCGCCAGGTTCTTCAAAGTGACGCCTCCCCCGGGAAACGGGGCCCAGAGCCAGTACGGGAACATGCTCTCCCTCTCCACTCCCCACTCAGGCACGGGTAGGAGGCGCCGCCAGGTCCCTGACCCAGAGCTAGAGCCCCACCCACTTTCCTCATCCTTCTAGACCCCTGAGCTCCTAGCCTTCCCGAGCTCGGAGCTCCGCCTTCAGAAAAGAGCCCGCCCTATGGTGCGGAGTCCCGCCCAGGCTTTAGCCCCGCCCCCAGGACCAAGGCCCGCCCCCAGAACTCGTATCCTCGCCCCCCCAGACTCGGCACCTGAAGTCCGGTTCTGACCCCAGAACCTCGCCCGAGACTTCAGGCCACGCCTCTAGATTTAGATCCCGCCCTGCTGGCTCAAGGCTGGGTACCTAGACCCGGAGTCCTCCAGCAGGCCCTGAAGCATCCTCTGCCCGTAGCCCTGACCGCCCCCATCTCCTCTCACCCGCCAGGACGCGCCCTGCGGTGGGCTACGGGCCTGGGAGCCACCGTGCCGCCCTACGGAAATCCGCGCAGCGACGCCCAGGAGGCCAGAGCCTCGGAGTCCCGGAGCCCACCAGGGACCGGTGATTGAGGGGGATGGTTACTCACATGGGAGGTGTTGGAGCGGTCTGTGGCAGGAATAGTGGACTGGGGCCTGGAGGAGGGGGCCCGTGACCCGGTTCCCACCCCCATCCCCAAACCCCAGGCCCAGAAGAAGAGGAAGGGGAGGCCTATGAGGAGCCGGACAGTGAGGAGGGCTCCGAGTTCTACGAGAACGACTCCAACCTTGGGCAGGACCAGCTCTCCCAGGGTAAGACTGCCCTCCCTCATCCTCACCTTCTCAGCTGGGGTGGGCTGTGGGCCCTCCCTGGATCCCCCTCCTTCTCCACCAGATGGCAGCGGCTATGAGAACCCTGAGGAAGGGGTCTTGGGTCCTGAGGATGAAGACTCCTTCTCCAACGGTAATCTGGGGTACTCGTGGGGCCTCATAGACTTGGGAGAACCCACAGGGCTGTGGATCCCCTACAGGGCCGGAGTGGTCCCTGGAGTTCTCTTTTTTTGGCAGCAGCTGAATCTTACGAGAATGAGGATGAAGAACTGGCCCAGCCAGTTGCCAGGACAACAGGTGTGTGTGAGGATGGTCACATTCCTGCGGGGTGGATGGGTGGTGGTGGTGGTGTGTGTGACGCGAAGGCCGGGAGTGACTTCCCTCTTCCTCCTCCAGACTTCCTGAGCCCCCACGGGTCAGCCTGGGACCCCAGCAGGGAGGCAACCTCCCTTGGTGAGAAGTGCTTGGGACCTGCCTGTCTTTGTCCAGATTGGGTTGATGTGGCCTCGGCTCTAATGTCAGGCCCGACCTTGACCTTGGTTCTGACCCCAAACCCAAGCCCAATCCTGACCTTAGATTTGACTCCTAACTCTAACCTCAACACTGACCCCAATGCCCACCACTGACGCCCAGTATTCACCCCATCCCTCATCATCAACATCAGCCTCAACCCCAATCCAGTTCCAGCCTGGACTTTGACCTCCAGCTCACCTCAGCCACAATGCAGGCCTCACCTTTGACCCGAGCTCTCTCTACAACCTCCTCACAACTCTGACTTTGACTCCTTCCAATTCCGTTCTTCACTTTTTCTCTGACCACGACCATAATCTAACCACACGTGATCAAACCCTACAACAAACAAGGGCCCAGAACCTGATGCTAACCCTGTCACTCCTTCCTAGTACAATATTGTTCAAGCCTTCCACTTTCCTCTGCCCCTAAGACTCCCTCAGTATCTTAGGCTGCACTTCCCTTCCCCAAGCCCCCAGCATGGCTCCCAGGCTTCCAACTCTCCATCCCCTGGCCAAGCAGGGTCCCAGTCCTATGAGGATATGAGAGGGATCCTGTATGCAGTCCCCCAGCTCCGCTTTGTTCAAGCCCAGCCTGGTCCCAGTCATGAAGAAGGTGGGTGCTTCTCCCGCTGTCTCCCATTGTCCTCTGAGGCTTCCTCCCTCCCAGTTGACTTTCAGCTCCACTTATATCTTACTCCTTCCTGGTCCTGACCAGATGCAGACTCTTATGAGAATATGGATAATCCCGATGGACCAGAACCAGCATGGGGAGGAGGGGGTCACATGGGCACCTGGAGCAACTAGGTGATTCCCTTCAGGTGAGCTGGGAACTGCCCTCCAAGGATGGGAAAGAAGGAGGGAGATGAATAGGGATGGAAGTGGGGTGCTGGCTCCTGGACTGCTCCCCATTACCCTTTCTTCTGCATAGCATGGGCCTCCTCAGGCCCCTGAGATCCACACCTGACTCTGAAATCTGGGGACCCCAGCAGATGGCGCCAGCCTCTGGAGCAGTGTTACTCAGGACGCGTGTATCTGTGTACACACACAGTGTACACAAGCGAAACTTCGGCCCCCTTTGCACTCCCCAAATAAACTCAGTGAGCTCTTCCAATCCTGTGACATAGTGCCCTTGTGTGGGAGGGGAAGGGAAGGTGAGGATGCGTGTATTCCCATCCCCTCTTGAATCCAGCGGAGGAGGGAGAACTGCATCTCCGGAACCACAGGGCCTTTTCCCACCTGCGGATTGACCTGCACTCATCTCCCTCACTTGCCTGCCATTCCCGCCAGCCAGTCATTCAGTCATTGCTCATTCAGCGGTTGTATTTGTGGCGCCCAGTGAAGACGAAGCAATCCAGGAATTGGCAGTCATCACCGCCGTTTATTGAGCATCTACTATGTTCTAACATCAATGAAGGCAGTAATCATCTGTTACGTGCCAGGATTGTATCAAAGTATTTTATGTATATTTTAAGCGTGTGTATGTTTATATATATTAGCTCGTTTTATCTTCACAAACAACCCTGTTTCATAGATGAGGAGACTGAGGCAGAGACCCTAAATTACATGCCCAAGACTTACCTAGTTATTAAATGTTGGGGTCAGGACTTGAACTCTGGCCATCTAATTCCAGACCCTATATCATTCTTGACACTCTCTCTTCCTAGGTGCAGTTGTGTAGATGGAAAACTGAGGGTTAGAGAGGCCAAGTCGTGCAAGTAGCACTTCACAGAGCTGAATCCAGAAATCTGGCTGCTGTTCTAGCCATGGTGCCTACTGCCTGGTAAACTGCCTATGATATAAACCACAAACACAAAGACTTCAGAGCTAAAAGTCTCCAGGCCCATTATGTAGCAAGCTCTACCACTCCCAAATTCCTGCCTGTCTCAGGCAAAGGTGGACTCAGCCATTGATAGTCTTGGTGTCTTCTGCCTGGTCTCCCCAGCTCCAGTGCTCTTCTGAAACCCAGGACTGGCATCTGAAACCTAGTCCCTCTCCTGCTCCAGAAGTTTCAACGCTCTCTGTAAGATGGTCTAGACTTTTTCAGTACCTATATTTTTATTTCTAGAACTCCTTTCTTTTTTGCGGTACGCGGGCCTCTCACTGTTGTGGCCTCTCCCGTTGTGGAGCACAGGCTCCGGACGCGCAGGCCCAGCGGCCATGGCTCACGGGCCCAGCCACTCCGCGGCACGTGGGATCCTCCTGGACCGGGACATGAACCCGTGTCCCCTGCATCGGCAGGCGGATTCTCAACCACTGCGCCACCAGGGAAGCCCTAGAATTCCTTTTCTTAATGTACCTGTTCTTTCTTCATAATGTCCTGTGTTTGTTTTTGAGACTCTATTTCTTCTTTATCTCTGAACCTTTAAAACTTACTTTAACTGTATTAACACCATTATGATGTGCCAGGCATTGTTCTAATAAATGCTTTACAAGTAGCAGCCCATTTTACCTTCATGACAATTCTATGAGGAAGGTACGCTAAAATTATTATCACCTTAGAGCTGAGAAGACTGCGGCACAGAGAAATTAAATACTTCAGTTGCTCGCTGACTTTAGGCAACTTACTCAAGCTCAGTGACCCTCAGTGTTCCCAGTTATAAAGTAGCATTAGGGAGGAGGCGATTATCGTCATCTGTACAATGGGTGAAGCCTCCCATGGTGCATCACCATGGAAGAGTTCTTTGACTTCTTTGTGTTTCTCCTGCAGGAGTCCTTTGCCTCACTCACATCTTCTGGGGCCAGCTTGCTTTGGCTTCTGCCACAGTCTTACAGGCTACACAGGTTTCTGACCATTTTATTTAGAGCAGGCTTTTGCCCTAGGGGTTTGGTCTGACTCCAAGCCCATACTCTGGTGACTCTGGGGATTCTGATTTCCTGCCGTGACTTTTTCCAAACTGCATCCCAAGGCCTGTGGATGGATTGTTTTCCCCTCTGTCTTCTGTGCCCAGGAGAGACAGTCCTTTCTCAGCTCCCAGCTTTGCACATGGGGCTTAGTTTCAGCAGCCAGATTTCTGGATTCCATCTCTGCTCTTCCTGGGGCCTCAGCCTTAACCTCTGTCCCCATGGGGACATTAAAACTCCAATCCTAGGGATCCCAGCGTTCCCATGCGCTGCCCTCTCAATGTTGTAGCTTTGATTTCCTTCGTTATTTCTAGAACCAGGGAGATTCTGTCCTGCTTTTGAGCTCAGGTATCTATTAAGAAAAAGAAAAGAAGGAAAGCGATGCCTCTTGTTATATTTGCATAGTGTACGTTTGGAATGCAGGGGATGGGACATGAACCTTCAGCATTTCCTTGGCCTTCCATCTTGGACACAGTCCATGTGGCAGAAACAAAATAAAAAAAAAACAATAATAAATATCCCAGATCTAGCTCAGGATTCACACCCTGACCTGACCTTACCCTTCAGCTAATGTAAGCTTTCCATATTGCCAAAGTCCCCACCATTCCCTATTGCCTTTCACCCAGTCTGCTTCATTCATGTAGGTCTCCTGCCTGTGCCTGAATCATTTGAACATGACACTCCTGGTGAAAACATCCTACCTTCTCAAGGGTGAATCCATGTCTGGGTCTTCTCTGTGCCCCTGGTACCCAGCCAGGGGATGGCAAAGATCAGGAGCTCAGGAAATGAGTGGGGAAGGAGGAGTGAATGAAGGACTGTGCCAAGTCCTGAGATTCAGGGGCCAGAGGCTGGAGCTACTCCTGTGAGCTCTGCTACCCAGCGAAGTCTTGGGAGAAGATGAGGAACAGAGGTGTGCTAACTCCAGCCCAGTGCTCTGGAATTAGACTACCTGAGTTTGAATCCCAGCTCCAACCCTTTCTGGCTGTGTGACTCAAACTCTCTGTGCTGCAGTTTCCTGGTCTGTAGAATAGGGATAATAATGATAGCTACCTTAGTGAATCTTAAATGAGATGTAAAGCACATGACAGTAGCATAGTAGGCACTCGAACATTAGCTATTATTATTATTTGGCATTTATTAAGGGCCTACTGTGTCCCAGGAGCCAGAGGGCACACAGAATATTTGGATTAGGAACTCCTCCAGTGCAGGGACCTGCTCAGAAGAAAGCCACACTCCAAAGCTTCACAAATTCCCACCCCATGACCTGCTTCTTTGGCGGGGACTGGATCACTTATAGTTCCTGAACAAGATTTAGGGAGAAGGAGGCTTGAGAGAGGTTTCAGGCCCTCAGGGTCACCCCTAGTTTGCAGGGGCCTCCCAGGTAGGGACCAAGGCTGCAGAAGGGCTTTTGGTGTAATCCTTATGCTTCCAGCCTTACTATAAAGAGTGGATGAAGAGTTCCCAGGGCTAGGAGGTCCTTGGAGTCCACTCTGCCAGGTCCAGAGTCTTTGTTCCTTGGGGAACAGCCTCACCTGCTGGGGTTGTGTGCTTTCAGTCTTGACCTTGGCTGAGTCTACTTGGAGCACTTGAGGTGTGGGCTGAGTTGGGGTGTGTGTTTAGGGGATATCAGTGTAGCAGAGGAGGGGGATGGGATGGGATGTGGGTGGTCATCAAGATGCTGTACTGGGGGAACTTCCCTGGTGGCGCAGTGGTGAAGAATCCGCCTGCCAATGCAGGGGACACGGGTTTGAGCCCTGGTCTGGGAAGATACCACATGCCGCGAGCAACTAAGCCTGTGTGCCACAACTACTGAGCCTGCGTGCCACAACTACTGAAGCCCGAGCGCCTAGAGCCCGTGCTCCGCAACAAGAGAAGCCACCACAATGAGAAGCCCGCGCACTGCAACAAGGAGTAGCCCCCGCTCGCCGCAACTACAGAAATCCCGCGTGCAGCAACAAAGACCCAACGCAGCCAAAAAAAAAAAAAAAAAAAAAAAAGATGCTGTACTGGGACTTCCCTGGTGGCACAGTGGTTAAGAATCTGCCTGCCAATGCAGGGAACACGGCTTTGAGCCCTGGTCCGGGAAGATTCTACATGCCACAGAGCAACTAAGCCTGTGCACTGCAACTACTGAGCCTGCGCTCTAGAGCCCATGAGCCACAACTACTGAAGCCCGACGCCTAGAGCCCGTGCTCTGCAACAAGAGAAGCCACCGCAAGGAGAAGCCCGCGCACTGCAACGAAGAGTAGCCTCCACTCGTCGCAACTAGAGAAAGCCCGCGAGCAGCAATGAAAACCCAACACAGCCAAAAATAGATAAATAAATTAATTAATTTGTAAAAAAAAAAAGATGCTGTACTGGATGGATGTGTGAAGTACAAGTTATGTGAACGTTAAGTGTGTGAGAGACAGGTGGTATTGGGTGTATGCTGTGTGGATGTTATGTGTGAAGTATAGTGTGGCGTGTATAGTGTGAGGTGTCAGGGGAGTGAAAATTAATAAAAGGAAACCTCACTAAAATGGAGTCTGAAGGGGGAGCTTTCATGCTGTACCACTTGTCATCAATTACAGGAAAAACTGTCAGTTAAAGACCCCAACAGAAGAATCATGGACAGGAAAGAATCATCAATTACAGGTCCCAACAGGAAAAGATGTACATTAAATCTCCTAGAAGAAATCCACTACCCGAGCAACTCAGGCAATGAGAAACCATCATCACCCTGAACTTTCACGTTTCTCCAATGGACTTTCCTTCAAAACGACCCCTCCCAATGTCCTCCCTTTTCTCTATAAAATAACCTTCTTTGTTGGACTTGCCTATGGCTTTCGCTAAAGCTTCCTTGTCCCAAATTGCAATTCCTCTGCTATTCCTGAATAAACCCATTCTTGCTGGTAGAATAACTGACTTTTATTTCTAAGGCCAACGGGGGTCATGCAGTTGGAGGCAATATGGGAGGTGTGAAGTGTAGGAGGGGTGTGTCTGTGTTAGCACGCAAGTTCGTGTGCCCAATGCACAGTGAGGCCAAACAAACCAAAACATCGAGGTTTGGAGCAGAGAAAGGTTTATTCAGGCCCTGCGAGGAGACAGGTGGCTCCTGCCCTAAAAAGCCTGGAGCTCCCCAAATGGTTTGGGCAAAACATAGTTTTAAAATTTTATTTATTTATTTATGGCTGCGTTGGGTCTTCGTTGCTGCACACGGGCTTTCTTTAGTTGCAGCGAGCAGGGGCTGAGCAGGGGCTACTCTTTGTTGAGGTGCGTGGGCTTCTCATTGCTGTGGCTTCTCCTGTTGCGGTGCAGGGCTCTAGGCGCGTGGGCTCAGTAGTTGTGGCTCGCGGCCTCTAGAGCGCAGGCTCAGTAGTTGTGGCGCACGGGCTTAGTTGCTCCACGGCATGTGGGATCTTCCCAGACCAGGGCTCGAACCCGTGTCCCCTGCATTGGCAGGCAGATTCTTAACCACTGCCCCAAGTCCTGGTGGGGGGTTTTCACATCTGTAAAACAACTTAGGAAGTGTGCATCAAATATTGTTATCTAGGTATCAATACTTCAGAGAGGAGCTAAAGCAGAAGATATGGGGGGAGGGCCTGTCCCAGGAAGGCCCCATAGGGTCCTGATCGGTTACATCTGTGCTGCGTTGGGGTGCATGTTGTACAGGAGTTGTGGATACAGTAGGTGTGTGGAGGATATGTAGCCTCTGAGGTATGCAATGTCGTTGGTGGGTGTGTTGGGGAAATAAAATGAAAAAACAAAACCTTCTTCCCACCCAGAAAACCTCTACACAGAGGTAGTAGAGACAGAAAACAGTTTTATTATTATTTTTTTGAATATTTGAATTTTATTTATTTTTTATACAGCACGTTCTTATTAGTTATCTATTTTATACATATTAATGTATATGTGTCAATCCCAATCTCCCACTGCATCCCACCGCCACCCCACCCCACCACCACCCCACCCCACCACCACCCTCCACCGCCACTTTCCCCCCTTGGTGTCCATACGTTTGAGAAAACAGTTTTATTATTGAATAAGCATTAAACAGAATGCCAGATGGATTGCAAAAGCAGAAAGAAATCTCACCATTTTATATAGCCAAGCAGGTACCACCCATTATCCTGTTTTCAAGATAAGTTTTCAAAACCCATATCTTGTTTTCAAGATAAACAATGACTAGGCCTCAAGTAAGAAGACTTGACACTACCTTTAGGCACACGTAGATCATCCTAACTTTATCATGGTGATTGGCTTTTATCCAAGGGCAAGACAAACTTATGACATCTTTTTTTTTTTCTAGAGTCTGATTTATCTAGTTTCGTTTCTTTTCTTTTTTTAAAAAATTTTTATTGGAGTGTAGTTGCTTTACAGTATTTTTGATGGGAGGTGGTTTTGTATATTGCAGCAGAGCCTCCATGAAGTTAGGCTGTTATTCTCCCGCTGGAGCTGGGAGATGGGGAGATTGGGAGCTATTTCCCCTGATGCTTGCATTTCAAAAAGATGGCTCCAGAACTTATTTACAAAAGAGGAACAGACTCACAGACATAGAAAACAAACTTATGGTTACCAAAGGGGAAAGGGAGTGGGGTGGGGGGTGGAATACATTAGGAGTTTGGGATTAGCAGATACAAACTACTAAATATAAAATAGATAAACAACAAGGTCCTATTGCATAGCACAGGGAACTATATTCAATATCTTGTAATAAACTATAATGGAAAAGAATCTGAGAAAGAAAATATATAGAAAACTGAAGCACTTTGCTGTACACGAGAAACACAACATTGTAAATCAACTAAAATTAAAAAGAAAATGTCTCCCAGGTCCTGGAGTTCTGAGTTATGAGACTGGCAAGAGGCTTAGTTAGCCATTACAAAGATTTACATACATTTTGAAAAGTTCCAAGAAAGAAATTCTGAAAGAAAAGGGAGAAGGGGGAGAAGTCACGTCCCTTATTTTCAACAGGGAGAATTAAGCCTCTTACTTTTCACTTGTATTTGCCCTTCCAGGTGTTATTGAGGCGGGTTGTGCTTAGGTGTACGTTGTGGGAGGGTGTTGCAAGAGTGTATGTTGGGTTGACTTTGCCCGTGAAAAGTGTCTGTCGGGACCTCCAGTGTGAGGGAAGGTATGTATGCTGTCGAAGGTTATGCGGAGAGTTGCGCGGTATTGAAGTGTTGGTTCAGGGTCGTATTGTGCGGATTCTGTACGTGAGGAGGGGTCGTGTGCGAGGGGTCGGCGTCGAGCGGAATTACTCAGCCCACCAAGCGGTTGGGGGAAAGAATAAACGGGATACCCGTGAGGTCTGCGGTTTCTAAAAGCAATTCCCAGCCGGACTCCTTCCACTCTAGCCTGAGGGCTTGCAGACTACAATTCCCAGGATGCCCCGCTCCTCCACCAACCAGGAAAAAGACTCTCTTCAGTGGGCGGGGCTTGTAGAAGGATGGTCAGGCCAATGGGTGAGCCGGGACGAGTCGAAACCTACGCCGATTGCGCCGAGGCTGATTGGAATCTTTGGCGCCTTGGTTTCAGTGGTGAATGTGTGATGGGCGGGTGCAGCGACCAGTGAAAAGGCGGAGAGGTGGATCCAGAGGGTGTGGGCGGGGAGAGGTGCTGACTAGCAGGCAGTTCACCCAATGAAGGGCGGAAGCCGCTGGAGGGGGCCAGGCGAGTTGGCTAGAGGCGGGCGACTGTGGCAGCCGGGTGTGTGCCATGGCGGAGCCGGTGAGGAAAAAGGGCCGGCGGCCCAGCGGCGGCGGTGTCGGCCGAGGGGCTCGGGAATCCGGCAGTGGCCGGCGTCCTGGCGCTCAACGATCGCCAGCCCGGCGCACCCTGGACTCGGTGCTTGTGGACTTGGTCAGCGACAGCGATGAGGATGTCTTGGAGGTCGCAACGGCGCGGGGCGCTGCGGACCCGGCCGAGGTCCCGCTCCCGGAACCCACCGTGCCGGCCGCGCCCCGGGGCGACAGCGACAGTGACAGCGAAGGGGCGGACGCACGGCCGGCTGAAACCCCTCGGGTCTTGGTCAGGCGGCGGCGGCGGTTGCTGCTGGATCCCGAGGAGGCACCGGCGGTTCCAGTGTACTCCGAGAAGGTGCACGCGGGTCCCCGAGAGGGCTAGCGCGGAAGGGCTGGGTTTAGAAATGTTGAGGGTAGGGTTCTAGGATTGGTCTTGGGAGACTAAACGGAAGCAGGGGCTAGGAGCCTTGGGGGCAGGGTTCCTGGGGTTTCTGTAAATTGGGGAGGTGAAGGGGTTTGGAGTGTGCTGGGAGTTTGGGATTCCCAGGAGCTGGAGTGTCGGGGGTATAGAGAGCCTAAGGGTTTGGGATCCCTGATGGTTCAGAGAAGAGTTGAGGCTCCTAGGGCTGGGATTTGGGGCATATTGGGTTTTAAGGTTGGGGCCCATTGCTAAAGATCCAGGAAGATGGGGACTGGGGTCCATGGAAGTTCAGAGAGAACTGGGGGCTCCAGGAGGCTGAAGTCCCCACGTGGTAGGGTGAGCTAGGGGGCTGAGATTCCCAAGGATTCTAAGATAGCAGGATGGCTAGCAGCTTCGTAAAAAAGGGGAGCTCAGCTTGCATCCTTACAGTGCATTAGGGAAAGGGGTGTCGGAGTCAGAGTACTCATTTTTTTAAATTGAAGTGTAGTTGCTTTACAATGTTGTGTTAATTTCTGCTGTATAGCAAAGTGATTCAGTTATACATGTATGTATACACATTCTTTTTTTTTTTTTTTTTTTTTTTTTTTTTTTTTTTTT